>NW_027331990.1:519251-836216 GCF_048418815.1 Hemitrygon akajei | reverse complement strand
GATCAAACCGGCTCCGCCCTGCTGGTCTGAAGGAAACGTAACACCCAGGGAAGTGTCCCTGGAGCAAAGGTAAACAATCAGCCGAGGATCCATAACATTAAATCATGTGTGTCTCTCTCTCTTTGTCATCTGCGCTGGACGGCTCCCCGCTCCCTCTTTCTCTCTCTCTCATAGCAGCACAGTTCATATGGTCAACTCTGGACCCCCATCTCAACCTCAATTTGCTCATCAACCCCCCCCCTTTATGATTTTCTTACGGGGGTAAAAAATTAAACGTAAAGGTACATTACAGAGTCTAATACAATACGTAGGTAGTCGTCAATTAACAGAGTAAAACAGATATAATTTCAAGTCTAACATCTAGATAAACAATCGGCAATCACATTGTCAGTTCCCTTTACATGGTTTATTTTCACGTCATACTCTTGCAACACCAGGCTCCAATTTAGCAACCTTCTGTACTTATCCTTCATGTTAGTCAGAAATACCAATGGACTGTGGTCGGTGTAAACTATTAGTGGCTTCTGCGCAGGACAAATATAAACCTCAAAATGCTGCAACGCCAGAATAAGTGATAGTAATTCTTTCTCTACAGTGAAATAGTGTTTTTTTTTTCTGGTGTACGTTGAATTTTCCCATCAATATTTTTCAAAATATCAGACTTTCTGAGTCTTGTGAAAACTACAATGTGTTCAGTAATTGATTTAGTATTCCAGTACTAGACACGACAGTCTCCCCCGTTGTCATAACAGTGCTCACTGATGCAGGGCTGGAGACATGAGAACACTTAATCACATTTACATTCTGATCTGACCATTGCTCTCTGAGTTAGGTCAAATGTGGCACCATAATCCCTAGCTCTCAACTCTTTAACTATCCCCTGGAATGTTAACGACGGAAAATTACTACCCTGGTCAGATCGGATTTCTTTTGGTAGACCTGCCAGTGTGGAAATTTGATAAATGCTTTTACTACAGTCTTGGCCTTGATGTTCCATAGGGGCACCATTCCATGGAACCTAGACACAGCACACATGATGGTTAACAGATACTCGTAGTCAGCTGCAGTCTTTGTCAATGGGCCCACACAGTCCACTTGACCCTGGAAAATAGTTCACCAATAACAGGTATCGGCCTAAGTAGTACTGCTAGGATCAGCTGATTAACAGATCCTTCAGACTTCTAATTAATGTCCTTCCCACTTCAAAGAGTCCACCTAAAGACATACTATGAGCCACGATTAAAATCTCAGCCCTGTAAATTTTCGGCACCACTACTCGATGGACAATCACCCAATCCTCATGTGCAAGCACAGTAGGTGGTCTCCTCTTCCTCAGTAACACCCCTTCTCTCAGGTAACATCCCACTGATTCTCTCTGAACCACCTCTTCTGTGAGAGCTGTCTCCCTTAACGGAACCATTTCAGAATCTCGACTTTGCTCTGCAGTAATTCATCCCTCGACAAGGACAAGCCTTTCTCATCCTCCTTACTCTCCAAATCCTGCTGGAACATGAAAGGTAGAAAAGTCTCTGACAAACTTCTATAAATTAAACTCCTGTCTCCGTTAACTCCGTCAGTATCTGTGCGTGCGTTGCTAGCCACGAGCTTCCTTTTAGCTGTTCCGTTGACTTAATTTCACCCTGGATAGGTGCCCATTTAATATTTACCAAGCTCAACACCATCACTAAACTTATGAAGACTATGTTTACATTCGGAAAACTCCATCGATTCTGCTTCTTCGAACTTTACTTAGATTCGTCTCCATAGTAACTCAGTCATGTGGTCTCTCGAACCCAAAACAATCTTTTCCCTCTACATTGAAATCTTCAGCAACAGGCTGACGACCTTGGATTTATTTATTTCAGCTTCTAAGATAGAGTTTAACAAACTGACATATTCTTCAGCAGACCATCGTCCTGCAAGCAGGTTCAAAGGTCGCGAAACCCGTCCACTCTTCTCCAGTTCTTTATTTAAAAATCCAGTCACAGCCCCTTCCATACTATTGTCCATTAAAATCCCATCGCCAGCCTTTAACTCATCAACTATTTTTAGAACACCGTCTAACACAACTACTGAGAATTCTCCCTTCCCACTGGCTCTACGGCTAACCCTTCATTCACTGAATCAAGTTCATCTGACACAAAAAAAACCCTGCATTCCTTTTCAACCAACTCAGACACCTCAGACCTTAACTGAGTTTTAACACAGCGTTTAACACCCTGGCAATTCACAGATGTTTCAACAACCTGAACACAGGCAAACGGATAGCCGCCTCTTCTAGGATTTCAATACCAGTCCCAGTTTCAAATTCCAGGTTCCGCTGATCGTCCCAGCTACTCTCTAGGTAACTCCCATCCGGAGTAAACTCAACCTTTCGGGTTAAAACAACCTCGGCTGCCAACCCTGCAGACTCCAACAAGGTAGCGGCATCCTTTTCATCTCGGAATGTCCTTACATCATCGGGAACACATTTCTTAAATTCTTCAATTAAAACCAGCTCTTTCAAGCTATAAAAATCATCAATGTCCAACACTGGACCGCCGAGCCGCCACATCTGCCTCTCGAACTGCCTCTGTCTTTCCTTTTCTTCTTCCCTCTTTCCTGTTTCTTTGCGTCCAGCTCTTTTACTCGTAACTCCATACTCATATTGCTGTGTTCTTTTCCTCTCCTCAGCCTCTAACATCTTTCCATCTCAAGCTGAATCTCAAACTCGCTGGGTTTACTTGCAGGAAACAACTCCAAATCCTCGACTTGAACACCCCCGGAGATACATAATACTCAGCGATGGCTGCACCTTCGGAAGATTCAACTTTCTTGTAAAACTCAACAGCTCCACTCTCCTGGCGTCCTCTCATGCCTCAGAGGCTGGCTCCCTCAAAAATTAATCGATCTCCATTTCTGCTGTTTTTCCACATTACCCAAATCAATTAAGGGAATTTACCCCATCAATTCAAAAAGCCCCCACACAAATTCGTTCAAAATCCCGGATAAAGGCCCCAATTTGTCACGTGCCCTGTGACCGGGTGAAGAACCAGCAGAAATGGAAAACACCTTGGAATCTTTATTACCGGAAACTAATAGTGTTTATTAGTAAACTACGCAATACAGTACTATAAGTGTAAATATATCAAGCAGGTTAGCAATGATGCGTGTTAAGATTCCTGCAGACACAGCAGGGCAGAGCCGGATTGATGCACAACCTGTGTCCATCAGGGAGAGATATGGATATATGTATATGTGTGAAAATAGCTTCAAAACTAGGCATTTTCAAGCCTAGGGGGTAAATGGATACAGTCTTACTACGATGAAGAGAGTTCAGTTAAGTTCCTGGTAGTAGAGTAACGAGAGAGAGAGAGAGGAGAGAGAGAGAGAGAGAGAGAGAGAGAGGAGAGAGAGAGGAGAGAGAGAGAGAGAGAGAGAGAGAGAGAGAGAGAGGAGAGGAGAGAGAGAGAGAGAGAGAGGAGAGAGAGAATGATGAGAGGAGATGTCTTTGCCGTCGATTTTCCCGTTGTCTTCTCTTGTAGTCACCGACTAAGACGATACCACGTACGATCGTTCTTCAGTGGGTGGACCTGTCACCCAGGTGAGGGTGGACACACAAACAGTTCCCCACTTGTCGCACATTTACACACACTGTGAGCCACTGATTGATTCCCCGAATTGATCCTCCAAAACCCCCACCTTCACTTGGGAGCACAACGCTCTTTCAGTGCCCCATGGTGTGTCTGTCTGGGTCTTAGCAGACCTGCTTTTTATCTCCCCATGCTGGACACCGGCTGTCGATCAAACCGGCTCCGCCCTGCTGTGTCTGCAGGAATCTTAACACGCAGGCAAAGTGTCCCTGGAGCAAAGGTAAACAATAAGACGAGGATCCATAACATTAAATCATGTCTCTGTCTCTATCACATCTGCGCTAGACGTCTCCCCACCCCACCCCAATAGCAGGACTGTTCTTAGGGTCAGCCCCGGACAGCATCACAACAGCATCACAACCTCGGTTTGGTCATCACAGTTGGGACCAGGTTAGATCCTCTTAGATCTTGACCGCATGAACCTGAAGCTGCTCACTCGCTCCACTTTTGTGGATTGGCATGTGTTCCTTCGTCTTACCCTTCTGGAAGTCCACAATCTTCTCTTTTCGTCTTACTGACGATGCGTGCCAGGTTCTTGCTGTGTCATCACTCTTCTAGTTAGCATGTCTCACTCCTGCACCGACTTTTGTCAAGTCCTGTGATTCTTTCAAAAATGGTAGTATCATCAGCAAATTCATAGGTGGGATATTATCTATGCATGTCACACAGACATGGGGATAGAGAGCAGGACAGTAGGCTAACTACATACCGCTGAGGTGAACCAGTGTTGATCGATAGCGAGGAAGAGATGTTATAAGCAATCGACACAGATTGTGGTCTTCTCGTTAGGAAGTTGAGGATCCAACTACAGACGGAAGTACAGAAGCCCCGGTTTCTGGCAACTTCTCAATCAGAATTATGGGAATGATGATATTAAATTCTGAGCAATAGTCGATGAACTACATCCTGACATAGTGGTTTGTGTTGTCCAGGTGGTCTAAAGAAGTGTGAAGATCCATTGAGTTTGCATCTGGCACTAACCTATTGTGGCATAGGCAAATTGCAGTGGGTCCAGTCACTGAGACAGGAGTTCAGTTTAGTCATGAGCAACATCCCAAAACATTTATTTACTGTAGATTTCAGTGCCACAGAGTGGTAGTCATCAAGGCTGCGCACTTTATTCTTCTTAGGCACTAGTTGTTACCTTTTTGAGGCAAGCGGGAACCTCTGCCTGCAACAGTCAGAGGTTGAAAATGTCCCTGAATACTCCCGCCAATTGGTTGGCATTGGTTTTCAAAGCCTTACAAGGTACCCCACCGGGACCTTTCGCCTTACGAGGGTTCACTCTCTTTAACGATATCGGTCTTTGAGACAGAGATCACTGAGTCATCAGATGCAGCAGGGAACTTCTCCCTCTCAAAGCGGGCATAGAAGGAGTCCAGTCCATCTGGTAGTGAATCATCACTACCATTCAGGCTATTGATTTTCGCTTTGCAGAATGTAATGTCTTGCAAACCCTGCCACAGTTGTCGTCCATCCGATGTCACCTACAAACTCGTTGGAATTTGTCTCTTCTCCCTCGAAATAGCCCTCCGCAAAACATACCCGGTTTTCTAGTACAGTTCAAAGTCACCAGAGTTGAATGCCACAGATTTACCTTCGGCAGGCGACGAGCAGTCCTTCAGTCCTACATTCCTTGCCTTTTTAAATGTTGCCTCTGTATAATTTTATTCTTTGTTCGGTTTGCATTTGTTCTCAATTATTGGCTTGTTCTTCCTCATTTTTATTACACACATCATCTGCTTCTATTCCTGCTGGGTCATCCTCAGCGCTGTCATACTAGTTCCCAGTATTCGGAACAAATGATCGAACAGTACAGCACAGTAACGGACCGTTGCGCCCATAATATCGCGCCAAAACAGCTGAAAGGTAAATCAGTAAACCCCCAAAATCTAATCCTTCCGACCTGCACAAAGTCCACCTCCCTATATCCTCCTCATGTCTATGTACCTATCTAAATATCCTGTAAATATCCTTAATGTTTTTCCGCCATTCCAGCACTCCGAGTAACCAAAAACATACGTTCCACCTCACGTCTCCTTTCAAGCTATCCCCTTTCACCCTTGATGTATTGGACATTTCTATCATGTGATAAAGATACTCGATATGCTCCTTTCATAATGTTATAAACCTCTATCTGATTTCCCTTCAGCTTTGGCTACTCCAAAGAAAACAGCCAAAGTTTGTCAGGACACTTAAGTTAGCACAGAAAGCTTTGAACCAGAAAGCATCCTGATAAACTTCTTCTGCTCCTTCTCCATTGCCTCGACATTCTTCCTATACTGGTTCACCCAGAACTGAATGCAATGCTGGAGATGTGGCCTCAGCTGAGTCTTTTTCAGGCTGCAGCATCACCTCTTGAACCTTGAGGTCAATAACTCAGTTAATAAAATCAAGCATTTGATAAGCATCTTAACCGCAGATTGATCTGCATAGTCCCTTTCGAGGAGCTGTAAACTGGGACCTCAAACCTCTCTGCTCAGGAACACTGTTAATGGTCTTCCCTTAACATTTACTACTTGCTTTTGGTCTACCAAGGTGCAACACTTCACATTTATCTGTGCTCAGCTCCATCTGATATTTCTCTGTCCTTAACTGTAAATGATCTACATTGTGCTGTATTCTTTGCCAGTCTTCTTCACTATCCGCAGCTGCACAACGCTTGGTATCATCACAAACTTACTAAATCACCCATCTGCATTTTCATCCAGGTCATTTGAATATTTCACAAATAGCAGTGGTCCAGCACAGTTTCCCTGCAGAGCACCACGAATTACAGACCTCCAGCACGAATGTCTCTTGAGACCTTGTCGTTAATCAAGATGGCTTTGTTAAATGTTTTAGGTAAATCCATATAGACCACATCATCAGCTCTACTTTCATCTATGTATTTTGTCACTTTATCAGAAAACTCAGTCAAGTTGTGAAGTTGGGTTTTTCCCACGTAAAGACATGATGACTCTCCCTGAATTGGCCTTGGCTTCAAAAAGCTCATATATGTAATCTTGAAGAAGTGCCTCTCTCTCTCTCTCTCCTCTCTCTCTCTCTCTCTCTCCCTCTCTCTCTCTCTCCTCTCTCTCTCTCTCTCTCTCTCTCTCTCTCTCTCACACACACACACACACACTCACACACACACCACACACACACACACACACACACACACAGACCCACACACCACACACCACACACACACACACACACACACACACACACCACACACACACACACACACACACACACACACACACACAATCCCACCAAGATTCCAGATTGTCATTGACAAAAAGAGTAAAATTAATTTAATGGTTTTAATTACCCGTGGCGCTGTGAATTGAAGTAATTTATTTGTGGTATCCCACTGATACTAATTTGTTTACTGTAAAATGAAGATGTTTTTAATGTATTTACTCGTTAGAATTTGAATTTTGAACTCTAAGTTTCAGGCGGAGTTGATTGCGAATCATAGAAAGACATCTGGACAAAATATTCAAATCCGTTCTCCACTTTAGACGCCAATCAAAGAACAAGCAATAAAAATCAATGACTCTCGGGTTATTTTTTCTTAGACCCTGATAGAGCGAGGAATCGGTATAATTGTTTTTCAACACTGATGACAGAGCAGACAATCCGAAACTACAGATGTTAGTGAATTGACTTTATTTCCTGCATCCTTCATAGAAATGAGTAGTGCAAATCTTTATGTTATGTCTCTATCTAAATGTGCAATGTGCATTTTAAAATAATTTATAATAAATAGAATAGTCAGTGCAATATAGAGTAAACTCAAATTAGCGTGAGTTTATCAGTCTGATGGCCTGAGGGAGAAGGAGTCCCGTAGCCTATTGGTCCTGGCTTTTATGCTGCGGTACCGCTTTCCGGATGGTAGCAGCTGGAATAGATTGAGGTTGGGATGGCTTCGGTCCCCACTGATCCTACCGGACATTTTTACACACCTGTCCTTGTAAATGTCCTGAATCATGTGAAGCTGACAACTCCAGATGCGCTGGGCTGTCCGCACCACTCTCTGCTCTGTCCTGCGATTAAGGGAGGTACAGTTCCCATAACAGCCAGTGATGCAGCCAGTAAGGATGCTTTCCATTGTGTCCCTGCAGATAGTTCTTAGGATTCGGAAGACCACACCAAACTTCCGTCTGAGGTGAAAGAAGCGCTGATGTGACCTTTTCACCACTCAGCTGGTATTTATAGACTACGTGAGGTCTTTGGTGATGTGGATGCCGAGCAACGTTAAGCTGTTTACCCTCTCAAACCGAGATCCATTGAAGTTAGCCCGTTTCCATGTCTCCTGTGATCCACAACCAGCTCCTATGTTTTTGCGAAATTGAGGAAGAGGTTATTTTCTTGACATCACTGTGTCAGAGATTGTTTCTTCCCTGTAGGCCACCTCGTTATTGTTTGAGATTAGGCCAATCAATGCAGTGTCATCGGCAAATTTAATTAGCAGATAGGAGCTGTGGGTGGCGATCCAGTCATAGGTATATAGGGAGTAAATTAGGGGACCCAGTACGCAGACGGGAGGGGCTCCTGTCATTGAGAATCTGAGCAATCATGTCCCTGTAATTCATCGAAGAAATTCATGATCAAATTTATTTAATCACTCTGTATTATCTGATGTTCACGTCGGTAGCTTCCTGGAATCTGACGTGCCAACAGGTGGTTTTGATATAAAATACAAATCCATACATATCATTCTGTTTCAGACGCGAGCAGGTTCACCTGGGAAACTCCTGACGTTGACAAATGTTTGTCCGTTGGTCCTCATAAGAACGAATCAACTGGCAACAGGAGACGGTCTCCTTTGATCAAAGCGACTACACTCGATTCCTTTGCTCTGAAATGAGCTGATTTCCGCTTAGAATAAAGAGGAAGCATGCAGATTGTACATCAGTATCAATTACTGTGGCTGGGGGGTGTATTTCAAATTTATTTCCAAAAGCGAATCAACAGTAAAGGCTCTGCAGCAGTGATAACGAATCCTGTTAAATATGAAACCGAGCGGTAACACGTTGGTTCCAGACTGGCGAGATATGAGGCAGTGGAGAGCGGGGGAAGGGGGCTGTCCGGTCTGTTTCAGAATTTATTCCCAGATCCAGATGTTTTAGTGCGCAGTTTTGTACAAAGAGCGGAATCGGAAGCTTGGATGCAAGAATTTAAGAGACTGCCTCTGTACGTCCCGGAGGTCAGAAAGAGAGAGGGTAGTGGAAATGCGGGAGACGGTGCGGTCTCTCAGACTATATTAGCAGTACAATCACTGGCAATATTCGCGTTCTCTCTCACACACCAAATGATTTTGAACATAATACCTAGCAGACTGACACTGACATCAGTTTCTGTAATTTACATTTACTGTTCTCATAGCTCCGAGAACAAGTCGCATTCGCCAGTCTTCCATCCCATTACCACCGAGGTTTATCGCTGACAGCGCACAGTTTGCACAGAGTGTGATGGCGAGTTCCTTAGCAAGAAAGTCTGTGACACCATTCCAGCCCTCTAGAGAAGAGAAGGAGGGAGAGTGAGAACAGAGAGACTCCGGTAACGGTGTAAATCGCAATTATTTATTATCAAAACAATTATTGATCATAGTTCATCGTCCGACATACACTTACACTGAACCCAATTACCCAGAGTCCCGTGCTCACAAAGACTTTTTTTTTTTACTACTAATTATCTATTTTACAGTCCAGATTTATCAGAGGCGCATAAAGAAATGTGACTCATGAATCTCCCAAGTTTGTACTGAGAGCGGAGACAGGATACTCGGTACCAAAACCTTTGGACGGTTTCTGTCCAGCCTGGATATCAGATAAAGTGAGAGTGATGGACAAGGAGAGAAAGGAAAATGTAGTTTTACTTATCAGTGAAACATTTAATTACCCTATGAACGTTCGGTGTCGGGCACTCAGTGACCATAAACACCATCTCACACAATGGTAATTACTACAGTATCTACATTTCATAATCCGAATTCGGCAGTGGCAGATACCAGTTTCACTGCTGAATGACCCAAGTTATCATTACCTGGCCTGCACTATGAGAGTGTAAAATGAACTGATTTATACCCGGTCTCATATCACTTACCTACTGGAATATTCAATTAAACATTAAATCCTTTGTGAAGCGAACAACTGAATGTCCCTTCGGTGTGCAAGGAACTGCCTCACAGCGCTCACTTGGATGATCAGCACCCCACTGCCCAATCGGTCGAGCGAGAACGCAAAGCTCATTCGGACCGTACTGGGGACCGAGAAGAAACCATTACTATACGAAGCAGCGGGGTAGATGCCCTAACTCACGGCGGAAATAATCCAAAACGCTTACCGGCGAAGAATGCGCACTCATGAACGGGGAAAACAGATTGTAGCACAAAGGGTATCACACACTCGCAGAGGAAACAACCCCAAACACACAGGACAAGAAATTACGGACCCTTACAATGCTCAGTGATGGTTTTTTGTACACAAGGGAGAAAAGAATTAACTACATGTCCAAGAGGATTAAGCGGAGAGGGAAGCAGCAAGTCATAGTGTGGGGTGAACGCCCCACTTATGCATGCTGGATGCAGTCACTCTCCCACATATACGTCCCACACACGCTCGGCATCAGAGCATCCACTACGGGGAGAGTATTAGGCTGATCGTGATAGGAGAGATTGTGGGATAAAAAGTCAGCGTGTGAGGGCGAGTCGCTTTTGATCACAGCATAGGGTGCGGCAAGTGCTGTAGACCACACTACCCGTGATCACTACCTGATTCCCATAGTTGAACCAGACTCTAGCGTCCCCAATACGACTCCAGGGCTGCCTTCCTTAAACATTATAAAATATGTTTTCGCTAGTAAAACTTTACTTTTTAGACAACATAAAAGACGTTGTTCAAGAATTTTTAAATATACATTTTGAACTTGAGTTTCTTTGAAAAATAGTTTGCAATGCAAGTTACCAATAAAAGTTCGATTTAAACCATGGAGCTGTCTAAAGAGTATTTCAGCATTAACTCCTACGCCATCAAAATAATATTTCTAGCTGCTGGTGCATGGTCAAATTAAGATAATTTGGTCTGTCAACGCTGATTCTGCAAGGTTAAGATTCAGCTGAAAAGGGTATCAAACTTTTTCCCTACCCGCAGATAGTGTGCATTGTATTGGAGAATTACACGGGCATCGGGATGTGATAGCAACTGATCCTAAGGGACAATTGATATTAAAACAGAAAATTGCAAGTTGGTAGATCAGTTACAGCAACACGCAGAAACAAAAACGCAAACGAGAAGGAATTTGAAGATAACTCATTTTTGTTGTTGTTTTTGTAGATTGTTCTTCATCTGTGCAGGATGGTAAGTGGAGGTCGAAGAATAGGATATGTGCCGGTAACAGAAATTGAATCATGAAGGAGTCTACTCACTCAAAACTTATCCTGAAGGGGGAATAAGAAGGCCAATACGATTGAAGAACAAGTTGTTGATACCACCTAGTAGCTGCAGATTAACAACTTTGGAAGGCAGATGGAGAAGGAAGCTGAGATTATGGATTTAAGTGGAGAAAGTTGATAGGGTGAGATGAAACAACGAACCCAATGGTACTATACGTATGGACATACCAGAGATCTGAAATGTCCAGGACAGTTTCACTGCTGTGTTACATGTTGTCACTGATAATGTAATTGTTTCTCTGTAGCAGCAATGTTTGGGTTATGACTAGAGATGTTGTTGTTCTTTCTTGTGCATCTGAAAGAGACATTTTCGTGGTCTTTTGCTGGGCATATCGCGCGTATGTATCCAATGTACCACTTTCAGTATTCTTCGACCTGTGATTTCATTCTGGGCCAGTAAAACCGGTCTCTGAGCAATCCACAGGTCTTCTCCACCCCCAGATGTCCAGAATCATCCTGAGGTGATTTCATGCTGGGCCAGTAAAACCGGTCTCTGAGCAATCCACAGGTCTTCTCCACCCCCAGATGTCCAGAATCATCCTGAGGTGATTTCATTCTGGGCCAGTAAAACCGGTCTCTGAGCAATCCACAGGTCTTCTCCACCCCCAGATGTCCAGAATCATCATGTGGTGATTTCATTCTGGGCCAGTAAAACCGGTCTCTGAGCAATCCACAGGTCTTCTCCCAGATGTCCAGAATCATCATGAGGTGATTTCATTCTGGGCCAGTAAAACCGGTCTCTGAGCAATCCACAGGTCTTCTCCACCCCCAGATGTCCAGTATCATCATGCGACGATTTCAACTCCATCCTCCGATACGTCTCGGACAGAACCAGCTGGCAACGCCGCGGTCGGTCCGGGAGTGACTTGAACCGGTATAAGATTTATTTCGTCAACTCCAACCGTGACCATTCTCGTCGTAATGGAGGCATCGAAGCGTATTTCGTCCGCTCCGACTGAGCCATTTCTCCCTTTTCGACCGCCCCCGTAATGATACCAATGCCCGGATCATCTCGTTGAGCCGCAGCCACTTCACCAGAACTCAATTCCGGCAGCTGTCTTGTCTTCAGAGCTGTCAGGTTACAAGAAACTTGAGGGATGGCGTCACCAGAAGCACCCAATTCGCTAATGCCCCTCCTTTTCATCTCCCTTCACGGTGATGGCAAACTGACACAGGGTCTTCACCCCCGGGGCAGCAATACTCTCCCACTGCTTGTACCTGAGCAGTCCCTCATGCGCCCGTTGGGCCAAAGCATCCGTATCAACGTTCCTGCTCCCCGGCCGGTACTTCAGGCTGAACTCAAAAGCCGAAAACGCCGCCAGCCACCGATGGCCTGTGGCATCTGTTTCGTGGAGGTCAATATATACATTAGGGGGTTGTTGTCCGTCCTCACCTCTCAAACTTGGCCCCGTAGAGGTAGTCACTTAGCTTATCCACCATCACCCATTTCAACGACAGGAATTCGAACTTGTGCCTGGGATACTTTTTCTCGGAGGGCGATGAACTCCGGCTGTCAAAAGCAACGAGCTTCAACCAGGACGCCTGATCCTGATACAGGACGCCCCCTAAACCCTCTCGGCTAGCATTCGTATGCGGTACATACGGTAAGCAGGGGTCCGTAAAAAGCCAGCATCTGCGACTGGGTCAGCAGCTCCTTCAGCGACTGAAAGGCCTCCTCACACTTTGCATTCCAAATCGGTCCAAAGGTCTCCGACGGGCTAAGATACGCTCAACCCTCCTGTGCTTTTTTCCCCCCATCTTCGCTCTCAGGCACTCCGGGAAATTTGTATGTCCCCATGACTCTCGATATTTCCCCGGACTGTACCACCATTTCTTCGACTGGGTGAACCACACAGCCCCTTGTTTAAATTCGGTATCCGGCCCAATGCTGCCACGTACTTCCCCAAAAGCCGCTCGAAACCACGGGTACACAAATAATGTTCGCTGAAAGCTCTCTCCAGCCTTCTTCTTGCAGGCCCCAATTAGTCTCTTCACAAGAGGAGTGTTGGTCCCCAACAGAATTGAAATGCCACTCTTTTCAACGGAGTCCGGACAAACATTGGCCACCGGAAACTCCAACTTCACCGACAAATGACCGGCATATGAATAATCATTGGCACCACGGCCCCATGTCTCCAGTGCCCTGAATGATGTCAAATGTAATTGCTTGAGATACCGGTTGTAGAATGTGTGCTGCAACAACGTGACCTGCGACCCGGTATTGAGTATGGCTTTAGCATACATACCCTATATTCGTAGCGATACACTGGAACATGGTCCCACTGATCCTTCAGGAACTGTGCTTTTCGCTTTTGGGGGTTCCTTGGTACACTGCTGGGAACACGTTCCACCAGAGACACCAGGCCGTTCCCCCACATGGTCACCTCTAGGTTTTCGCAAATACTCTCCCTGCTGAGATATCCTTGGGCTCACAGTCTTTCTGGGGAAAGACTGTTATTATGGCCTTCCCAGGCGAATACAGAATGATCAGGGTCGTGATTTCGAGAGCAGACTCATCCGTGAGTTACAGGGCATGCTTGGAGTCGAGGAGTCGAGGACTACGCCTTAACACTCACTGGGTGACCCCCAGTCGGAGAGCTGTAATCGGACCTTGCTAGACATGCTCGGGACCCAGGAGATCAGCAAGAAGTGCAGGTGGAGTCAGCTATTGGGCACTAGCCATATTATCGGTTGTTTTTGCGCGAGGCTAGGTTGCCAAATGACCTTTGTTATGGGACTGACGAGGGTGACTTACCACCGAAAACTTAACTGAAGTATGTGTCTGACACGAGAAGAGAGTTGAAAAGGGCTTATGAATTAGCTGGGGTAGCGGTTGCACCGCAAAATCAAATGAATAACAGAAGATATGATCAAAAGTTGAGGTTCTCCCAATTCCTTCCAGGAGACAGGGTACTCCTAAGGAATTTGGGGTTACCGGAAACCATACGTTGGCTGACCGCTTTTCGGCAACGCCCTATGTGGTGGACAGCCAGAAGCCAAACCAACCAGCTTTCAGGGTGTAACCAGAGGATGGGAATGGCCCTGTCAAGACTCTCCATCCGAACCATATATTTCCCCTGGGTCAAGAGGTGCAGGTACTCCCAGAGCCTACTTGGAGCCCACACCTAGTAAGGGGACTCTTTGGAAACGCGGGTCGACTACCGGGCCCCCAACAGGCAAGGTTAGGCTGGGCCACACCCCTGAGAGGAATACTGATTCGGAGGATGACAACCTGGATGTGTGGTATATGCTGCCTTTCGCAAATTCCCCAGTGACTGAGGAAGAGACTCACGGCCATTCTCTTATTGAAGATTGGGGGGTGCAGGGGATGTTTTCTATGGGCAGCCTGTGTTGCAGCGGGACGCTGCAGGGGAGGAGGCCGGGTCTGATCACGGAACAGAGTGCTCCGAGTTGCAGGTGTGCACGAGTGATAGATAGGGGGAGGCCTCGCCAGGTAGACTGGACATAACCACAACCGCATAGGTTGGCCTACGTAGCGCCATGGAAACAGAGAGTGGCTCCTGATGTGTTGAGTAGCTATGTCACTGCCTTTGACACCTGGACTGGGCTTTGTGTTTTGCAGGAAGCGTTGGCGAATTATCCCAAGGTCATGAGGACATGACTAAAATTGTTGGGGGAGAGTGTAACATGCTGTAGTGTTTCACTGTTGTGTAACATGCTGTAAGGATTCACTGATACTGTAATGGTTTCTCTGTAGCTGCAATGTTTGGGTTATGACTAGCGATAACGGTCTTTGGGATGCTGTTGTTCTTACCAGTGAGTCTGGGAGAGAGATTTTCACGGTCTTTGGTCGGGGAGGGATGAGGCGAGAATGCGCGAATGGAGAGAGTTGGTACACCGCCCAACGGGGTAGTCTGGGCGCGAGGGTCCGAAGGGCAGCGACGATCACAGGAGGTCGATGGTGGGCAATCGGCTTATCTCTGTGCTCCACCATTATTGAAGAGACTGTTTCATAAGATTGGGCCCTTTTTCCTTTTTTTTTCGTTTTCTTTACCAACCATATAGTCAAAGTAAGAATTATTAAAGCTTAATCGTTTAATCGCATAATGTGGACTATCTGTTACCTCTTGGTACTGATTTTTAACAGAGGACAGACATATCGCGCAGCATCCTGCCAAACGAGATTGCTTACATTTGGCCGGGCCGGGGGCTATCATCTCCGATATTGAGCCGCAAGCCAAAGCGAGAGTTACTTGAGTTTCTGTCTTCAATGTGTTTTAATGTCTTTCAATGCCTTTTGTCCTTGTGAAGTCGGTTCCCTCTAACTTGTGATTTCTGGTGTCATGCCCAGCCCTTCATTCCTGCTACTTGCCTTCTGAAACTCTAATTCCACCACATCTTCAGGCTCCCTTCTAACATCTAGGAACGCTCTTTTCATGTTGATCAAACATGACTTGCTTTTCATTCAATGTGCTGACAGGATCTCAACTTGGGATAAAGATAGACATATTGTTAATGAAACCTTTTAGCACACTGGCCTTCATCAGTCAATGCACTCGGGATAGAGGCTGAGTGTCCTGTGTTGCTGATTACAGACTTTGTACCTCAGCATCTGATAAATATTGATCATGATATTGGGACATTACTGCCCGCGGATAATCAGAGTGAGCATATTACAGGCAACTGACCACCAGAGGGCAGGGTCATATCAAGGTACGGCAGAAGAAAGGAAATAGGTTGGACTGCGTTCCTATGCGAACGTATCAAAAGACCACAACACCGAGCTGTTTTATAAAACCTCAGAATTACATTCGTAACATTATTTTTTCCCGAAAATACAAAGATGGAGGACTAAGTGATGAATTGAAGATTCCGTTAATTTTGGGTATTAGCAGAGTATAACGCTAGACGTGTTAACCAAATGCAACCATACGAGCGGCAAGCATAAAAACAGAAGAATTTAAGAAATAGGAACAGGGATAGGCCATTCAGCCCACCGAGCCTGTACCGTCACTTAATAAGGTGATGACCAATCTGACCAAGGACTAATCTCCACCTACCTGTCTTTTCCCCTTATACCTTAATTCCGGTACTTTGCAAAAACCTATCCGACATTGTCTTAAGTATATTTCCTGGGGTAGCGTGCAGTGATTGGAGGTAAGAAAAAGCTTAAGTGACTGGAGATTTGGTCACGTGGTGACGTCAACATTTCGAATTTTTGAACTTTTTTTTGCAGACGATACATAAAGTTCCAACGTCCCTATGCTTTAGACTGGAAAGTATATCATAGATGTTGTATGATTCTAATTATAGGTTATTTGTTAACTGTTCAACACTTAAAAGTTCAGCGATAGTTTAAAGTGTGAATGCATTGACAATGTAAAATATTTTACAAGGACGGGACATTTGTGAATTCGTTGAAAGACAAAGAGATGTAATGCGTGCGTGAGGGAACGGAAGGCTTTCGTGTGATTGTTGGCATTGTATTGAAAGGATGCTTGAATTAATCTTTTATTTAACAAGAGGATCTCACTGCCTCCAAATGTCTACTTCATTGGTTGAAATAAATTTGGAAAAACATGTGAATATCAGAGACTGCTTCCTTTTCCAAAATTGTATAACGTCTTAGTGTATGGAGGCCGCAATCACCCACATCTGGTTTCCCTTTGTTCTTTGGAAAATTTGATAAGGTCTTCACTCTAGCAATTAACTGTTTATTCTATATACGCCAGAGACCAGCGACAGTTTTGAAGGAAGAAACGTTGCAGCTAAGGTGTTTGATTTGCCTTTCCTGCGTATTTCGATTGCGTTCTTGTGTTTGTTCATTGTGGTATTGATTTCAGAGAAAGACACGGATTCCACACTGGCCATGTGAAATCAAGGTAAAATGGGTCGGGATATGATTGTATCTCTTCCGGGAACGATAACCCATTCTCCAAAGGAAAATTGACTTTAGACAGATTGGTGTGTACTTGAATTGGGCATTTGAAGTTCGCTTTCTAGGAGGCTGGTTCATTTGGAAAGCAAAAGATAAAAGGATGCTGCAGAATATTTTGAAATGCTGATCTTGAGTTACGGGGTTCCATTGGAAAAAAAAATGTTTGTATGTAATCGTAGCATCTGCCCTGTAATGAGCAAACGTGATTTCAGTTTATGTAGCGTGTAGTTTCAGTCCTGTAACAAGTATACGTGATTTCAGTTTAGACAGCGTGCAGTTTCAGTCCTAATTTAATAGTTTGCTTTCACAATAAACCTTAACTCAGTAAATTATCCAAGTCCTGCAGGATGGTCAAATTAAAGACTGTCTCTCAGAACACTATAATAGCAGAGTTTCGATATAGTTGTAAAGTGTACTGACAATTATTCCTTCCCTGTGGAACATCTCTAGCCTCTGACCTCCAGGCAGAGAAAACTCCATCCATTACCACATTGGCCTTCCCTTGGTTAGCCAGTTCTGAATCTATGCAGCCAAGTTTCACTAGATGCCATGCCACTTGACTTTCGGAAAGTGTGCACCATCGGGAACCCAGTCTAATAGCTTACACAATTAATATACCCCACATCGACTCTTCTGCTTTATCTGCTTATTTTGCAGTTTCATGGAATTTATTCAGGCTCATGGGACACAAAACCATGCTGACTATCCCCAATTAGAGTACGTTTCTCTGTAAATTCATTCTCTAAGGAAGCTCTGCAATGCCTTACCCATGACTGACCGAAGGCTCTCTGGCCTGTAATTCTCAAGACTATCTCTATTACATTTCTTGAACAAAGAAATAACATTTTCCATTCTCCAAACCTCCCGTACTACTTCAGTGGCCAGTGATGACGCAAATGTTATTTCCAAAAGCCCAACAATATCTCCTCTCACTTTCTCTAATTACCTAGATTACATACCGTCTAGCACAGGGAAATGTTTTATATTCATGTATTTCCACTTTCCACCTCGTAATTCTAAGCATCTGAATGCGTCAGCACACCTACCTTTTGTCGTTGTATCCATATTCATCAAAGTCTCACTCACTGGTGAATACCGAAGCAAAGTATCATCAAGGATTTTCACTGCCTCCTTGCACTGCATGCACGTTTCCGTTTTTATCTCTTATCTTTCCCACATTCTTTCTCTGGTCATCCTCCTGTTTTTCACCTACCTTAATTCGGCTCTCCCATGCCTTCTCGTGTCCCCTTTTAATTCTTCTAAGTCCATTATTAAACCCCTCCTGGTTACATCGTGACTGTCACGCCCTGCCTGGTCGTTTCTTCTAGAGCTTCAAGTATATATTTTTTTCTTCTTCTTGAAGAGGTGTTCCATATATCTCATCAACCAGGGTTACATTGCGGGGCCATCCCATCCCCGCCTCAATGAAACAAACCAATGCTGAACCCCAGTCAAGTGCTCCATTAACAATCTCCATATTTCTCTTGTGCATTTGAAGGAACAAATTGCTTCCCTAATTCGGCCCCCACGTTCCTACCCAATAGTATCAATTAAGTACATTCCTTATTGTCTGCTGCTATCCCAGTGTAAGGTATGTCAAATAGCTGTGCTCCATCGTCCTGAAATGCTGAAACGCGGAGATATCTGTTACCTGACCCATTTCACTTTCCAGCATTAGCACAAGATGGACTGTTCACTCGTCCGCCTGCCCGCTACTTGTGCCAGGTCTCCTTCCCGGACACAACTGAGAAATTCTGTCACATCTAAATCTTTTAAACACAGGGATTGCCGATGAATATCAGTGAAGTTTAAGTTGCCTGTGCCAACAGCCGTGTCAATATAAGAACCTGTGCTAAATCTATGTGCCGATCTGTCACTGTCTCTGTGTGGGATCTCTGTAACGAATACTCTCAAACGGGTGTTTCTTCCCTACCTATGTCTGAGCTTGATTCACAGTCGATTAACATACAATCCCACCACAGTGCCTTCCCTTTCTGAAGCTGTGATACAGTCACACTGTCCTTGTGTTTAAAAGGTTTTCCCTTTACTCTCTTACCCGACTATGAACATTTTGAAACATCTGAACCCCGAAAAGTCCGGACGTCATTCCTTCCTTTGTGATTGAATTGATTTTATTTCTTACATCCTTCACATACGTGAGGAGTAAAAATCTTTACGTTACGTCGCCATCTCAAGGGACAATCCGCAACCATAGTAATTTATAATAAATAGAGCAATAAATGTAACATAGAGATACACTCAAATCAGCGTGAGTTCATCAGTATGATGGGCTGGGGGTGAAGCTGCCCCGGAGCCTATTGGTCCTGGCTTTTATGCTGCGCTAACTTTTCCCGGCATAAGTGCAAAATCTATCTCCCGATCTGTCACTGTCACTGGGTATTGTTTTCGTTTCGGTAATGCGGTTTCTGTACAGAATACTTTCACACTAGTGTTTCTTGCCTTCTTACTTCTGAGTTCCACTCACAGTCTATTAACATACAATCCTAGCACAGTATCCACCCGTTCCGCAGCTATGATACTATCACACTGTCCCTGTGGATCAAAGGTTTTCCCTTTACTCTCTTTTACATGACTATGAACATTATGAAACATCGAACCCCGAGATGTCCGGAAATCATTCCTGCCCTTGTGATTGACTTTATTTCTTACATCCATCACATACATGAGGAATAAAAGTCTTTACGTTACGCCTCTGTCTAAATGCGTAATGTGCCACCCTAGTAATTTATAATAATTTATAATAATTAGAACAGTCAATGTAACAAAGAAATACACACATATCAGCGTGAGTTAATCAGTCTGATGGCCTGGGGGATGACGCTGCCGCGGAGGCTGCTGGACCTGGTTTTTATGCTGCGGTAACGTTTCCCAGATAATTGTCAAATCTCTCTGATAGCTTGGAATTTATTCATTTCGGGATGACCAGGCACATGATTGTTTGAACTTATGACATATTTGCTAAGTCTACTGTTTTTTTTTTTAACTGTTTTATTCTAAAACTGCGCTGAATTGCATTTGGAGTGGGCGTTATCTACACAGATGACCATTTAATGTAAAAACATACTTCATTCCATCCTTCAGCTCTTGTCTGAATTTCCTCTGTGTCAGTGTATAGATACAAGTATTGGTGCACACACTAAGAGATTGTAACATGAACCCAGATTGCTGTAGTATATATACCGGGGAACTGAAATATCTTTCCAGGTAATAGTAATTTACCCTTTGCCATTTCAGGGAATGAGCTGCATACGGCATCCAGAATACTATGAAATTAGCGGAAATTGCAAACAATAAAATCATCGATTTTCTGCGGTTTTCCACCTCGATATCTTTCTGATTATCGCTGCTCTTCCGAAGCCCTCTGCGGACTCTATTTGCCGCAATTATATGTCTAACTGTTAACACATTGAAGACAAGAATTAAGCCGATTGGTAGCAACGGTGTTAAAATGTTATCCAGTAATTCGATTCCTTTCCACACGGGTGAAGTAGCGTATTCATCTGTGAGGACGCAACGCCACGGTATGTTGTCAATGACGAGGTATGGTTCACCAGTAAAATAAAACGGAACGCTTCTCCCGCAACTCACTATGACCACGGTCACCATAACCACCGTTGCTGTTCTCTCAGTGCAGTATCGCTCCCGCAGCTTTTGACAACATATTGCGATGAAACGATCGAAGGTAAAACTGACCGTAAACCAAACAGAACAGTCCCTCGTCACAACAAATAACGCAGTTGTCACTGCGCATACAGGAGTGATGAGCAGGTATCTGGAATAAATGTAGATATTGTTGGTCCGATCCAGTAAGGCGAAATCTATAACCACCATCATATCTGCTGTTGCCATTCCAACCAGGTAACGGGTGATGCATTTGGAGAGTCCGCATTTTCCCCGAGATAGGATCACAATCGCCGTTAAATTAACTACAAGAAATTTGGAGAGAGAAAAAAAAACACAGAATTATCGTTAGCTGCAAATGACTGAATGTCCACCATTTTTCAAATGCTACGCAGGGTATAACTTATATTGGAAGTGAAAAAGAGAAATTCAATTTGTGCGGACTCTGTCTGTGCACACCGGCTGGACAATAATGGACAGAATTA
The DNA here is from genome assembly GCF_048418815.1 of Hemitrygon akajei. Classification (NCBI taxonomy): domain Eukaryota; kingdom Metazoa; phylum Chordata; class Chondrichthyes; order Myliobatiformes; family Dasyatidae; genus Hemitrygon; species Hemitrygon akajei. The sequence continues at coordinate 815,114 of NW_027331990.1, read as the reverse complement.
GCAGTGGGTTGCCGACTTTCCGATAGATTAGAACTGATTTCCACGTCTGAAGTATCGGTGAAGATCGATCGCTCCATAAACAACATCATTTCGATTATTTGAGGCGGAATAGCTGAAAGATTTATTTGTTGAGAAAACATGAGATTTAGTGCATAATTTAACGTTTTATGGAAGAAAAGACCTGAGTGTCGATATTCGACTGGCCGATGAGTTGAAGAAGCTTCTGATCCGGAAATGCGACTGCTGTCGGTTCAGAAAGCCAGGCAAGGTGAAATTATGGAAGTACTGCAATATCGGCACCAGCGCCATTAACAAAAGTAATAAAAATCATCGCACAGAGAAAAAAAAATCTGGAAGCTGAAAAACAAGACTATCAGATGCTTGAATCCTCAATTCTGGAAACACATTTCAGACGAAGGTAGAATCTGTGCTCAGTAAAAGTACAAACAATGCAGCGGAACAAAACAAGAGACGACGGGACCATACATATAGTGACCAGCTCCAGTACCTTACCGGGGATACCGATCGCGACAAGTGTAGGGTAGAAAACGGCCGCGATGTAGTAAATCGTTGGATATCCCATATTCCGTCAGAAGCAGCGTTCAGTCGTACGGACCGGTGCCATATGGACCGTTGCTCATATGGACCGGTGCCAGGTTTTAAAGAGTTATATATAATTCAGAATAATTCCACTGCGGCAATTAGTGTGGTTAAGATATCTGTCGCATGAGGAGCAACCAGCTACACAAACAGTTACATTAAAGTGTTTTTCTCACTCTGTCAGCGTGCCGTAAATTCGTAACCCCATGGGATGTTAGAAGATACAGTAACTTTAAAAAAAAAGAAAATACGAACTTTGCCAATGTCCTTTCCAAGATACCTGGCTTCAGCTGCTGAAATGGGACATTTTATGATCAGTGTTGCTTCTAACGTGGACAATAATCCTGAACAATCAACATGGACAATCAACTTCAAACAGAGTTATTTTGTCACATGCGGCGGAGCACATTCGCTTCTGACACTGACGGAGGGACATTAGCGTGGCAGGTGAAATGGAGTATAATTTATTGAGGGGGAAGTTAGGGACCTTTTTTTCTGTCGCTTGTTCTAGTCATTTTGAGTCGTTGGATTAACGAAATTCACAATATCACCTGATGACATGTATCAAAATAAAACACATTGAACGTATGTTCTTCTGAGCATATGGAAAATATAGAAAGTGATATGCCTGGGACCTTTGATAATAAAAAGCTACCGACCCAAACGAATTTAGATGTGGCTGGTGGACGGATTGGTTGACCTGTTCTCGATTAGCAGAAAATGGATGGTAGATTTTCTGATTCTGACAAGTCTACTGCAATGACTGGTGTCAGGCAAGTTGTTACTTATCATGTTGATGACTTAGATGTCGATGGAGAAAACTGAATCAGACAAGAATTCGGACGAGTCCTAGTTTGGAAGCGCTGTTCCAGCCAAGAACTCTATCCAGGCTTGTTGCTTGATATTGACTACCTGGGAAATGTGCTGAAAAAATGGCAGACGGGATTTAGTACAGAGAAGTTTGGGGTGTTCTGCGTTGTGAGGAATGATAAAACACGCTATGGCGCACATATTAAATAGGTGGACTTCATTGTGCGGTATTTAAAAATTGACCTGACTATACAGATCGATAACTCCAGGAAAGCGGCGTCACGGGTAGATCGGCTCGGACTGAGCTCTCATCACATTGGCCTTCACAATCAGATCACGGAATATACGAGTTGGAACGTTATGTAGAAGCTGAAAAATACGTTGGTGAGGTCATAAATAGAATATCGTGGGCTTTTCTGGCCACCGACTTACAGTTTTGAAATATCAGTAAGCTTAAAAGAGTGCAGCGATGGTATGAAAGTAAGGGTTGAGAAATGTGCAGGGTGAATGCACGCAGATTTTCCCCATCCAGGGTCTGTACTATAGACACTATAGAGAGGGTGTGTGGATACTAGAGAGCGAGTGCAGAGGAGATTCACAATGGCGTTGCCTGGAATGGAGGACGTACCTGAGGAGAACAGGTTGAGTGCACTTGGCCTTTTCTCCTTGTAGTGAGGGGGAATGAGAGGTGACCTGATAGAGGTGTATAACATGATGAGAGGCGTTCACCGCGTGGATCGTCAGAGCTTTCTCCCCCCCACAACCCCCAGGGCTGAAATGGCTAACACAAGGGGGCCAAGGTTTTAAGGTACTTGAAAATAGGTATAGAGGGGATACCAAATGTGAGATTCTCACACAGAGAGTGGTTTCTGTATGGGATGCACACGGTGCTGAAAACGGGCACAAAAGGGTATTTTAACAGCCTGTTAGATAGTTACATTGTGCTTGGAAAAGTAGAAGGCTATGCCCTCTGTAAAGTCTGGTGGGGGGGGGGGGTGTTTAGAGTAGGTTACATTTTTGGCACAACTTTGTGGACAGAAGGGCCTATAATTATGCAGTAGATTTCTATGATTTGACTGAATCTTCCACTGGAGTTCATAGTTTTGAGGAGAAAGTTAAAATGCAGCGGTAAGTGGTTGATTCAATTGCATCATTACAGTGAAGGTTGTGTCGGTTCGTGGATGAGAGATGGACGGAGGGTGCAGATAAATGCAGGGCAGACGGATGATGGAGAGAGGCACCTATTTCTCTGCAGTAATAGTGTGTATCTTCATGATAATGTGCAGTAATAATGTGCATCTTCATGATAATGTGCAGTAATAGTGTATCTTCATGATAATGTGCAGGAATAGTGTATCTTCATGATAATGTGCAGTAATAATGTGTATCTTCATGATACTTTAGAGGGCGTGCTCAAGCTCACCTTTCAATCTCATTTCCTTCTTCTCCTGAAGTACAAACTACTAACGTGCTCTCTGCATGTTGTGGAACTCGCACCGGTGAGCGGCCCGCGGCTTATTGGAAAAACAAATTCTCACCATTCTGCACCCAGTGTGAAACTTGTATCAATGTGTAGCCCTCGGTTGCCTCGTGAAATTCTCAGGTCTGTATCTATGGTGGAAATGTTAACAATGTGCGGATTTGCTCTTACAGGAGGATGACTCGCCTGTCTGTATAAATCGTGGAGCTGGTATTGATGTGCGATGTGCAAGACTGTTATCATCACTGTGGGCTGCTCACCACTATGTATCCATTGCGGAATTCGTACTGATGCGTGGCCCTCGGCTGCTTTAAGGATATCTCAGCGCTGATAAAACGCTTTTCCCTCTCATACTTTGAATACGATTTGTAAGGCTGACTGTGTCGTCCAACTGTGTGGTTCACCTTTTCTTGTAAATCGTTTTCTATCCTTAACTCAGAAACAGTTGCCATTTGTTGCGACAGCAATTCGTTTCAAATACTACTCCGCCATTACATTGTCCACTGCGCCATTAATCAATACAAACATAGAAACATAGAAAATAGGTGCAGGAGTAGGCCATTCGGCCCTTCGAGCCTGCACCGCCATTCAGTATGATCATGTCTGATCATCCAACTCAGAACCCTGTACCTGCTTTCTCTCCATACCCCCGATCCCTTTAGCCACAAGGGCCATATCTAACTTCCTCTTAAATATAGCGAATGAACTAGCCACAACTGTTTCCTGTGGCAGAGAATTCCACAGATTCACCACTCTCTGTGTGAAGAAGTTTTTCCTCATCTCAGTCCTAAAAGGCAAATGAAGAAAGACTGGATCGACTAGGCATATAATCAATGGAATTTAGAAGACTGAGTGGGGATCTTATTGAAACGTATAAAATTCTAAAGGGATTGGAAAGGCTAGATGCAGGAAGATTGTTTCCGATGTTAGGGAAGTCCAGAACGAGGGGTCACAGTTCAAGGATAAAGGGGAAGCCTTTTAGGATCGAGATGAGGAAAAACTTCTTCAGTGACGGACGGAGATGCATTTCTCGGCAAAGCAGGTTTCTGACTCTCACGGGGACTCTGAGGTGGTGATGTTTCCCGGTAAATGTTGTCAATGTCAGACACTGGAGGTGCTGACTGGACAAGCACTGTCCACGTACACACTGCAGAATGAAATGTGATGAAGCGGGGTCCTTCACTGGATGGCATCAACATTCCTACTGAGTGGCTGAAGATTTAAGTGTGGAATGTTCCATCATACTCTTGTTCCGTGTCATCCGTGGACATAAAGTAGGACATGTTAGAAGGCGAGTCACAGAGCAAGTCTCCAATGTTAATCTATTAATCCTGCTGCAAGGCAGTTTGAAACTAATTTTGCCAATCTACCTGGGATTCATTGGGCTCCATTCTTAGAGACCTGCCGCAGATCCGTCTGGTTAGGACCCCTGGGGAATGTTTACACACTCATTCGCCAATGTCAATAAGCATGGATTTTAGAGGGTGAATGTGAAGCAATAGTGCTCCACAATGCGGTACCGGAATCTATTGTATATTGGGTCTAAACAATCTGGAATGAGGGAGCAAGTGTAGTTGCAGGTAGGGCACATGTAACGCACCGATAAGTGCAAGGGAAGAGATTAGTCGGGAAGGATAGTGGACAAGGGAGTGACGTGATACCCGCAGAACCTGCAGAACGGGCTGCGGGCCTTTCAGGGAATTATATCCCGTTGGAGACGGAGGAAGTTACGGAGGAGGAGTGCTGAAGTTGTGTTAGGTAACAACATAAAGATCTTTTTTTTTACTCCAGCTAAAAGAAGGATGCAGAAATCATAGAAAGTGTGCAGAGGAGATTTACAAAGATGTTACCTGGATTGGGGAGCATGCCTGAAGAGATGAGGTTGAATGAACTCGGCCTTTTTTCTTTGGAGCGGCTGAGGAAGGGCGGTGATCTGATCGATGTGTATGAAATAATGATCGTGTGGATAGCCAGAAGCTTTTTTTGCCAGGACTGAATTGGTTACCACGAGAGGACACAGTGTTAATGTGCTTGGAAGTAGGTACAGAGGAGATGTCAGCGGTAAGTTTTTCTTTTCCACAGTGATGGCGATTGCATGGAATGGGCTGTCGGCAACGGTGGTGGACGCTGATACGGTAGGGTGTTTTCAGAGATTCCTAGACAGGTACATGGAACATAGAGAAATATAGAGTTATATGTAACTCCAGGTAATTTCCAAGGTAAGGACATGTTCGGCACAGCATTGCGGGACGAAGAGCCTGTATTGTGATCTAGGTTTTCTATGTTTCTGTGACGCTGGAGGAAGGTAAATTCTCCAGAAAGTGAGACATTGATATCAGGAAATATTCACCCGTTTCAGGGTGAGAACATAGTTCAGTCAATCAAAGGTCAGGCAACTGGTTGCAAAATCAAACATGGAAACGGCAGAATAATGATAATTACTATCTTAATTCAATGAAAATGCAGGAAACTGCACGAAATTTCAAGCGTGTGAGGATGGGAGATCAGGATTTTCAATTCAAGTTGTCTAAGGACACAGGTCTATTTACTTGCCAGAGAGCGTTGTTCTGCCAACCAAGCTACAAAATTCCAGATGGCGTCACTCCTGTCATTCTCATCCTGAAGATGTTGTTTTTGTACTGGTCAAATAAATATCGCAAACATTTATTGAATATCAACAACTACAACTAACGGCTCAGTGTATATCGTGGGTTTCCCATCTTCAGGAACACAAATACTAGTAACTTCATATTACGAAAGATATGTCACATCTGGAATTTTCCAGTTAGCGAACGATTTCCTTCCACGCCGCCCTGTCGTATTGGAAAACCGTGTACGAAGCAAGTTTCAACAGTGGATTGCCACTGCCTTTGGCCGGGTGAGTTTTTTTTAAAGAGATCAACAGCTCTCTTAACCCAGCAAAGATGGAGAGCGTGCAAGCGTGTCGGCTGGATTCAAATCGGGACGTCTCGCCCCGAAGTCCAGCACTGATGCCACTACGCCACCAGCGGGCTAACTGTTTATACCATTTTAGAATGATATATTTGAGATATATTAATAAATAATAACTTTCGTAGCATGTACAACGTGTACTAAATACGTATCAAATCTGATCTTTAGCAGATCACAATGAATATCTGTTAATGACAGGGAATTTTTTAAGCGGTTAAAATGTAACATATGTATATGTGTTCCTGAAGGTGGAATGACAGTAACTGTATTCACCGAGAGACTCCATCTGGAATTTTGTTGTAGATTTGGCAGAACAACACTTTCCTGCAAGTACATGGACGCGTGTCCTTAAATAACTCCAATTGAAGATCCTTATAAACCATCCGCACACGCTTGAAATTTGGTGCAGGTTCCTACATTCTCATATAATTCTGAACGTAATCATCATTATTTTGCAGATTTCATTGTTTTTGCACAACGTACATTTACTTCATATTACGCTTAAAAAAACTCCCTGTCATTAACAGCGAGTCATTGCGCTCTGCTAAAGTTCAGATGTGATACCTATTTAGTACATGATGTACATGCTATGAAAGTTACTAAGCTTAAGATTCGTGACAAAATAAAATCTCCAAGACCCTTCATTTTAAAATGTTACATATTTTCACCTCTGGTGCTGGGCCTGTTGTGCTCTACCCAGAGGCAGCTCGTCCACTTGTAGGCCTCTCCTGACTTCCAGCTCCTACCGGTGAGTCCGAGTTACTGTATGCATCTGAGAGTGGCAACCCCCAGTACGGCGTTTCGACAGGCGGGATAAACCAGGTGGGGATAGCCGGGAAACTTGAACCCTCGTGATTTAGGGATTTGCTTACCCAAGCGCTTGAAGCCAGATCCCGGACTCGGCGAATGAGATCCACTACAAGATGCATTAACCAAGAAGGCGGTGAAGAAAACACAAGTCACATCATCTCCAGATCCCTCAATTCTACAATGTCATTATCACATCACATTCATTCCCACGATCTCTCACACAGAGAATATCACTGCTTATTCAGAAACCTCTTCATGAATTCAGGTGAATTCATTGCTTGTCCAATCTCATAATGGATAGCGAAAACAAAATGTATGACCACAAAGTAATATAAATACCCCTGTTTATAAAAAATGCTCTTCAGCACAATCACACTACTAGTGAGGATACCCTACAATCAGTGATCACTCTGTCCCTGGATATCAGAACGTATTGGTTATGTATTTCATTGTCAATGCCCACTCCCTTGCAGCAAATAAAATGCTGATAACACACAAATTACGAACTGCAGAATCAATGCCTCAAATATATAATCATTAATCGAATTTATTGTGCCCTGCACAACAGGAGATGGTTGTGCGTTGTGGACAGAATTTCCGTGCAACTTATCGTTCAGAGCAGAGAGTTGTAAGGTCAATATACCAACGAGTCCGAAACATCAGTGGACATAAAGACATTTAAACTCGGCTTTTGTTGTTATTTAACTGTCAAAACACCCTGTATACGTGTAAACATACATTAGGAATCCTTAACCTTTGGGGAAAAATACCTGTACTGTGTGCGTCGAATAAATGTGTAAGCTTTCTGTTGTTTCAAGCAGATGGTTTAGAACAGCAAGAGAGAATTGCTGTGCATCACTAGTCAGATTGATTACAGTCAGGTGAGTTGTAGTTAATCCGTTTTCGATTGGCGCTTGCAGAATTGCTGAGTTATATGTTTGTGTACAATAAAATTCAGAAAGTGTTTAACGATTTTGAAATAATTTGCAACTTAAAACACAACCTGATGAATATGCACAAGCTCCAGAAGGTGAGAGATGAAAACAGGAAGAGGAGATTTCCTTGTTCAGCTCTTTGCCTTTTCCTCCTGTCATCTCCCAGATTTGGAAACGTATTTTTATTTGTAAGACGTAACGGAATTTGTTACATTTACATTGAATTCCGCTCACAAGGATTTTTTTTTACCTATCCGTTCAAAGTTAAATCTGGATTCGTATGGGGATCTGTGGAAACAGAAACCGAAATTGCATAAACATATGCCGCTTGTATTCAGTGTCTAGAAGTAATGGTCTAGGAATTGAGAAGCGTTTTCATTGAATCATTCACTCTGCAAAGATGGGTAGAGTTTTATATTGCAGAACCGAACTTTAATGCGGTTTCCTGTCATGAAGAATATTTTAATTGCTGTTTTTCCAGAACAATTACTGCACACACACTGACAATGTCGTTGCTGACCATGATGATATCGGCTTTGGTAATTTAGGTCCATCACTGACCAAACCAATGCAGTAATACTGTTGCTTCTGCAGATTTACCAGTGACAAACGGTTCAGAGTATCATTTAACAATGGAGATGAAAGTGGCGAGAGAGAATGAATAGGAAGCGGAGGGACCACTTCGACCAATTAAATGAGTAAGTTTATGGAAAGAGGTACCGCGGAAGTGTTTGAGGTATACACTTTCACAGCAGTCAAAATGTAATTGGACAGCCCATGGTTAGGAAGGCTTTAACGGGATAAGGTCCAAAGGGGAGCAAATGAGGATAGCTTAGTTGGTAGGAACAGCTTGGGCCGCCGTTTCTACATCCGTTACTAAGACTGCTTACTTTAGGAACTTGAACATTAATACCTTATGCGGTTCCGAACCTGAGTTGTGAATTTGGAATTCGGGCACTTGCGGCAATTGGATTTCTGTCAACTTTCATGGAGGGCAAATTAAGCAAAATCACGACGTTTACAACAACGTTGCTCGTCATTATTTGCAAGGTCAGTTTGAAGAACGGTACTGATGCATCTGGATAAAATCTGTCCTCACACCCTACTTCTTTGCATCCAAGGAAGCAGCATCAGGTGCCATACTCTGGAGCTTTTGGTACAGGGGTGGTGTGGGATCATGTGTGGTTTCTGCGGTAAAGAAAATATTATAAAATCCATTTATTTTTCCTTTCTGATTCAACTGCTGCATGAAATAACTCACCGTGGAAGTGCTGAACTCCGTAAAGTTCAAATTTCTCAGGATGACATGCAAGATACTCATCAGCCACTTGAAGTAAATCATGGAAACAGAGATTGTGAACAATACCTATCGTCCATTTAGTGATTTGCCCATTGAAGACTGGAGGGAAACCACTTGCCGACAGTTAAACCCGCCAATGCACATTTATGATAACGTCATTATGTGTTTCTGCCACCAGGTGTAATATGCTATCGAAAGCTGCGGGAACGATACTGCACTGAGAGAACAGCAACGGTGGTTACGGTGACCATGGTTTTAGTAAGTAGCGGAAGACTTGTCCCGTTTTACTTTGTTGTTGAACCTTATGTCATCAACAAACCGTGGCGTTGAGCCCTCACACATGAATACGGTACTTTACCCGTGTGGAAAGGAATCGAATTACTGGATAGCATTATAACTCCGTTGCTACCAATCGGCTTAATTCTTAACTTCAATGGGTTAACAGTAAGACATATAATTGCGGCAAATAAAATTCGCAGAGGGCTTTGGAACAGCAGCGATAAAGAGAATGATACCGAGGTGGAAAACCGCAGAAAATCGATGATTTTATTGTTTGCAATTTCAGCTAATTTCATATTATTTTGGATACCCTATATAGCTCATTCCCTGAAATCGCAGGTGGAAAATTACTATTACCAGGACAGATATTTGAGTTCAGACAGACAGGCAGCTTTGGTAATCTAGGTCAGGGGTGTCAAACTCATTTTAGGTCACGGGCCGGATTGAGCAAAATGCAGCTTCATGCGGGCCGGATCAGTCGGACGCGTGCGAACGCAGCTTTCGTTGCCTCCGTTTTTTCAGCCTGCTCTCATGTAGTCTCTGCTATAACTACAAAGTGTTTCACTTTACAAATTCTGTTTCTTATGAAGAAGACTGCCGAGCAAGACTGCCGAGCAAGACTGCCGAATAAACATTAAAAACCCTGAGAACCTGGTACCTGAATAAACTCAGCATTAGCCATATCATACGCCGTAGGCGCTTCGATTACTGGGGCCAGCTTTAATAGTAATTAGATATCATCTCGCGGGCCAAAGATAATTCCACCGCGGGCCGGATTAGGCCCGCGGGCCTTGAGGTTGACATATATGATCTCGGTCCATCACTGTCCAAACCAATGCAGTAATACTGTTGCTTCTGCAGACTTACCAGTGACAAACGGTTCAGAGATTTTTTTAAAAATGGACATGAAGGTGGCGAGAGAGAATGATTAGGAAGTTGAGGGACCATTCGACCAATTAAGTGAGTAAGTTTATGGAAAGAGGTGCCGAAGATGTATTTAAGATATACAGTTTCACAATATTCAAAATTTAATTGGACAGTCCATGGATAGGAAGACTTTAACGGGAAAAGTTCCAACGGGAAGCAAATGAAGGTAGCTTAGTTGGTACGAAGCGCTTCGGCCGTTGTTTCTACATCCGTTCACTAAGACTGTTTACTTTAGGAACTGGGACATTAATCCCTTCTGTGATTCTGTACCTGAGTTGTGCTTCATTTCAGATTTGGGCAATTGCGGCAATTGGATTTCTGTCATCTTTCATGAAGGAAAATTATGCAAAATCACAACGTTTACAACTACTTTGCTTGTCAATACATACAAGGTCAGGTCGAAGAACGGGACAGATGCGTCTGGATAAAACCTATCCACTCAACCTACTACTTTGTATCCAAGTGCCATACCACGGAGCTTTGTGTACAACTGTAGTGTGGGATCATGTACGGGTTCTGTTGCAAAGAAAATATTCTAAAATCCAATTACTTTTCCTTTCTGATTCAACAGCAGCATGAAATAACTCACCGTGGAAGTGTTGAACTCTGTAAAGAGCAAATTTCTCAAGGTGACATTCAATCGACTCATCAGCGACTTGAAGTCAATCAGGGAAAGATAGATTGTAAAGAATACCTATCGGTCATTCAGTGATCAGACCCATTGAATTCTGTCGGGAAATCACTTGCCAACAGCTAAACGCGCCAAAGCACATTTAACCTAACGCCACTATGTGTTCCTGCCACAGGCTTTCGGGCATCTTCATGTTATTTAGGCTGACAGCATCCGGGAGTTATTTTATCCCATTTTTTTCGCCATGAATTCAGATACCGACCATTTCCCCCCGCAGATATCATTGAAGAAATCGGAAATTTGCTCACGCACAACATTCCCTTTGTAAAGCTCGTTATTTAAGCATTTACCCACATTAAGTTCAGAGAAGAGCCAAAGACTTTAATAATGTCTCCATGCAGGATTATTCTGACACTGACGATGAAAAATGAAATCAAGCCAGGTCGTCGTGTTCGGTTCCATTTCATGCCCTCTTTGACAACTTGCACCATTCTATCAGGAATGTCGAATGTTACTGAGAAAAGAACAGAAACATCGAAACAAGATGAATTAATATCCTCCCGGCTTTTTGGATAATCTATGTATTTTATCGAGTGATTATTCTTCGTCTAATGTAACAGGGGAAAAAAATCAAGAGCAGAATCAAAGGGAAATGAGTGCTAAGCCCATCATAGTTTCACAGTCAGAAACTTAATTCAGAGATAAGAAGAGTCTAGGTAGAAGTGTGCTTTACTTTAGTCTCTTGGGAAACAACAACATTTGACATTTAGTAGTTCAATTGTTCCATTCAATATTAGAGAATCTCGACAATATAACCATATAACGATTACAGCACGGGAACAGGTCATCTCGGCCCTTTTAGTCTGTGCCGAATGCTTACTCTCACCTAATCCCACTAACCCGCACTCAGCCTATAACCCTCCATTCCTTTCTTGTCCATATACCTATCCATTCGTGCAACAAATGACAATACCGAGCCTGCCTCTATCACTTCTACTGGAAGCTCATTCCACACAGCTACCACTCTCTGAGTAAAGAAATTCCTCCTCATGTTATCCTTAAAAACATTTGTCTCAACTCATGTCCTCTTGCTTGAATCTCCCCTACTCTCAATAGAAAAACGCCTATCCACGTCAACTCTATCTATCCCGCTCATAATTTTAAATACCTCTATCAAGACCCTCCTCAACCTTCTATGTTCCACATAATAAAGACCTAACTTGTTCAATCATTCCCTGTAACTTAGGTGCTGAAATACAGGTAACATTCTAGTAAATCTTCTCTGTACTCTCTCTATTTTCTTGACATCTTTCCTATAATTCGGTGACCAGAACTGTACACAATACTCCAAATTCGGCCTTACCAATCCTTTGTACAACTTTAACATTACATCCCAACTCCTATACTCAATGCTCTGATTTATAAAGGTCAACATACCAAAAGCTTTCTTAACCAGCCTATCTAAATGAGATTCCACCTTCAGGAAACTATGCACTATAATTCATAGATCACTCTGTTCTACTGCATTCCTCAATGCCCTACCATTTACCATGTATATCCTATTTGGATTATTCTTACAAAAATATGGCACCTCGCACTTATCAGTATTAAACTCCATCAGCCATCGCTCAGCCTACTCTTCTAACTGGCCTAAATCTCTCTGCAAAATTTGAAAACCTACTTTATTATCCACAACGCCACCTACCATAGTATCATCTGTATTCTTACTAATCCAATTTACCACCCCATCATCCAGATCATTAATGTATATGACAAACAACTTTGGACCCAGTACAGATCCCTGAGGCACAACACTAGTCACCGGCCTCCAGTCTGACAAACAGTTATCCATCACAACTCCCTGGCATCTCCCATCTAGCCACTGTTGAAATGACTTTACTCCTTCAACATTAATACCTAACAGAATACCTATAAAGAATCAAGTTCTTGTTCTTCTCAATAACCACGGAAACAAAAGCATAATCCAAACTCTGAGAGACGGAACAACATTTAGAACCCAAACGCATCCCCCTACTCGCCCCAGACACGGACAAGCGGCAGCAAAGCATCGACCGATCCCTCCACCATTGTTGCAGCAAAACACACCGGCAACCTCCACCAACCAACCAAGCAATAGCAAACCCCAGTGGAAGAAAAACACATGATTTTACTCTACAACAAATCTAATCGTTAAAAAGGACAAATCAACATACCACGGTGCTCTCTCTCACGTTAAAGTTTGCGCGTCACTTTTTATTTCCAATTTCACCGACTCGAGAATCGGAAACAAACCCCCATTCCAACAACACGAGAAAGATAGCGCGAACGCTCAGTCCGAGTACGGATGCCACCAACGGGTGATCCGGTATTCTCGATCTCCATTTTCTCCCGAGATGATTCACCTGCATCGAATCGATTTCTTCCAGTGTGCCGCATATTCAGTGTTCTTAACAGTAACTGAAGGTTTTGAAAATAATCCAAAAATGGTCCCTACAATTTTAGAAAGTCTTGTCTAGGTTCAGAAATTGAACAACGAATCTACTCTAAATTTAAGCATGACATCTCTATTACCGACAAATAACTTTGATTGTCTCAACCTAGTTTCAAAGTCTATCTACCTGTGTGCAGCCTACAAGAATCATTGACTCTATGAACAGATACTGATGAGAAAAGTATTACCCGATCTGACCATGGAGTCATCTCCACCTGCATGTCTTTTCTCAATAACCGTTACTTCCCCGACTGGTGTAGCCTGCTGTGCTTCATTGGACAGAGAATAGCCCAGATTCGCCACTCTCTGGGAAAAGCAGTTCCTCCTCATCTCCATCCACGGCCTAAATCGTGAGGCTCTATCCCCAAGTCCAGTCTCATCTCCCAGTGGAAGCAGCTTCATTGTCTTTATCTTATCTATCGGTTTCATAGTTTTATATGTTTCTATGGCGTGTAACTCCAGGCCACAGTCTTCAAAAGAACCCTGAAAAGGAAGTAAAAGTGATATTAAAGATAGAAATGCTCCTGTTTCCGAAGATGCAAGATATGCAGTCTCTGTTAGCCGCCATCATCCTCATCTCTGCTCTCCGATTATGAAGGAGGTATCACACTAAAGGAAAATACTTTCACTCCATCGCTAAGGCGTTAAAACTATAGTTACCGATTGGAGGTGAGTGTGTCGAAGTTCCCAGCACAGTCCAAATCTGTTACTTTAACCATGGCAATATCGATTATTGAGCCTGATAGTATGCAACAAATCGTTTACTTAGTCTCAGTCCTATCTTTGTTCATAATTGGAGGTGACAGTACGTTTCAGACCACAGAGGTTTAGTCACGTGGTGCCGTCATGATTTTAATATATTGGATGCTAACTTGCGGACGGTACATAAATACCAGTGTCCCTCTGCTTTAGATTCGAAAGGATTTCTTAAAAGTTGTATGTTACTAGTCATAGGTCATTTCTTAGCTGTTAGTATGTCATGCTCTGCGATAGTTTGAAGTGTGAACATATTGAGAATGTGAAATATTGCACAAGGACTGGACATTTATTAATTCAGTTCAAAGGGAAACAAAGGTAATGCGTGCACGGGTCAATGGAAGGCTAGTCTTGTGATTGTTAGGATTGTATTGAAAAGATATTTGAATTAATCCTTTCTTTCACAATAGGATCTAACTGCCTGCTAATGCCTGCTTCATTGGTTGAAATAACTTTCCAGGAACATGTGAATATCAGGGACAGCTTCTTTTTTCGACATGTATAAAAGCTTAGTCTGGGGGGGGGGGGGGAGCGCAATCACCCGCATCAGTTTTTTTTTTCTTTTCTCTTTATAATATTTGGGAAGGATTTTTACTCTAGGAATTAAATGATTATTCTATATACGCTAATAAACGACGACAGTTTTGAAGGAAGAAACGTCGAGCTTAGAATTTGCTTTGCCTTACCTGCGTGATTGTTTGCTTCGGTACTGATTACAGAGAGAGACACGGATTCTACACCGGCCATGTGAAATCAAGGTTAGAGTGATCGAGATATGAGCGTATCTATTCTAGTTAGGATAAACCCGCTGTTCAAATGTAAATTGACATTAAGACAAACTCAAATGTACTTGAATTGGGAATTTGAAATTCGCATTCTGGGAGGCTGGTTTATTTCGGCCGCACAAAAGGATACTGCTGACTAATTTGAAATGCTAGTTCAGAGTTGCAGGCTTCTATTGTAAAATATTGTTTTGATGTGATCGTAGCATTTGCTCTGTAAAGAATAAATAGGATTTCAGTTTAGAGAGCATGTGATTTTATTCCGGATTCAGATGTGAGATCTCCTCACATCTAACACCATCCGTTTCGTGTGAACAGATATTTCACTCCATTTCTGAGCTCTCCCCTGAACTTTCTCTGTGTAAGTGTGTAGATGCATGTGTTGGTGCAGACACTAAGGAATTGCATCATGAATCCAACCTGCTGCAGGATATCAACTGGGGTATACAGATATGCGACTGTATGAGAATAATTCTGCACCTGCCAGTTGATGGAGTATACGACATAGGGAAGCCAGAGTACTATGAAATTCGTTGACAGGGAAAACAAAAGAATCATGGACTTTCTCCGGTTCTTCAATTCTGGGTCTTTATGTTTCTTGCTATTCTTCCGGAGACCTCGACGGACTCTGTTTGCAAGAATAATATGTCTGACTGTTAAAACATTAAACAATAGAATTAAACAAATCGGTAGTAACGGCGTGAATATACTGTCAAATAACTCGTAACCTTTCCACGCTGGTGATGTTAAATATTCAGACGTGAAGACGCAGCGCCATGGAACGCTGTTTATTATGACCTCTGGCTCCACAATGAAGTAAAACGGGACACACCTCGCACTGCTCACCACAACAACAGTCACCATCACAATAGTTGCGGTTCTCTCCGTGCAGTATCGTTCACGCAGCTTATGACAGCAAATTGCAACAAAACGATCGAAAGTGAATACGACTGTGAGCCAAACTGAACAGTCCGTGGTGGCAATACTGAGGAGAAGTGTCAGAGCGCAAATCGGAGTAATGAACAAAAAAACAGCGAAGTTATAAATTGCATTAAACTCCATTGTACCAGTAAAGATAACCACCATCAGGTCCGCCATTGCCATTCCCACCAAGTAACGTGTCATGCATTTCGAGAGTCCACACTTTCCTCGAGAAAGGACCGCAACCGCCATTATATTGACTGTTAGAAAAATGAAAAAAAAATCTCAATGGCGGAAGCTGCTCGTTAATTGCTGTAAAGTCATCAGTAAAATATGAATGTTTCCATTTTTCCTGCTTCTGTACTGGGCCATCTGAGTATGGAATCCGAGTGTGGAAACTCAGTCCATCAGCGTCCCCCAGCCTTCCCCCCGCTGCAGAGCGACATGGCCGATTTCTCCAGTTTGTCAAACAAAACTATACCTGATACCCGAACTATTTGTAAACACCTATCATGCCAGACAAAATATATGTTACCGATCGTCGCAACAGTTGAAATTTGAAGAAGTACGGAAACACGTTGTAACAGCACAAGTAGAAACCAGCACTTGTATCTTACCAAGAATGCCAACCGCTGCAAGTACGGGATAGTAAATTCTCACTATGTAGTAAAGAGTTGCGTATCCCATTTTCAACGTGAAGTGGCGTCAGTGTTACTGAATTTGTCAAGTCACTCTTTGTACTGTTGAATCTTCCAGTGAGCTTTTATACAGCAAAGGGGAAGTTTGTTGCCCTAATTAGTGTCATAGCATCTACAAGATCATCAGCTACAGGTTAATAAAGAATTACCTTAATCTATTTCTGTATATTGTGTCACAGTGTGATGCCTTTCGGTCCTCTTGTGAAATTACAAACAACTATTGCTTGCTCAACACTTCAAAGGAGTTGTTGCAACATTTATTTCTGAGTTATAGTTGCTTCTATCAAGCACTGTAACGAAATTCCAACAACACGTCACCATTGTCACAATAGGAACAAATCGTTTGGGCCATGTTTATACAAACGGTTTTGGTCCTTTCCTCACCTCACAGAAGCCGAGCCTGAGCAATCGGATGCGCTCTTTAATAAGAAACCGGAGAGATTACACAGTCATGTGTAAGGCTGCTGTCTGAGCTGCTAGGGGAAACCTCATCTTAGGAATCAAGAGAGTGAGCATGGCCTTCAATCACAAATTCGATGAGGACCTGTCAGTTAGCTATCCTCAGAATATGATAGCATTAAGGGCATTAGTGACGCGTCCCTCCGTGGCGCTCCACAAGGCTGATCTAAAAACCCACCACTAGGCTGGCCACCAGTGTCTCAAACACCAGCAGACGCAAGAAGCAGACTCAAACCATATAGTCTGTGCCGGACATCATCTCAACCCTAAAACACAGTGAGTGTGCACGCGAACTCACTAACGTCTTCAGCGCTTCACTCGTCCTGGCTGCTATCCCCGTATGCTTCAACAGAACCTTCATCGTTGTGATATCACTGAGCTCTACAACTTCAGAAATAAACGGCATGAAGTGTTTTGCCCGGCTGGTCATGGCACTTATCAAAAAATGCAGTCTTGTTACACTGGACACACACCAATATCGTTTCCGTCAGAACGGCACTGTGCCAGATGGTTTATTCTTGTACCATGCCTTGACGCATCCCAAAAATAAGGACATTCATGTTAAAATGTTATCTCTCAATCTCAGCTCCACATTCTACACTGTTGTACCGCAGAAGCAAACTCGCAGTCCTTGGTCTCGATAGAGCATTGCGGATCTGGGAGTTCGAAACACTAAACAGATCTCAGGGAGTCCGAATGTACAGACGCCCACGAAGAAAACCTCACCTCTCTAACTCTTTTAAAAACGACAGATCACCCTCGAACTCTATAATAATCATATAACAATCACAGCACGGAAACAGGCCATTCCGGCCCTCTGCATTGAAATCTTCCACTGTTTCAAACTTTCTAAAATATATTCGCTGAAACTTTCTTAAAATCTTTGCATTTTACTGAATAAACTCAATGCCCATTTTGCTGAACTCCAAAGAATAGGGGTCAGAAATATTCCAGGTCTTGTTCTAAGATGTCAAAAGACAGCGACATTTTCTGAAATTTGTCCCTCTAAATACCACGGACTATTATGTGGTCAGGAGCGTATCCTCATTAACGAATCGAAACTTTCCAAGTTTTTTCATTTCCGCTGATAAAAATCAAAAGTGGAATTCTGCAGAGTGTCCAGCCGGGACGTTTTCACTGACTATGAAGGCTACCCCTCCTCCTTTAGTCCAACCCGCTGAATCCCTTCTGAAACTAAGGAATTCTGAAATACTGAACGGCCAGACCAGCCTCTCCTGCAAATAAGCCTCACTAATGGCAACAATATCTTGATTCCAAGTTTTGGTCTATGACCTAATTTCATCTGCCTTTGCTCCGATACTTCTTGCATTGAGTTTCCGCAGCTCAGGACACTGTTCGTATCTAGAATTCTTTGTTGTAACTTATCTAGCATTCTGGCTCCCAAATCACTGTAAATGCAGGGGTTCAAATAGCATCAAGTACCATTAGCTAACCTTCCAGCAGGATATTCGTCCACTTCCAGTTCCCATGTAAAACGTCTTTTGCCATAGGTCTCAGCTTCACTGGCAGAGAGACCAATGATGGAAATATCATATGGCCTGCCTCCTACACCATATCTTTATCTACGTGTTAAACTGTGCCATCGTCTTATGCCTGACCTCATTAGGACTGGGCATGTGTCGTAGTCCTGAGTCCACATGTCCGTAGTTCCTGCCCTTTACCTCAGCACCTAACTCTCTGAATTCCCATTGCAACGCCTTGTCACTCTTTCTACAGATGAGATTGGTTCCCACATGGTTTACAATCGCTGCCTCTTCACACTCCTACTTAAGAATCTTCAGTACTTGATACAAGATGTCCGGGATTCTGGCACCCGGGAGATAACCTCCCATACGAGAATCTCATTCTTGTGCACAGAACCTCCTTTCTGTTTCCTGAACTAAAGAATCCCCAATACAACAGCTCCCCTCACCTCACGCTTCCACTTGAGTCATTGAACGAGACACCAATCGGCTGTGACTTTCTTCTACTCGGTCATCCTGCCACAGATGGTATCCAAAGTGTTGGTGTGGCGGTTGGCCATATGCGGTACTCTACACTGGCCCTTTATCTACTTACCTCTTCCTGACTGTCACATAGCTTCCTAAGGCATGCACCCTGGTGTCACTACCACTGCCTCCGTCCTATGCATCATACCTGCACCGACTTGAATGTCCTGGGTTACTCCAGCTTCAGCTCCAGCAGCTTAGCGCGGAATATTAGAAGCTGAAACTGTGTGCCCTTCTCGCATGTGTCGTCGTCAGGAACTCTGGGAGTCACCCTGCCTTTCACCACATCCCTCAAGAGAAGTATTCTACTCCGGCAATGGATGCTGCGACGACGGCGCTCTGCTTGTCCCTGTCTTATTTTAATTTGTTCGGTGCCTTTAACAATCGATCAGCGAACCTAAGGGAATTACGTTGTTTAAAGCGTCTCACCATTCCGAAAGGCTGCTGACCTGACATTGAAAAGCAATTACTGATCTCTGTCTCCTCCCTATCAGATTGAACAAGTCTGAACAACTTCCTGACTGATGGGTCACTCAACTTACACTCATCTTGCAATTTTGGAACAATTGAGCCAAATTGCTGACTTTGTTTTTAACAGGTGATGGAGAGGGAATCATAAGCGAATTTTGTAACACCTCACCCACCCCGCTGCACTGACAGTGTTCGTTTTCCAATGGAACTGGTGTACGTCACTCGTCAGCTAAACGAGCCAGAACTGTGAAACCTTAGATGACTAACGGGGAAGGGAAAATAATTTTAATCCTGTCGTCTGGAAACAGTTCTAAATCCATGTACTCTTTGAAGCTCCTCTGACCGAAAAACAAAATTATGATGGAAGTATGGACGTACCTGCATTAGTCTTCGGTTTGAAATACTCAAATAGAGAAAAGACGATTTTAATGGTTTCAAAAAGTATCTAGCAAATGTGGATTGGACAACGTTGTTTCCTAGCAAGGGCGTGCCTGGGAAGAAGCAGGCCTTCAAAAGTGAAATATTTAGATGATAATGTTGACATATTTCTCTCGGAATAAAGGAGAGGGCCTTGACTTTCTAGACAGACTGATGTCCTGGTAAGTAAGAAGAAGAATGTGCATAGCAGATACGGGCAATCAGGAATAAATGATGTACAGTACAATTTGAAACGTATAGCATATGTAAGAGGATACTCAAGGATGAAATACGGAGAGCAAAATCAAAGCATGAAGTTGCTCCATCAGTACAGGTGAAGGGGAGTCCCTGGAGTTTCCGCAGATATAATTAGCACACAACTATAGAAAGGTACACAATTAGACCTCTTGAGTAGACGAAAGAGAAAGAGAGGGCAAATGGACGTTTTGGATCTGTATCTACTCGGAAACTAACACACTGTCTGTAAAAAGGGAGACGAGGCATCAGCAAAGTGATGAACACAGAGAAGTCGGTACTTGTTTTCTTGCCAGTAAAACAAATCAGTTATATCTCCGGATCTTGACAGGCTTTCCGTCGGGCCTTCTGGGAGGCGACTAAAGAAACTGCAGCGTCCATACAACGACTTTAGACGGTCGTGGTTTCGGGGGTTGGATGATAGTCAATGTTTTAATGTTTCCAATGTTTCCTCTATTTACACTGAGGGCTACTGTCAATGGAACTAGCACGAATAGCAGTTCAGGACGGAAAAGAAGGACCGAAGGGCCTGTTTTTGCACTGGAGCTTCAATGACTCTATTTTAAATCTGTAATTACAGAGCAACTACAGTCTCTCTACCACACTCTCATGTTCAGCGCTTAAATTTAAACATCGTTGCCATGGACGAGCGTATAAGTGATAGATCTGAAATGCAGTGGGGATTGCTACACCAGCTCGGATCCTCATCGAACAACTCTCAGTACAGAGTGACCAGGCCGCCAAATGCAACCGATATTGTTTCACTCTTTGGCATGACGTTCCAACCTTCCTGGAGTTATTTGTACCAGGAGCAATTTGTTCCCCGTCAGTTCCATCTGTTGTTGCATTCGGGAACTAAGGCAGGAATCATTCCCCTCCATTTTTTATTAATAGTTGCGCGGACAAATATTGTTTGGAGCAGGATTTTATGTCTGCCTGAAAACTGCACTGCATTTCAATAAAACCTGAGATAAACGAAAATTCATGAGAAAGGATGTGAGATAGAGCATTTCAGTTACTACGCAGTCGCGGCACCATGCAGCTCAGAAAGAACAGAGAGAGAGCAGTGGTCTGTGATTATTTGGCCCTCCGCTATATCCATTTGCCTCCTCCGCCAGTTTCAGCATTGCGTAATTTACTCCAAATGGTCCAATGAAACAAGGACGTTGCCTTTCCACTTCATTCTTTCTCATGTAACATTAATCAGCGATTTCATGCCTCAATATAGAATCTCACACCATTCCCGATTGTCCACAGTATCCCCTGAAGTTCAAAGCCCCCAGTGCGGAAACGTGTCGGAACATGCTTACATTTTTGATTAGTAATATCATCTGAAGTTAAGAGAAAAGGCAGGAAAATGAAGTTTAGAGGGATAATAAATCAGCCTTGATGGAATGATGAAACAGAACTTTCTGCATAGTCTTCGTTTTCGGAATCTTGTCTCTGCTTGTGTTTCTTCCACGAACGTCTGACTCTGTATTGATAGATAGATAGATAGATAGATAGATAGATAGATAGATAGATAGATAGATAGATAGATAGATAGATAGATAGATAGATAGATAGATAGATACTTTATTCATCCCCATGGGGAAATTCAACTTTTTTTTTCCAATGTCCCATACGCTTGTTGTATATTTTGGTCTCCTTACCAACATTCACCTGTAACACAGAGTTACAACTGAAACTCCTGTTTTCAGGTTTCTGTTGACTTGATCACTATCGCCTCCGGCCCAGTGGTGTCAGATTCAGTCCTGTCTATAAAGGACTATTTCCTCACTTCTCTACATGTGAAGACGCTTAGTCTTCCAAGGCTTCACATTCACCCTGACAACATCCGTTCCAAATTCTTGCTGAGATGCGTCTAACTAGTCTTCGATCTGTAACTTTAGTTCTGCTTCTCTTCCACGGAAGCTGCCAAACCGGAGAAAACTGTAAAACGCATGCTTTCTATTCCGATTCCGAGAATATTTGTGTGTGTGTGTGTGTGTGTGTGTGTGTGTGTGTGTGTGTGTGTGTGTGTGTGTGTGTGTGTGTGTGTGTGTGTGTGTGTGTGTGTGTGTGTAAATAACCAAGTTATCAAATCAGACATTGTCTGTTCACAAACACAAGCATTTGGATGTGAAGTGGGTGATGCAAAGTCGTCAGGGTGGCCGAGTGGTTCAAGGTGCCAGACTCAGGGAATGAAGGTCTTTCGGATAACTGTCGGTGTTCTGGTCTCCGCATGGGGACCATACCACTCCTGACAACCGTCCTCTTCAAACATTCGATGTAGATGATACATTTGAAGACAAAACGTGGGTCGTTTGTGTGGATGCGGAAAACGGTAGAAAGATATGATTGTGCTTTTGTTACTGCAAATTGCAGTATAATAGGTTATCATGCATCGAATTATAGGTGTTGGATTTCTTCAGAAAAAAAAAATACTTCGTGAAGGATCTTGACACGAAACGTTCATTATTTACTTTCTTTCCACAGATTCTGCCCAGACTGTTGAGTTCCTCGAGGCATACTGAGCGAATCGATAAAGAATAGTGTTTAAAGTTAACTCATTGTTTATCGGATAATATGATCGAAAGGCACGGGAGTGTAAGTTATCGACTCTTGATCAAGAGCCCGATAGTTGATGTGTAGCAAGTGTCGTTGAACATGGTTTTGCGAGTTTTGAGGCTCTTGTACCATTTACCAGATGGCAGCAACGAGAAAGGAGCGTGGCCTGGCAGCTGGAGACCTCTGATTATGGATACTGCTTTCCGACGATAGCGCTTTATACAGATGTGCTTAATATTTGCGAGGGTTTTAGCCGTGATGGACTGGGCTGAATCCACCAACCTTTTAAATATATTCCTTCAAAGTCGTTGCTGTTTCCGTACCAGGTTGTGCTGCAGGCAGACAATATATTCACCGCTACACATCTATAGAAGTTTGTCAAGCTTTTTGAGCCAGGTGGAATCTCTGCAGTCTCCTCACATAGTCGGGGAAATAGTAATACCTACCAATTTATAGTGATTTACGCTCTCCACCTCTGATGCTTCAGTAAGAACTGGCTCATGGATCTCTGGTTTTCCCTCTCCTGAAGTCCACAATGAGTTCCTTGGTCATACCGATATTGAGTGAAAGGCTGCTGTCACATCTTCTTTAAAGTCATTCCCTGTTTGTTGAAATATGTTCCCAATGGTATAAGACATGTCGAACCTGGCATGGTGATAACGTCTGCGTGTTCTACCTTTATGTGTGCCTCCGATTATCCAAGAAATATCAATTAGATTCCCCTTCAACATCCGTTGCTCCAGAGAAAACAACCCAAGTTTGTCCAACCTCTTGTAATCGCACAAACTGTCTAATTCAGATTGCATCTTGTTAAAGCTCTTCTGCACACTCTTCAGATCCTCGTCATCCTTTCTAAGACAGATGGTCTGAACTGTGTGCATTACCTGTTTCAGTGCTGTGCTGCGGTATGCTTTAATTACGCATATGCGCGGTAACCTGAGAAAAAAGCAACACATCCATAAAATTTCAAATACCAGGACAGCGTGTGTGTTTTGTTACGTACCCGTGACACGTGACAGTGGTGTACTTGTCACGTGAGTGGGGCTGAAGCTATCCAGGGCTTAAGGTAGTGGTCTTGTGCTGGTGGAGTGACGTCATTTTCCCGCAAGTAGAGGTCATGTGACAGGTTTTTTTACAAGGTATAAAAGGATGACACCTCCCTCTGAGGAGGGGCAGTTCGTGGCTGGATTTGCCATTTTGACCTCATCCCACTGCGTGATCTAATATTATGACGCAGTGTGGTTGAAAGATGGAGTTTTATTTAATGTGTTACGTATTCAGGCAACAATAAATACATGTGAGTTAGCCAAAGGTTTTTATAACAAATAACACGTTTATTAAACACTGAAAACAAACCCCCCAAAAGTAAACAAACACTAACGTAACCGGAAAACAACTGCTGTGCGGCAGCTTCACGGTTCTTAAAGCGATATTGCCAAAAGTTCAAAATACTCAGTCCATTTAAAAGGACAGACTTTTTAAGGCGATTTAAATTCTCTTCCACGTAGTTTTCCTTCGATCCCCGGCGTTGAACTCTTCCCACGAAGAATCTTATGAAACGTAACGGTTTAAAGGCACTGACCTTTCCTTCCACACACTGTCCTCAATCTCCTGCTATCACAGCAGAGATTAACACGAGAACAGTCAACGAAATCCTTCCGAATGAGGATCACACAAGGTTGAACCCAATCCACCGTCGAAAATCGATTCTCCTCGATCTTTAACTTCCGAACTCCGATATTCACTCTCCACTAGCAGTATTGTAAGAAACTGCTGGCAATGACCTTTTAAACTTTAGGCATTAGATAAAACTTCATCTTTCAACTAAACTGCGTCATCACATTAAATCACGCAGTGACATGAAGTCAACTTGGCAAATCCAGCCACGAACTGCCCCTCCCCATAGGGTGGGTCTTCCTTTTATAACCTGTAAAAAAAACCTGTCACATGACCTCTACTGGCGGGAAAATGACGTCACTCCACCATCACAAGACCATTACCTCAAGTCCAGTATAACTTCAACCCCAGTCACGTGACAAGGGTACCACTGTCACGTGTCACGAGTACGTAACAAATGCCTAAAGTTTAAAAGGACATTGCCGGCAGGGTCTTTATAATACTGCTAGTTAAAAATCAGTGGAGAGTGAAGATTGGTGTTCGGGAGCTAAAAGATCGAGGAAAGTCGATTTCGACGGTAAAACAGGTTTGACCTTGTTTGATCCACACTCGGAAGGAATTCGTTGACTGTGCTCGTGTTAATCCCTGTGAAATGTAGCAGAAAGGATTGAGTACAGTGTTGTAAATGAAAGGCCTTTAAGCCGTTTCATTTCCATCTTCGTAAATTCTCCGTGGGATAAGTATAGTTCGACTGGGAATCGCAACGACACGACGTGAAAGAAAATTTAAATCGTCTACAAGGTCTCTTCTTTAATGGACTGCAAGCGTTTTGAACTTTTGCAGTACTACTTTGAAGAACTGTTTTTGCAACATCGCTTTAATAACTGTTTAAGCTGCCGCACAGCAGCTGATTTCCGGTTACTTTAGTTACTTGTTTACTTTTGGGGGTTTGTTTTTCAGTGTTTAATAAATGTTTTGTTTGTTATAAAAACCCCTGCCTCACTCATATATTTATTTTTGTCTGAATCCGTAACTGTTTATCTGTAAACTGTATCACCAAAGCAGTCATTCACCGTTCAAATACCTGATGTGAACAGCGTACTGCAGTGGGAGATCTAAGGCGCCAGACTTAAGGCGGAAAAGCCACTTCATAATAAACGCGAGTATTCTCATCTCCCCCTGGAGGCTTGGGTTTTAATCCCACTCCTGAGAACTACTGTATTTTACGCGTACTGTTTTGAAACTTCGATTGTGGTAATTTTATTGTAGCGATCAAAGCATGATGGACTGGACTGAATTCATTAACCTCTTAAGGATATTGCGTCATGGTCCGTTCCGTGAGACCGCATTCCGGTTCACGGTCCATTCCATTGGCCCTTACTCCAGATTTTCCGGTTTTCCGTAAATCCTGTGTGCTCTAATTGAGGCACACGGTTCTCATTTTGGTCTGGCTACATAAATAGCTCCTGGGTTCAGCTTCCTTTGCTAGACTGTCCATTCCCTTCACTTTCCTCCTGAAGACATTGCCTGAAGCCTTTGCATGAAGCTGCCTGCAACCTCGCCTGTATCGCTGTCAAGTTCTATAGCCGGAGCAAGACCGGACCTTGCTTTGTCTAGATAAGGAACTGTCCATCGTTGTTCGGAACGGTGTCTGTGTCCATGCCTTCGCTAGGTAGGTCGGGCCGTTTGCCGCTACCTTGTGTTGAGAACCGTCTCACTGTGTTCTGTGTACGAGTCCCGGCACTACGTACTGCTCCCTAGGAGGGATCCTGACTCTGTGTAGAGTCTCGGCCCCAGTTCTGTTCCTAAGTATGTGACCAGGCTCTGTGTTCCATGTCCCTGTGTTCCCGTCTCTCTCAAGACCAGGGCTCTGTGTTCCTGTTCTCTCAAGACCAAGATTCTGTGTTTCTGTTCTCTCAAGACCAAGATTCTGTGTTTCTGTTCTCTCAAGACCAAGATTCTGTGTTTCTGTTCTCGCAAGAGCAAGATTCTGTGTTTCTGTTCTCTCAAGACCAAGATTCTGTGTTTCTGTTCTCGCAAGACCAAGATTCTGTGTTTCTGTTCTCTCAAGACCAAGGCTCTGAGTTTCTGTTCTCGCAAGACCAAGGCTCTGTGTTCAGATGTCGCAAGATCGAGTCAAGGCTTCAGGTTCGTGCCGTGTCCATGTTCCTGGTCCTGTGCAGGAATTCCATGTACAGTCCTGCAGCCAAGGCTCGAAGAACCCAAGCCTCGCCTAGTCCTGCAACCAAGCCTCGAAGAACCCAAACCTCGCCTAGTCCTGCAGCCAAGCCTCGAAGAACCAGTCCAGCTCTAGTCCAGCCAATTCCTAGTACTTCATTGCCTGTGTCTTGTATTTGGGTCTTCTACCAGCGCCCAACTTATGACAAAACAGTCCAGCACAGCATACACCCAGCGACACAGACACAGTCGCTTTACTCTCGCCATCCTGGTTTCTCTCCTGTAGAATGCCCCCCACCCCAACCCACCGTATCATCCACAGTCTGGGGAAGCCTTTTGGTTCACCAGGAGTTTCCCATAGAGGAGTGAGAGAGTAGTAACACGTTCTGGTCCGTGATGTCCGCATTCTGGTTCACGGTCCAGTCCATTGCTCCTTATGCCTGGTTTTCCGGTATGCCGTTGTTCTGTTGAATGCTCTAATTAAGGATATATTACAGTATATATTTCTAATGTTTGCTGAATTTCAAAATGTGGCTCACTGGGTATTTTTGAGTTCCTATCGGAACTTGCTCTGGGCCAGGGTGTAAATGCACGCGTTGGTACAGGAACTAAGGACCTGCAACATTCCCAACGTTTTCTCCTCTGTGATGTAACGGTGACCCAAGGCAGAATAAACAAAACTCGTTGAAATCCGCCGATATGTATATACAATACCACATTACACACAAAAATATGAAACCACCGTTTTTGCTGAAGAGCAAAAAGATAGATTTGAGTCGGTTCTCCATCTCCCGGTCCTTGTCATTGTCTCCACACTTTTTACCCCAGAGCTCCCGGCGGCTCGACTGGCCGCTAGAATACACCTGGCAGTCAGAATATGGAACAGCAAAATCAGAAGGAATGGGACACAAGGAACTAAAATGCGGTGAAACATCGTAATTGCCGTCCATGAGGAAGAGTTCTTGTTGCTTCCATAAAAACACAATAGCAGGGAACACCATTAATTATTTCTCTAGGCTCGTACATTAAGCCGAAAGGGGCAGACTCCAAGCATGCCAGCACGCTCACTGTTGTTACAACCATAGATGCTGTTCTCTGGGTTCGATATTTTGTTTCAGTTTCTCTCAGCAAAGTGCCACAAATCGATCGACGGTGAACGCGACAGTCAGCCAGACAGAGGTCGCAGTGCTCGCAAAAAATCGCCATCAACATAGTCTACACACGTGAGTAATGTGAAGGTATGATATGGGAGAAGAGATCAGAGCAGTCTACCGCAGCAGTGGATCGGAGATAACTACCAAGAGAACAGCTGCAGCCATTCCCAACATGTAGTGAGTGACACATTTGGAAAGACCTCACTTACCCCGGTACGAGATCGCAATCGCCTCGAAATTAACTGAATTAAGTGAATCAAGGAACAGTAAGCTGAGAAAATACTGAGCAGAATCAAATACATCTGTTTAAATGATCTTGTGGTATTTCCAAAAGATTGTTGCATTTTGCGGTGTAATGGTCGAGACGACGTATACAGATACCGGATTTAAACAGTAAACTATCGTGTATATGATCTGAATCCGGATTCTTTCCTGACGACCGAAATGTGAAGTGGGAAGGCACCGCTAAGACTGGGTAGCTACTCCTGGCTTGTGGATGGAATATTTTCTCTGGCGCCTTCCCCGTCTCATATAGATGGAGTGAATAAATCCGACGCGATTCTTCCATTAGACCATCATGACCTTCCATGGCCCTCCTTGTCATTGACACAGAAACCGGAAATTCTGGAAACAATAATCCAAGAAAAACAGAATATGTGGAAAAACAGTTGAAGTGTCTATTCTCAGATCTCTGAGAGAGCCCCCTGACACGAGTGCCAACTGGTGTCTCTATCCATACAAGCTGCTTGAGGTTTACTGCTTCTCGTATTCCCCGTCTTTAATTCCTAACCCAGCATTTGCCAGTTCACTGACTTTACAACAGAACATTGGCTGATTCCAGCAGACACACTACAGTCTAATACAATATCTAACACAACATCACAGACTACTGAATTCAGTCTAGGGAAGCAGGGGAAGGGCTTTCAATGACCAGCAGCATCTCGGTGTCCTTAACGGCGCAGATACATTTCACAGTAGTGATAACCATGTAGCAACACGTCGGTTGTTTTCATTGTCAAAACCACGACTTCATTGTGTTGTTCATCAACTGCTTCAGGTTCAGACATATCACACACGTATTATAAATCCACAAGTTTCATGATACAACATGGAACTCCATATATTTGCTAAATCCTTATTACCAATCGATGGTGTGCTTGTTATACCTAACTCAGAAAACCTTTCAAATACAAATACAGGCAATCAATTCGTATAATCTGACGTAAATGTTTGTAAATACAGTTCAGCTGCTACAAGTACAAAAGCATAGAGACCCGAAGATCACATTGTTGCACAAAAACAGCTAAACGAACGCTGCACATTCCTGAAATGTGGAACGCTGGGACTAAACAGCTAACGGTGAAAAGCAGCGATAGAGACAATCACAACAGTAAAAGTCAACTTCAGTTCCCACCAACGGAGGATGACGCTGTGGCTTACCGAGAATTCCAAATAAAAGCACAGTAAACTTCACGTATACGCAAGATGACTGGATACCCCACTTCAGTGAGACTCTGACGTCTGTTACTTACAATTCACTACTCCGGCAGATACTGTAAACCGTTGCATTCAAAAGCGTCCCGATTTATTCTCAGGATCAGACTCCAAAGATATGGTTACACCTTTGACTAATTTTCTGAGTTACAGTTACTTGAGCA
Organism: Hemitrygon akajei; assembly: GCF_048418815.1. Taxonomy (NCBI): domain Eukaryota; kingdom Metazoa; phylum Chordata; class Chondrichthyes; order Myliobatiformes; family Dasyatidae; genus Hemitrygon; species Hemitrygon akajei. The sequence continues at coordinate 785,974 of NW_027331990.1, read as the reverse complement.
AACACTTTAACTCAACTTCATTGTCTCTGATGTAAATATTGGGCCGATAAAAGACATATGCATCAAAATTCCAGGGCATTGGCTCAGCAGTAACTCATCTGGTGAAATAATGCTGGAGCTCTAATGACACGGACTGAGCTTCGTAACGGACTAACGACATTAATGTTTTGTTGATTAATCATGCATCTGTAAACGGAATTCACCGACACCGCGAACTTATGCCCCTGCGGATTCACATTTTGAACTGGCCATCAGGCCTTCAACTCTCTCCATGCAACACACACTCACACACACACACACACACACAAACACACACACACACACACACACACAATCACACACAAACACACATGCACACACACACACACACACACACACACACACACACACACACACACACACACACACACACACACACACACACACACACACACACGGTTTCAGCAGACAGAACAACGTCGTGCCAGCGATCGTCAAATGATGGCGTTGCTGATTTTCAAACGCCAAAAAAGATTGCAGATGCTGGATAACGAAGGCAACATACGCAATGTCCCGGAAAATCTCTGCTGAGTTCCTAAAGCATTTTGTAATGTTGCTGATGTAATAAGGGATTACGAGCATTCCAAGTCTGCCTGAAGTCAAACGATAATTGAGCAGAAATGCTTCAATCTGCAAGGGAATGGGCAGACTGGTTAAGTATTGCAGAAAATGCTGTAATGCGGAAGATCAGGATGGCTGGACAAGCGTCAGATAAAATATTAGGTGTGTGTGTGTGTGTGTGTGTGTGTGTGTGTGTGTGTGTGTGTGTGTGTGTGTGTGTGTGTGTGTGTGTGTGTGTGTGTGTGTGTGTGTGTGTGTGTGTGTGTGTGTGTGTGTGTGTGTGTGTGTGTGTGTGTGTGTGTGTATTGCATGGAGACAGCTTAAGGCCTGAAGGACAGTTCAAGGCCACTGATACACTGAACCGTGAATCTTTCCATTGTATTGTGTTCCACGGTGTCCACACAGACCTACACCTCACATAACAACCTCAGGGGCTTGAAGGACAGCAACAACTTTGTTGACAGATTCAGTGTCGGTACAGAATAAGACAAGCAGATAAAAAAAATGGAACTGCGTAGTGTTGGTAGAATTTAAGAACACTTTTGATAAGCACATTAGGGTTTTGGACAATGTATCTGTGTGAACTCAAAAATAATCAACAGGGCAAAGTCAGAAAGAGGGAATGAACGGGCTATTTTCGATTTGGTAAGCGTGACCAACAGAGTGACATGGGGATTGGTCCCAGTCCCCAGCTGTTCACAGTCTACACTGGTGATTTGAATGTGGGACACCATGTACTATACCCATGCCTACTGCTCTTACAGAACTAGACGGCAGGGTCAACAGTGAGAAGGGTGCAAAGAGGGCTTAGGCATTCAGAAAGAAGTGTCTGAGTGAGGATGGATAGAATGTGAGGCTATTATACTCCCAAGGGGGAAAAAAACAAACTAGAAACGTGATTTCGACGTGGTGGCATAGTAAAGTGATCAGAGGGATCTGGGGGACCTGGTAAAGAAATTGCAGAGAGTTCACATTCAGGTAAAGCAAGTAATTAGGAAAGCAAATAGCATTTTGTCCTGTAATCCGGAAGATTGGAGTACTTACTGGGAGGTGTCTTGTCGGGCTCTGGTGAGTGTACATTTTTAATATTACTTCCAGGTCTAGTCACAGTTCCTCAGGAAATTTATCCCTGCAGCAAAGATATTACAGTAACTATTGCTCACAATGGCAAGGCAGTTCAGTGACTGTCTAGAGGATCTCCATGGAATGCCAATAATTGTGCAACGCTGATATTCTATAAAAATAAGAATTTGACGTTGTATATTGTATACATTTCTCTAACATTAAATATACCGATTAAACCCATTGAATATTAACATTTGCTAACTAAATTCTCCCACTTTAAACTGACAATCTTCTCTGCTGTTGAAAACATTATACTTGACTTTATTCACATTATTTCAGACTGCCATCTTCTCAGTTGCTCAACAGTGAGCAATACAATTAACAGGATAACTTAAATTAGTATAACAGCAGAATGTGATACTATTCCTATTCACAAATGTATTTGAACATTTGTCCCGCAATTGCAAAACTTCCTCCAAATTTCTGGGTCATTCATTGATGGATCATTTACCTTGCCTCTTCCACAACACGTATCCAGTCTGCAGTCAAGTGAGGAATTCGTCTCAACTCACTAACAACATAGTGCTACAGATGTGCATCTGTATCAGTGCATTAGATCAAGAAGATTTCATTCCTTACTATGTATAATACAAACTCGAACCCTCCGTATGTTAGACCGTATTACTCCTGTCCTTTGAGGAGATATGTTTATTTGTTGTACACTGAGTATTTTCCAAGCAATTATATCACTGTTGACCAGATTTTCTGCTATACTCAAACAAGACTCCCCATGTCCCCAGTCATGGTTAATCCCATCGCAAAGAAAAATACATTATTCACTTCATGTTGAGTTAAACCTATGCAAGGCTATAAATTTTGTCTTTTTACCAGATTAATCTTAAATTATCTTAAATCTGCATTTACTATTTATTATTCTAAAAACTCCAGTCCAGTCACTCCATTGTCTTTGGTCTCGTTGTGTCTATTTTTCCTCACCCAGTCTTGTTTCGGGATGTGGGGGAGGGCAAGCACTGCTATATTTTACTTTTCCTTTGACATTTTGACAGAACGTCCCTTGTTCTCATGATGAGGGACCTGAAAGTCACACATTTGTTAGGACCTGTCCCAATCATCTTGGACCAGTTGTTCCATCCTCAAGGCTCCCAAATCAGGACAATCACGTTCATCAGTTGTTATGTGCCGATTGTGATAATATTCCCGTCTCTTCCACAAAATTTCAGCTGGTTGATATGGTACCACACACTTCTTTCTCTATCTAGACTGAAGGACTTGCTTTGTCCATAGTTTAATAGGATCCTGGAAAACCTTCGATTTAAATTAAAGACGGATGGTGTATTATAATCATTACAATTTGTCCTGAGAAATTCTATGAAACTGACCTTTGAGTCAAAGTAGGTTTTACTCTGTTGCTTTTGCTTTTCCCTATAGTGGATTGTTATTGTAAATTGGTTTCTTTTACAGTCTATACCAATTGCTGTACACACTTTTCTGACAAAGTCCAATCGATTTCGGGTTCTGACAAATTTAATCCAAACAAATCCTCTAAACCTCTCAGGTCCTTTGCTTATTGTCATCAAGACAGGATGAAACACTACTTGCCGCATTGCAGCATTTTTCCAGAGTTTGATTAATCTTTTCCACAATTCTCCTTAACTGTAGTCTGTGGGGTATATGAAATCCCTGCATGATCCGTTAGAGTGCCATGACATCTTGCATTATCTGCGCCTTAAAATGTGTGCCTTGATCCAATTCGATACTCCGGGATAGTCCCCAGATAGTGAATATCCTTTCCAATAAGATTTTATGCAGTTCCTTGTCTCTGTTTGTCTTAGGCCGGAAAGCTTTCACCGACTTCGTAAAGGTATGTATTACTACCAGGATATACTTGTACCCTCCTGGGGTGGGCGTGGATCAAGATAATCTATTTACAAATGAGTCCAAACCTCGACTACCGGTCTGCTGTGCTGTAGGGCTACTTTGATAACTTTTCTGTCGGGATTATGTTGTGCATTAATGAAGCGATTTTTCACATAATGCTTAATGATTTTTCACATCATCCTTAATCTTAGGCCACCAGACCACTTCCTTGATCTTTCGCACAAATTGTGTCCCTGCAGATCATGGTACCATTGGATCATCTGGTTTCTTCCTCCCTCTGGAACAACTCTATCTTCACCAAACACTCCCCTGTGCTGTTTGTATCTTTCAGACCTTGTACCTGCTCTCAATTTGTAGTTCTTTATCGTTCTGTCCCCCAATCTCTGCCAAAATAATGCACCTTGCTTCGCCAGTTTTTCAGCCTTTCTATTTCCCCTCAAGAGAAAATTTAGAATGGGTTTTCACCTTTCTGAGCCCATATTATTTTCCCTTTGACGCCTTGCTTGGTACAACAATGGGCATTGAGTCCAACACACACACACACACACACACACACACACACACACACACACACACACACGTATATATATATATATATATATATATATATATATATACATACGTACATATATTGGACTCAATACCCCTTGTTTTACCAAACAGGGCCCTACCTTACCTACATCGTACTGTGTTTTAGTTCGGATATCAATATTACTTTTGCGGTTTGGCGTCTGCACTTTGTATGCACCAACTGCCAGGCATCTATCTGCAGTCATGCGTGTTCATACCGCTGAGAACTGTGCAATATTTTCTGCACCTTCTGATCATTGCTCATCTCCTCCGGTTTTACCCACATTTCACCTCTTTTATATATTCTCTCTTGATATTCTCCTACTGGGATCTGCATGTGGTGTATGTTGTTCATGCCAGTTGGTATCTGCCAAGTCACACATAAAACTGTGTCAAAACTTTGGCCGTAAAAGCAGTCGCCATCATATGTTCCTGCTCCATCCAATTAAAGGAATCCACATTTAATCTGTGTCTGTGTGAACTCTGTTATTGACATTGCGCTGTGACAAAGCTCTGTTCTTTTAATTAAATCCACCGGACATATTCTTTTTATATTGTCAATCGAGACACTGCTGAGGTAATGCCCAACAAATTTGATATATTTGCGTTCAATTGAGACCGGACACATAGACGAAATAGTGTTGAAATAAAGTGTTTGTGGAAGTATATCCACATTCAATTTGAGTGTGTGTGTGTGTGTGTGTGTGTGTGTGTGTGTGTGTGTGTGTGTGTGTGTGTGTGTGTGTGTGTGTGTGTGTGTGTGTGTGTGTGTGTGTGTGTGTGTGTGTGTGTGTGTGTGTGTGTGTAAATGCCATTGGTCTGTGACAAAGCTCTGTTCGAGTATTTAAATGCATCGGTCTTTTGTTTTCATTTTGCCAACCGATATACAGCTGAGGTAATGCCAAGAAGTTTCAAACCGTATCTCTGGAGACTGATTCTCTGTATAAATGAGGGCGTTTTCGAATGCATCTTCTTAAAGTGTCTGAGGGAGCTGTCAATCCAGGAGCAACAGAAGTCACAGATTCTCACTGACATGGTGCGGATACAAGAAGTTTACTACCCTTTGATTTCAGCCTTTGGAATTGCCGGTAAGCCGCAGTGTCCGCTGCCGTTGGTGGGAATTGAAGTTTAATGCCAACGTTGAGATTGTTTCTGTCGCTAATTTCCACACTGCCGTCTGTCCAGTCCCAGTGTTCCGTATTTCAGGAATGAAATGGAAACACCGGGACTGTGGATCCTGGGTCCTGGATTTCAAAGGAAGCTGCTGCAGCAATTCAGCGAATCCGCCAACATCTGCAGTATACAACGGGTCAAGCAGCAGTTCCGGCGGCTTGTAATCAATAATGGAATGCTCATGTCCTGTGGCAGATACACTGTATTCTGTTTAGACAGAGTGCGGAGAATAAACCAACTGACATCTGCACTTTTATGTGAGCAGTTGTTTGAGTTAGATGTAACAAGCAAACAATTAGTAATACTGTAGCAAATGTCAGGAGCTCCACGTTGTAGCAGGAAACCTGAGGATGTTTAATAAGCTATATGGCTGGATGTGAAGCCTTTATGGACAATACAGTGAAGTAGTTTCTGAGGCAATTAACAGCACCGACGTGTTGCTTCATAGGTCAAAACTGTGAAATGTAACCTATTATATTGGCATCTGACACCTTTACAGATACCTAGATGCGGCACTTCACCCCTCTCCCTTGATTCTCCGTTTTGGATTCAGTTGGAGGCGCTAGGTCTGTATGGGAGGTTGCGTCAATTGCCACTGTGTCTGATGGAATCAGTTAATTTTCTGTTCTGAAGTCAGTGAGGTGGCAAATAATGGATTATGAACCAAACACTGTTAACGCCTGAAGCACGAAGGGCCAAATAGCTTGCATGCAAAGAGAAAACAGTTGGCACTCGTGTCAAGGGGCTCTCTGAGAACCTTTCTGAGAAGAGGTACTTTGACTGTTTTTCCACATATTCTGTTTTGTCTGGATGAGCAATTCCAGAATTCCCTGTTTCTGTTTCGTCCTTCGCCTGTTGTGTCGCTGACAGGGAGCGCCATGGAAGTTGATGATTGTCTAATGGAAGAATCCCGCCATCGGCGCCCGGGTTTGCTGCATTTCTCCCACACGAGACGGCAAAGACGCTGGTGGTAAATCTATCATTCAGTCCCGTCTGAGGAGGCAGTTGCCCAGTTTTACTGTTCCGCTGTCACTTTATTCGGCCATCATTAAAGAACTTGTATTCAGATCAAATTCACTTTATTTTGCTGGGTGAACTCCTTCTCTGACTCTGTCAGCTCTGAGCCCTCTGTAGAACCTTTCACCAATAAAAGCAACAATTAAATGGAAATATTACAGAATCCCCTCAAACTGCTACATTGGTCTTACTCAGTGTTTTCTTAACTTACATTTCCCTGTCTCTCTTCCAGCGAACTTGGTGGCCGTTGTTATTCTGTCCCGGGGAAGGTGCGGTCTCTCCAAATGTGTCACTCGCTACATGATGGGAATGGCAGCGGCCGATCTCCTCGTCGTTATCTCGGATCCGCTGCTGACGAAGACATCTGGGATTTATTTTCCACGATCATTCCTGGACATCACTCCTGTTTGCAGCTTCTGTGAATGGTTGGTTTTTGCGAGCACTGCAACCTCTGTCTGGCTGACTGTCGCTTTCACCATCGATCGATTTGTGGCTATTTGCTGTGAGAAGCTGAAAACAAAATATTGCACCGATAGAACGGCGGCTGTGGTTATCGGGACAGTGAGTGTGCTGGCCTGTTTGGAATGTGTACCCTTGGGCTTTATATACCAGCCTTTGATTATAATTGCTGGTATACCCTGGTATTGTGTTTTTACATCTAGCTTCCAAAACTCTCCCTCGTGGGCGGCATTTGAAGTGTTTCACCGCATTTTAACCCCTTTTGTCCCATTCTTTCTGATTTTCCTGTTCAATATTCTGACTGTCAGGCGGATTCTAGCGGCCAGTCGAGCCCGCAGGGGGCTCCGGGTGCAAAAGAGTAGAGAGAATGACAAGGACCGGGAGATGGAGAACCGACGCAAATCTATCGTTTTGCTATTCAGCATAACCGGTAGCTTCATATTGTTGTGGGTAACACAGGTGGTATTTTATATCTATCAACGGATTCCAAGAGTGATTTTTATTATCCTGTCACGGATCCCCGTTATATCACAGAATACACATCGGGAATGTTGCAGGTTCTCAGTTCATGCACCAACACGTGTATTTACGCCCTGACTCAGAGCAAATTCAGAGAGGAACTGAAAAATACGGTGAAATGCCCACTGAAATGGATTTTGAAACTCAGGAAACATTAGAAGTCTATGTTAAAGAATTATAAATCAGTGCCTTCCTGCTACCTTTTCTGGACCCCCATTTGTGGATTAATGGAAACAATGCGATGAACAGTGTTCCAAAAGAAACAGGAGATAAATTGCAGATGCTCGAAATACAACACAATACGCATAAATAAATAGATAGATAGATGATAGATAAATAAATAAATAAATATACGAATGAATGAATAAATAAATAAATACATACATACATACATACATACATACAAAATCAGAATCATGATAAATGGTTTCGGTAAGAAAAGTCGACTGTTTACTCTTTTCCATTGTCCGAGCCTGGTCTAAAACAACTGTTTACCGCTGATCCAGCCTGCATTACTGGCCTCAGTACACCTCATCCGCCGCTCCCATCACATTGAAACCTGGGGTGAACCTGCTTCCACCGCTTGCTGTTTCTGACAAAACTGCCTTATCTTGTAGAGTATTTTCGTCTGTATCAAGCACTCCTGCTCCCGACATAACCCGTCCTTTTCAACGCCCTTCTTTATTATCTCTTTCTTCATTCGCTACCTGTCAGGTCTCATTCTCTCCACCACCTGAACAATCTTTCACTAACAGATTTTGTGTGTGTGTGTGTGTGTGTGTGTGTGTGCGTGCGTGCGTGCGTGCGTGCGTGCGTGCGTGCGTGTGTGTGTGTGTGTGTGTGAGTGCGTGTGTGTGTGTCTGTGTGTGTGTGTGTGTGTGTGTGTGTGAGAGAGAGAGTGAGAGAGAGAGAGAGAGAGAGAGAGAGAGAGAGAGAGAGAGAGAGAGAGAGAGAGAGAGAGAGAGAGAGAGATGGTGGGCAGGGAGGTAGAGCGCAACATAGAGAACGAATAACACCCCGTGGGAGACAGAGAACGTGCGCGAGAGCGAGAGTGCGAGATGGTGAGAGTGGGAGCCAGAGATAGAAAGGGAGGGAGCGCGAAAGACCAAGTGGGAGAGGGAGAGAAAGAAAGAGAGAGGGAGAAAGAAAGAGGGATCGACAGAAAGCGTGAGAGAGAGGGGAGAGGTGGAGGGTGGTGGGAGAAGGAGAGAAGAGGGATTAAGGTTGTGAACCACAGAACAGCAGACACGGTAAAACGAATCGGACTGATACGTTCAGATCCGGTTCAATATAAAAGCAAAATTCGGATTTGCCATCACGGGTGCGACCATGGACAAAGAACAATCGGATACTGAATTCGACGGGCAGTCTGATATGTTGTAAAATCAGAAATAGACCTGTAATATTTAATAGTATAATGGATAAGATCATCTTGAATGCACGAAAGCGCGAAGTTGGAGGGTCACACTTCCAACCTGTCTCCTACTCTGCCCTTGTGATTCAAACTGTTCATAGTGATGATACTTAAGTAGCTACCTACACCGTCACCTCAGGCAGTGTCCCAGATGGTTATCTTCAGAGGAAATGAAACAGGCCACGCACACCTCTTGTTAAAATTCTAACCCCGTTGTTAAACAGAGATGTGTTTGGAGCCACAAAGTTGTTAAGCATAGAAAAGTGCACATAATACCAAATTACCCATGCCTACCCGAGTTAGTCCCACGCCAACAGCAAATTAGCCTATATTCCACTGACCCGGTCCTATTCATAGTCCTGTCTATATGTCTTTAAACCCAGCAAATTAGCCCACCCTACCACTTTCTCTAGCAGCTCCTTTCACGTACCCATCACTATCTGTGTAGGTAATGTTGTCCCTCATCTTACCTTTCAATCATTCTCCACCGACCAGAAATTTATGCCATCTACTTTTAAAGATGTTTGTGCTTGAAAAGTCTCTGGATATTCACAAGTCGATGCTCCTCATGATTTTCTCCTCTTTAATTTCACCCCTCCAGTACCTATGCTCCAGAAGGGAAATGGTCCAGCCAATGCATTCTCCCCTAGTAACCCAGGCCCTCCAATGACATCCTCGTGAATCGCCTCTTCAGCACAATTTCATCCTTTCTGCAGTGTGACACCAGATGTGTACAGCGTGTTAAATCTACTACAATTAATGTTTTGGAAAAAAAAAAAGTAATTCCATGCCTTCTATTCAGTGCCTAGATAAAAACGGAAGCAGGTATTCCGTTGAATGTCTTCATGCTACTTACCTTTGCCTGGACCTTCAGGGATATCTCAACCAGTTCGTCAATGCTGTAAATTCTGGGAGGGTTTCAGAAGGCACAGGACAGACAGACACGAAAAAAAAAGTATTTTAATGAAAGGATGAGGCAAAGTAACATCGGGGGTATATAACTGCAAAAAGTAGCAGGAATCTAAATGATCGAGAAGCGCTTAATAACAAACAGAATCAAAGTTTAAAAGATCAAAGGACAGTACATTTATTATAAAAATATATTCCCTATACACAATCTTGAGAATCTTCTCCCTACAGGCAGCCACAACATAAAGAAACCCAATGGAATGCATTTTTAAAAAGAGAACATTCAAACAATCAATGGGCAGAAAAGAAAAACAGGTAGTGCAGACAACAGAAGTAAACAAATAACATTCAGAACTGAAGTTCCTGAAAGTTAGTCCGCAGCCACGGAAGTCTGTCATCACTGCAGCTGATTCAACATTCTATTAATTGCAGATCAGCACAGAGACCAGTAAACCTGATGGAGCAGTGAGCCGAACCACCACTTCCTTTGACTCCAGACCGACATCATGACCTTTTTTTTAATATGGCACGGCGCATCATGGTCCAAATCTCGGTTCGCTCTTCAATTTCAGTCCAGGGCCTCCCCGCTTCGATATGCTCTCAGCCATGCTATTCGGGAATGCAACAACAAGACAATGCCGTGAGGATAGAAAAGATGCAATATCATGATAATCTACTCACTAGCCTAAAAGAATAAAGCACGTCTTTATTGGCGGATGAACTTAATGACTATTATGTGTTAGTCATCAACCTGAAAGACACCAGCAGTATGCTTAAAAGTCAGGAGTGTGTGCAATTGCTCTTACTAATGAAAAGGTGTTTGGGATGCGGAAAAAAATTATTATAGATTCGTCCCCTGGACAAGATGGATTAGATGTCACCTGCACTGGATGTACTACACACTGGCGTTCTGAAAGAGTTAGCTGAGGAGTTGCTGAAGTCATTAGTGATGAACGATCAAGAATCACTAAATTCTGGAATTTTTCCAGCAGAGTGGAGAACAGCAAATATCCCTTCGCCCTTTAAGAAGGGAGGGAGACAAAATAAATTAATTTATAAGTGTGTTACCCTGTCCTTGAATGTCCCTGAGAAAGAGCCAAACTTACCCCCATCGAACATCTGTAAAGACCTCAGGATTAATGTTCACTGGCGCACCCCAAATAATCTGGCAGAGTTTGACCAATTTAGCAAATAGAAGTGTGCAATTCTTGCTTCATTCAGTTCTGTAAAGCTAATGGAGATTTATCCAGAAAATCTAGATATAATGTTTCATTGTCAGCAGACCAACTGGAACACCAGTTCCTTTGGTAACATTTGCGAACTAAGAGTGCCTCATATGTTCACATATAAATCATTCATATACTGTTCAAAGAACAAATGTCCCAGGACTAACCCCCATGACACATCTCTAAATATGACCTTCCTGTATGAGAAATAACGTTCAAGTGTCATCATCTGCTTCTTACCACTGAGGTAATAGTGAATCCAAACAATTCTTTCTTTCTCAAACCCACGAAATATCACCGGTTAGACTCATCTGTCAAGATGGACTTTGTCAGAGCCCATGCTAAGAGAATATCCGCAATGCAGCCGTCATTTACAATCCCAGTTACATTCTTGAAGTATTATAAGGGATTTGTCAGACATGACTTTCCAGACAGTCGTACCGCCTGTGTCTCCAAATATTAGTGGATCATGTCCCGAAGAATCCCTTCCAGCAATTTACCCACCAGCGCTGTCAGGCTGATAGTTTTCTGGTTTCTTTTTCCTACCATGCTAATCTTTAACAGCACAAATTATTTCCCTAACGTTTCTTAACCTAGAGATTCTCCTGGTCATTTGTCTCATCGTGCCTTCTATATCCTTCTCATGTCCACTTTTTACACAAGCCACACCTCCCCCCCCCCCCGCTAACTTTAATAACACTTGTACGGTTTTAATTATCAAGACATTAACTGAAAAATAAAATACTCATATGCAGTATTTGACACCCTCTTTGTGTTACCACAGCCTCGGAATATCTGAACAATCAGGGTTCCTGAAACTTCTCAGCCTTGCCCTTCACCCTAAAAGGAACATGCAGGTCCCGAACCCCCGACATCACACTTTTACAGGCTTGTCAAATGGAAGATGCAACTTTAGTGTAAACAATCCTGCCCAGTCAACCACTGAAGATCCCGCTTCCTGGCTCCAAACTTTGCTCTTCTCCTGCTCAGGAACTTAACTTGTTATGGGATTACATTATTCTCGACAACCATTAAAATCTATTAGCATTGTGGTCTCTGGAGTCAACGTGCTCACCAACAGAAAATTCTGCTATTTATCCTACCGCATTATTCCCCCTTGCCTTAGCTTTCTCCTTCCCTGGGAAAAAAAATCGCAGGTTGTGCACTCCATTTGTGCCTCCAATACTCTTGTATCCCTTTTCAAGACATCTCACCTTGCTTCCCTGCAAAGAGAAAAGCTCTAACTTAATCAATACATCCTCAGAAGACATCCTCTACAAAGGTCAATGTTTAAAGTAAATTTATTGTTGAAGTACACATGTGTCACCATTTAACACCATGAGGTCCATAATTTTGCGGGCATACACACGAAGTAGAAAGTAACGGCACGGCATAAATGAAAAACTGCATACAGCAAAGCCAGACAAATACAAATGTGCAAAAGACAGCAATGAAAACAAACCGTGAAATTTAATAAATACATAGCAATAAGTATGAAGTAAATGCTGAGAACATCAGCTGTAGATCATATGAGTTCGCTGTCGGCGAGTGAAATTATCTCCTCTACCCCAGCAACCTGATGATTTACGAGTAATAGCTATTCTTGAACCTGGACCTGAAGCTCCTGCTTCTTAATGGCGTCATCGATAATCGAGCATCACCTGGATGACGGGGTCCATGATGATGAGTGCTGCTTTCCTGCGACTTTGGTCTCTGTTGCTGTTCTCTGTGGTGGGGAGTGCTTTGTCTATGACGGACTGGCAGTATCCACAACCTTTCTTTGGCTATTCTGTTCCAAATCTACACAAACTGATATCGTATATGCTATAAATGTTGATAAATCTTCCAAGATACCGTCAGCCAATTGTGCTTCGCTATATCTCTATACTAAGAATTTCAGCCAATATTGGGAAATTATAACCACAAAGTTCTCTGCTGTTTTTACATCTTTGTGTACCCTGCCTATATTTCTCAGCCTCTCTAATAATGCATTGCAAAAACCCTTGAAAACTGAAGCACACAACATCCCAAGGTACCCCTTAATCAGCACTCTCAGTTACATCGGGAAAGATGAGGAGATCGATAGTAACCATGAATTGCAGTCCACTCTCCGAGTTGTATCGGTCCCTGTTGTTGATGTCCTGGGGTTGTACTAGTGTTTAACGGCGGAGTACAGTGCTAGTTGTGAAAGTTCCGCGTGGCCACCGAAAGGTTATCAGAGTTTGCTCGGACTGTGCCCTGGCAGTGAAGGGCTAGGTTTTGAAACGTTCATGGTCTCTGCAGTCAGCTGCTGACTGTCCTTGTACAGACTCGTGTGTAGGGCCTGTTTATACCATCCTCCTTTACTTCAACATGCGGAGCTGTAGCAGGTTCTTTTCCTGCGGTACTGTGATTACTACTTGCCCATTTCGCTGCTCCACGGTGCCGAAGCTACACTAACCAGTGCCCATGCAGTCCAGAGCTCGTTTACGCATCTGTGTTCTTCCAGTGTTGAAGGTGGCTGGTGTACTCTGTGGGATGGATACGGTCTGTGTTAGGCTCTGTCGTCACGGTGCAATATGGAGTTCTTCATGCCTTTTTCTTTACAGCAAATGGATTGTGATGGAATCTGTGACTGCAAAGAGCAGTGCGGTTATTTATTTATTTGTTTATCTATCTATGTATCTATCTATCTATCTATCTATCTATCTAGCTATTTATTTATTTATTTATTTATTTATTTATTTATTTATTTATTTATGTATGTATGTATTTATCTACCTATCTATTTATCTATCCATCTATTTATTTATTTATTCGTTTATTCGTTTATTCATTCATTTATTCATCCATTCATTTATCTACTTACTATTTATTTATGTACCTATTTATTTATTTGTTTATTTATTTGTTATTTATCTATCTATCTATCTATTTATCTATCTATCTATCTATCTATCTATCTATTTATTGATTCATTTATTTAATTATTTTAGTATTTGCATTCCACCGTTTTGGTGCTATGTTTAGTCAGTCCTACGATTATAGAGTGTGGTTTGTATTATTGTTAAATTTCTGTTAATTGTAGGGATGGTACCAATCTTTGATCACGTAGGTCAAAAGTTGTTAAGTGCTGGTGTACATTAGGAATCTCTGCCCTTCCAGCACTGTTTCATGGCTTTGAAGGTATTTGTCTGTCCATCTGTTGTAAAGGCCTGTCTCCTTACTGCATGCTGACAACATTTCTAAATGTCTGTGCCCTTATGGTATCGTTCTAGATGTTGAAGAGGTCTGCGTGCCTCCAGTATGGCAGCGGTTGTAGGGTAGTAAAGGTCGGCATCCTTACAGTATGTTGTAAGCTGTTGTAAAAATCTACGTCCTTTCACTAAGATGATTGGTGTTATAAATTCAGGGCTACAGTACAAAACTGGTATTGCCCCGCTCTGTGTCATCAGTGTTATGTTTTGAACATTTCTGTTCTTGTATACGAGTCTTCTATTTGCTTGTGCCCTCACTGGCCGGTGCTGTGCTCTTGACAGTTCAGCGTGCTTGGAATGCGGTACCAGCATTTTGAAAGAAGTGTTTCCTTACAGAAACTGACCTTGTACATGCCGGTACATTTGTTCTCTCCAGGAGACCCTACTGACTTTTGGACTTCAGTAGTGAAAACGGGATCATTATGGGATGGGGTAGACCATTAAACACATCAAGTCTATACGATCTGCCGGTACAACATTCCCATTGCCCCATTCTCAACTCTCTTCCTACAGCTCGGTTGGTGAATTCTCCTAAATGTCCCATCCAGTTCCTCTTTGAACACTCTGGTTGGTTGTTCCCACCACGAAGCAGACAGTGTGTCTCAGATGATGACCACAATCATTATAGAAATAAGAATATCGTCACATTCGCTCGTTCGCTCCCTCACTCTCAATCACCGATGTCTTATAAAGGTAATGGCATGGTGCGTCATTTGTCAAACTGCTAAAATTCAATTATTGTGTGTCCAGCTGCTGTAAAGGCCTGTCTCCATATAACATGCTGAGAACAAATGTAAAGGTGTGTGCCGTTACATTTCCGTTCTAGATTTTGCAAGGTATGCCCCCTCTATTATGGCAACGGCTGGAGTAAATGCCTGCATTCCTACATTGCATAGCAAGCTGTTCTAAAGGTCAGTTAAAATCCTCAAGCTGGAAGATAGTTGAAGGTGGGAGAGAGAAGGTGAACCTAGAGGAAGAGAAGGAAGAGAAAAAGAGCGTTTAGTACTGGACGGGTTATGACGACAGCAGGAGTATTTCATACAGACGAAAATATACTCCCGGATCCAGCAGCGTTCTCTAAACCGGAATCCGGGGTAACACCTTTACCTGAAATTACAATTGAATTAGAGCGGAGGTGAAGTGCAAAATCGTAAGCAGTCAGCTTTGGGACGGACACCCTTCATCTTCCATCTTATTTTGTGAGGATTGTTTCGTCTTTGGAGAATCGGGAGATTTTCTCGTATTTGTTTTGTAACTCTCTTCATCACAATCCGGTTCAATGGGTATTTCACCGCATTCTTAAGTTCCTCCCGGAATTTCCTTCGACTCCTAACTTGCACTAACTTACTTTCATTTTCCATTTCCTAAATATGATTTATAATTTATTTTTTATTATATTTAATTCGATTTGTACTTCAGGGAGCACAATGCGCAGAATCAAATATCGCTGTGATGATTGTACGCTCTAGTATTAATTGTCTGATGACAATGAAAGTAAAGTAGAGTAAGTAAAGTAAGTAAGTAAGGACAGGGGTTGGTGCAAGAAACGAGAACCTGCAGCATTACTGATGTCTTTTTTGTGATGTTACGGGGATCAGTGACAAAATAAACAAATCACTTTGAAATCCGTCTGTAGATATAAAATAACACCTGTGTTATCCACAACAACATGAAATTACCGGTTATGCTGAAGAGCAAAACTATGGACTTGCGTCGCATCTCCATCTCCCTGTCCCCATCATTCTCTCCACTCTTTTGTCCCAGGAGACCCCTGCGGGCTGGACTAGCCGCTAGAATCCGCCTGACAGTCTGAATGTTTAGCAGCAAAATCAGAAAGAAAGGGACACAAGGGTTTAAAATGCAGTGAAACGTCTTTAATGCCGCCCATGCAGGAGACTTTTGGAAGCTCGGTGTAGGAACCCAATACGAGGGACCCCCATCAATTATTACTAAAGGTTCGGTTATAAGGCCCTATGGGACACTCTCTAAGCAGGACAACAGACCTACTTTCCGAATAACCACAGCCGTCGTTCTCTCGGTGCAATATTTTCTTTTCAGATTCTCACAACAAATAGCCACGTATCGATCATTAGTGAACGCAACACACAGCCAGACTGAGGTCGCGGTGCTCGCAGAAATCAACCATCCATAAATTCTGCACAGAGGAGTGATGAATAGGAATGATCGGGGGAAATAATACCAAGTAGTCCACGTCAGCAGCGGGTCGGAGTTAAAGACCAGGAGATCGGCCGCTGCCAGTCCCATCATGTAACGAGTGACACATTTGGAGAGACCGCACTTTCCCCGCGACAGGATGATCATCGCCACCAAGTTCGCTGGAAGAGAGATAAGTAACAGCAAGTTAAGAAATTTGTGAGCGAGAGCACATCCAGCTGTTTGATTTGATGTTGTCATATTTCTTCACTATTGTTGCATTTCGCAGTGTCGCGAGCGATGTACAGTCGGTGTAGAAACATGTGTTTATTCAGTAAATAGAAGTCAATATAATCTGAATACGGATACCTTACTGGCTACCGCTACGTGAAGTGGGACCGAAAATCTATAACTCAGAGTCAATAGTGATTGGATTATTTTCTACCGACGCCTTCCCCGTATCATGTCGGTGGAATCAATACAACCGGACGTTAATGGCGGGTAATAGACAATCATAAACTTCTAAGGCGATCCCCGTCAGCGACGGAACACGGAAGGGTGGATCAGAAACATGGAATTTTGGAAACACTCATCCAGACAAAGAGATTACGTAGTAAAACAGTTAAAGAGTATCTCCTCAGAACTGTTCTCAGAGAGCTCCCCGACATGAGTGTTAACTGGTTTGTTTTCCCATGCAAGATGCTTGGGGTTTAGTACTTCTAGCATTTCCCGTGTTTGGTTCCTAATCCAGCAATCGTTACTTCATTCACTTTACAATAGAACATTGACTGATTCCTACAGATACAGCGCAGTGTGACACAACCTCGCAGACAGACATGACGCCTCCCTCTGAATATATTTCTAGGAAGCAGAGGAAAGGAATTGTACGGCCAGCAGCAAGCTCGGCATTCAGATGTCTGTAAACGTGTCAAAAGTGGATGTAATATAATACAATTCACAGTACTGATAACGATGAAACAGCACATCAGTTGTGATCATTGTCTCTGCAACGACTTCATTATGGTCTCCATTAACTGCTTCACATTATGGCACAGCAGACACAGTTACTACAAATCCACAACTTTCATGCTGCAACATGGAACTCCTCACATTTGCTAAATTGTTACTATCAATCGTTGGTTTGATTGTTACACCTAACTCAGAAAACTGCTAACATACAAACGCAGACAGTCAATTGGTATAATCTCAGCGGGCTGTGTAAACAGAATATTCCTGAATATAGTTCAGCTGCGACAAGACCAGAACACCGAACATCACGTCATTGAACAAAACCTGCTGGAAGAACTCTGCCTGACCCATTCAGTTCCAGAGATGTTTGCCAATTCGCAGAATTCCTGGAGCAGTTTTTTTTTCTATATCCAGATCCCAGAGACTACAATCCCGGTGTTTCCATTCCATTTCTGAAAAGCGGAACACCGGGAATGGACAGGTGAGGGTGGAAAGCAGTGACAGAGACAATCACAACATTGGAATTAACATAAATTCCCACAAAGGGCAGCCGACACTGTGGCTTACCGGGAATTGCAAACACTGAAATAAAAGGATAGTAAACTTCTTGTATTCGCAATATGACCGGATACACCATTTCAGTGAGAATATATGAATTATGCCGGTCATGAATATACAACTCCAGTTGACACTCTGAGCTGATGTACTCAAACATCCCTAATTTATGGAACAGTTCGGAACCCCTGACAAATTTTCTTCGTTACAGTTACTTGAACAAGCACTATAGTTCAACACATTGGCT
This sequence comes from Hemitrygon akajei, assembly GCF_048418815.1. Classification (NCBI taxonomy): domain Eukaryota; kingdom Metazoa; phylum Chordata; class Chondrichthyes; order Myliobatiformes; family Dasyatidae; genus Hemitrygon; species Hemitrygon akajei. The sequence goes on along the minus strand of NW_027331990.1, from coordinate 767,962 downwards.
CCGAAATAAATAATGTGTCGATCAAACACAAATGCATCAACATTCTTGGGCGTGACGTCAGCAGTAATTCATCTGGTGGAAAATATGCTAGCGCTCCAATGCCAAAAACGGATACCTATCAAACAGCAGCCATAAATACACATTTCAATATGTTTATTGACTAATTATACATCCGTATACGGAGTTCACCTACATCGACAGACCGACCCCACGCATTTGCCCGGCGGTTTCCCATTGTGAGCTGTCCTTCTGTGCTTCAACTCATTTCTGGTCACACACGAGCACGTACACACACACACACACACACCTCTGCAGATGCTAGAAATAAAAGCTACGTACACGATGTGCCAGAAAATCTCTGCAGAATTACTCCAGAATTTTGTTATGCTGCTGATGTGAAATGATTGTATGAGCATTTCAATCTGCCAGAGGACACAATAGAATTCAGAAGAAATGTTTCAACCTACGATGGAATGGGCAGACCGGAAAGTAATTAAAAAACAGTACTATAAATTGTAATATGACTATATGTAGAATGGCTGGAAATGAATGAGAGGCGTCTGATACATTGCTGGATATGTCAGTGTGTGTGTGTGTGTGTGTGTGTGTGTGTGTGTGTGTGTGTGTGTGTGTGTGTGTGTGTGTGTGTGTGTGTGTGTGTGTGTGTGTGTGTGTGTGTGTGTGTGTGTGTGTGTGTGTGTGTGTGTGTGTGTGTGAGAGAGAGAGAGAGAGAGAGAGAGAGAGAGAGAAAGAGAGAATGGTTCTGACTGCATAGGCCGCTCCACAGAGCGGTCTGACTATTACTTGTCCCTCACTGACCAAGCTTCCTTCTCTTACCCACAGGGTAAGACTTCATTCAAATCCGATATCCCCTGATGTCCAGGGACAAGGAGCAGATCAATCGCTCCCCTCTCACACACAAGTTGTGTCACAGAGCAGAGAGTGACCGGCAGCTCATCAGTTCCACATTCCCAGACAGCAGAGTCATTCTGTCCCACACTGAGCCCAAGATGCAGATGCACAGTTTCAATACACGGGAACACAGGGAGTCAATCGTTCATTGTTTTCTGTACACAGTCAGTATGCTACAGGCAGACACACAGACTCAGACCCCACACATCCACCCACGGGGCTGGATGAGCAGCACCAAATGCGTTGGCAGAGTGAGCGTAGGTTCTGTAAAGGATAAACAGAATGAAAATTGGGAACATGAATGTGGTGTGGGTGAAAACTAAGAGTATTTTCTGATAAGCACATGGGATTGCGGGTAATGCGCTTTCGTAGACTCAAAACTAATCAGCAGGTTAAAGACAGAGAGACGGAATAAATGGGCAGTTTTCGATGTCGGAAGGCGTGACCACTGAGGATACACAGGGATCGGACCGAGTCCCCAGCAGTTTTTGCTACCGGGAAAAAGTACTCTACATTGGCCAGTCATTTCCTATGCTCCCAATCTCCAAGTGTCCGTGGGCTCCTCCTTATCGGCGATGGTTGGCCTCTCGTTGCTGAGGTGTTATCGTCCCGGTGTATTTGGAGCTTATGGCTCTTATAGTGATTCGCAACATTTGAATTTTTTGGATCTCGATTCCATTGATTCACCGTCAACGGAACTATTTGGGTCAGCTTCTCCCTTGTCTTTGTACAGGGATACAGAAACAATGTGTCCTTGGCTCTTCCCATGCCTGCCTTGCCTACTTGTGCTTGATTTAAATTTGACTGGGACAATCCAATTAAACGGGACACTAGAAAGCGTCTAATGAGATTGCAGGATGCTTCGTTGGTCGGTCTGGCAGTTCACATCGTAAGTAGCTGCTCCTCCGGGGATGGTCTCGGATTTAGCAGGTCATTAACTTAAATTCCTTCTGAACACATGCACTTGCTTTGATTAAATAACTGTTTGTCTGTGAATAGTCTTAGGTTTAGTAGGTTATTATGCGATGCTTCTTGCTTCCACGTTAAATTGCTCTATTTGCATTATCCCAGAACAAGAATCAGTTCAGAGACAACCACATCGGTGAAAAACAAAGGCAACTGGTTTGTCTGCTTCCCCTGTCCTTTACTAATCTTTAGGTGTTTTTTTTTGTGGCCAACATCTGCCACCTCTTCATCCAATGATAATTATCTTGGAATCACTATCACCCACTCATTCAGCTGGATGACCAGAGGACTACTACGGAACCCCAGTCGGTGCGGAATAGTTACATTCTGTATAAAATATTAATGTTTGCGAACTAAATTCACCGAATTTATACTGACCGCATTCTCCGTATTTCATGAAAAAATTATCCTCGTATTTTCCCCCATTAGTTCTTCCTTCCATATTCTCGTTTGATATGCTTTGGGCAATCAATTATGAGTGTACATAAAAATAGTATTACAGCAGCATATGTTACTCTTCTTTTCCACGGATATATTTGAGCATTTGTCCCCCAGTTATTAAACATACTGCAAAAGCCTGGGCAGCTGAGCACTTCATTTGACTTACCAGAATGTGTATTAATTAGTTTAGTGTGTTCGGTCCAGTGATGGATTATTTCTGTGTCCGCCTCCACAACACGTGTCCGGTCTGCCGTCAACTGAGAGATTGGTGGCCACATATTCCCACAGGTATTCATCTGCATCAGTGCATTGGGTGTGGAAGTTCTCCTTCATTACATTGTATAAAACATATTTCAATCCTCTGTTTCTCTTTTGTTAATTCGTATAACCCGTGTCCGTTGAGAGGATTTATTTTGGGTTTACTGAGTGCTTTCCAAACAATGTTATCACTATTGACACAAATGTCCGCCATACTATTCCTGGAACAAACTGACTCTGGCCGAATCATGGTTAATGACATCACAACAAAGTACAACATTCTCATCATATTGAATGAAACCAGTAAAATACAAGGGTGATATCTGCTCTTATTTTCAGTGAAAATCTTAAATTATTTCTATTTTTCTTTCTAGACCATCGAATACGGACTCTCTTTGGACTCAAGGCATCCATTTTTACTCACCCAATTCTGTTTCGGAAAAGGGAGGACAGGCTCTCGGATATTTTCCTTTCCCTTTGATTTTTTTGACGAACGGCCCTGCTCTCAGAGTGAGGGAACTGACTATTACCCCATTGATAGGACCTGCCTGAATCTTCTTGGAACACTTTTTCCATCCTCAACTCACCCAAATCAGTGCTATCATGTACATCTGGCACTGATGCTAATATCATACCTGTTTTTACATCAGAAATTTCAGCTCGTTGATATGGTACCACCCACGGTTTGTACTTTGTCCACTGATGAACTTGTTTTGCCTATAATTTCCTAGAGCCCGCAAAAGCTGAGATTTAATAAAAAAAAGAGAAGGTTGCTGTATTCTAATCGTCACGCTTTGTCCTGAAGAATTTAGAATCCAGACTGACCTGTGACTCTAAGTAGGCTCTGTTGTCTCATCTCCCCCTTTAGGTGGATTGCCACATAATTGGCCGCTTTCACAATTTCTCTCATTTTTGTAACCACTTTCCTGACAAAATCCCATCGATTTCCTGTCTGACAAATTTAATCCACAAACCTTTTATGTCCCTTTCAGTCATAAGTTTATAAGGAGAGTAACCTGTTGAATAGGCTAATGTATTCCATATTATCATCAAGGCAAAAGGCAAAGCTACAAGCCACGTTGTTCCATGATGTTCCACCACGTTTGCAATCATATTTTTTCAAAGTTTGATTCATCCTTCCACACTTTCTCTTGACTGTGGTTAACAGTGTTTATGAAATCTCTGTTACAACCCTAAAAGAGCCATGACATCCTCCATTATGTGAGCTTTGAAATATGTACCTTAATCCGTTTCGTTGCTTCGGTCTAGTCCCCAGCAAGTGGAATTGATACTCCGGGATAGACCCCAGCAAGTGGAATTGATACTCCGGGATAGTCCCCAGCAAGTGGAATTGATACTCCGGGATAGTCCCCAGCAAGTGGAATTGATACTCCGGGATAGACCCCAGCAAGTGGAATTGATACTCCGGGATACACCCCAGCAAGTGGAATTGATACTCCGGGATACACCCCAGCAAGTGGAATTGATACTCCGGGATAGTCCCCAGCAAGAGCAATTACTTTACTAAATGTATTTTTGCTGTGTTTGTAGTAACTGGGAAACCAGGGAAACTTCGTAAGAGTATCTATTAGTACCAGAGTATATCTGTAGCCTCCTTGAGTGGGCGGTAAGGGACTAATATAATATATTTGTAAAGTCGTCCGAAGCCCTTCAAACGGTCTGATGTGTCGAAGGGCTCCTTTATTTGTAGTTCTGTAGGACCACATTAAGCACAAATCAAATATTTCCCAATATGCAGCTCTTAATTCTAAGCGTCTGCATGTTCCAGTGCAACTGCCCTCTTTCGCTGTATCCACTTTCATCAATGTTGCACTCAATGGGAAATATACTATCCTTGTGGAAGGTATTAGTAAATGTGGAATAGCTGTGCTCTATCGTTCTGAAATACTGACCCGCGGAGAGATCTGTTAACGGACACATTTCACTTTCCAGTACTAGTTCTACGATGGATTGTTCGCTCGACCGCCTGCCCATTTATGGTGCCAGGACTCCTTACTGGACACAACTGACATACTTTGTCAAGTCTAAACCTTTTAATCTTTTAACCATGAGGTTGCCTGTGACAACAGCCGTGTTAATATGGCAGCTGTGCAAAATCTATCTCCCGATCTGTCACTGTCTCTTGTGTGTTGTTTTCGTTTTGTGATGAGATCTCTGTACAGAATACTCTCAAACGAGTCTTTGTTCACTTCCTATTTCTGAGTTCTGCTCACAGTCTATTAACATACAATCCCATCACAATGTCCTCCCTTTCTGCAGTTGTGATACTATCTCTGTATAGTGATTCTCTTGTGAGTCTCTGTATTTAAAACGTTTTCCCTTTATTCTCTTTTACCCGACTATGAGCATTTTGAAACATCGGAAGCCCGAGATGTCCGGAGGTAATTCCTCCCCTTGTGATTAAATTGACTTAATATCCTACATTCTTCGCATACATGAGGAATAAAAACCTTTAGGTTATGTCTCCGTCTAAATATGTAATTTACACTCACAGTAATTTATAATAATTTATAATAAATATAACAGTCAATGTAACATCGAAAAAACACACAAATCAGCGTGCGTTAATCATTTTGGTAGCCTGCTTGATGAAGTTGTCCTGCAGCCTGCTGGTCCTGCCTTTTATTCTGCGGTACCGTTTCCCGGATGATTGAGAAGTCTCTGCGATAGTTTGGAAATCATTCATTTCAGGATGACCAGATAAATGATTGTTTGATTTTATGGCATTTTGCCAAACCTACTGATGTAATCTAAAACTCCGCTGAATAACAATTATGACACAATTTTCTACACAGATGGCCACTTAACGTGAACACAAACTTCATTCCATTCCTCAGCTCTTGTCTGAATTTCCTCTGGGTCAGTGTATAGATACAAGTGTTGGTGCACACACTGAGAGTTTGCAACATGAACCCACATTGCTGTAGCACATATACCGGGGAATTCAAATATCTGTCCTGGTAAAAGTAATTTTTTGCTTGCCATTTCAGAGAATGGACTACATATGGCATCCAAAGTAATATGAAATTAGTAGAAATTACAAACAATAACATCATCGATTTTCTGCGGTTTTCTACCTCGGTATCTTTCGTGCTATTGCTGCTCTTCCGAAGCCCTCTGCGGACTCTATTTGCCGCAATTATATGTCTGACTGTTAACCCATTGAAGACAAGAATTATGCCGATTGGTAGCACAGGTGTAACAATGCTATCCAACATTTCGTATCCTTTCCACACGGGTAAAGTAGCGTATTCTTGTGAGAAGGCGCAACGCCACCCTATGTTGTCAATAATGACGTAAGGTTCAAGGGCAAAGTAATACGGGATACATTTTCCGCAACTCAGTATAACCACGGTCACCATAACCACCGTTGCTGTTCTCTCAGTGCAGTATCTTTCCCCGAGCTTTCGACAAGATATTGCGATGAAACGATCGAAGGTAAAACTGACCGTAAACCAAACAGACCAGTCCCTCGTGATAGCAAATAATGTAAGTATCAGGGCGCATACAGGAGTGATGAGCAGAGATCTGGAATAAATGTAGATATTGTTGCTCTGTTCCAGTAAAGCATGAACGATAATCACCATCAGATCCGCTGTTGCCATTCCAACCAGGTAACGGGTGATGCATTTGGAGAGTCCGCATTTTCCCCGTGGTAGGATCACAATCGCTATTAAATTAACTGCAAGAAATTTGGAGAATGATAAAAATAACAATACAGAATTATCGTTAGCTGCATTTGTCTGAAGTCCCACCATTGTTTTCCAATGGTATGTTTTATTTTTGGCAGTGAAAACAAGAAATCTAATTTTTGCGGATTGTGCCTGTGCACTCTGGCTGGACAATAATAGACAGAATTAGCAGTGGGTTGGCGACTTTCCGATAGATTGGAGCCGGGCTTCTGATTTTCACGTCTCACGTACCAGTGAAGGTCGATCGTTCCATATGCAACACCCTTTCCATTATTTGAGGTGAAGTAACTGATGGGAATAATTGTAGTTAAATCATGAGATTTAATGCATAATTTATAATTTAGTGGCTATCTTTAATCGACGGGCCGGTCAGTTGAAACAACTTTGGATCAGGAAAAGCGACCCCTGTCAGCTCAGAAAGCCGAGCAAGTGAAACTATAGAACTATGGCAATATCAGCACCAACGCAATTGACAAAACGAAATAATAGGCATAAAGCAGAAAAGATATGGAATCTGATTAAGAAGCTATCATGTGCTTGAGTCTTCAATTCTGGAAACAAATTTCAGACGAAATTAGTATCTGTGCTCAGTAAAAGTCTAAACGGTGCAGCGGAACAAAAGCAAAATGACGACGAGACCATACACTGAGTGACCAGCTCCAGTACCTTACCAGGGATACCGATCGCTACAATTGCAGGATAGAAAACGCTGGCGATGTAGTAAATCGCTGGATATCCCATATTCCGTCAGAGGCAGCGCTCAGTTGTACGGAACGATTCAACTGCTCACTGGTGTTACAGAGTTATATACAAGTGAGAGCAATCCCACTGAGGCAATTAGTGTGGTTATGATGTCTGTCGCATGAGGGACAAGCAGCTACAAAAACTGTTAATAAAAGTGTTTTTCTGACTCTATTACCCTGACATGAATTCGTATCCCCAAGGGATGTTACAAGTTGTTAACTTTTAAACAAAAGATAATATGAACGTTGCCAATGTACTTTCCAAGACATCTGACGTCAGCTGCCGAAATGGGAGATTTTCTGATAAGTGTTGGTTCTAACGTAGACAATCATCCTGTAACAATCATCAAAGAGATCGAGAGTAATATTCCAGGGCCCTTTCTAAGAAGAAGTTATACACCCACGCGAATTTAGATACGGCTTCATGACGGTTTGATGAAGGTTCTTTTCTGGAATAGCAGAGAGTCGATGGTTGATCCTTTGATTCTGACAAGTCTGCAGCACGGATTGGTGTTAGGCCGGTTGTTATTTATCATGTATGCTAATGACTTAGATGTCGATGTACATATCAGAATCAGAATAATTTTCTGACAATTCCTAGGTTGGGAGCATTGTTTCAGCCAGGAACTCTATCCAAGCTTGTAGTTTGATGTGACTGGCTAGGAAATTGGCTGAAAAAAAGCAGGTGGCATTTAACGCACAAAAGTGTGAGATGATCTGCGTTGTGCAGAAAGGTACAACAGATTTCGAAGCACATATTGAATATGTAGACTGTAGTGCGCTGCATTTAAAAAAGAGACCTGGCGGTAGAGATCGATAATTACAGCAAATCGGCGTCACGGGCAGTTCGGCTCCTATTGAGCTCTGATCCTATTGGCCTTCACAATCAGATCACTGTGTACTCGAGTTTAGACGTTATGTTGATTCTGCACAACACATTGGTAAGGCCACAGACAGAATATCGTGGGCTCCTCTGGCCACCTACTAACAGTTTTGAAATATCAACAACCTTCAACAATTTGCAAGGAGGAGTTCGGGAGATAAATATGGTGAATGCAGGCAGATTTTCCCCATCCAAGGTCAATAATACAAACACTATAGAGAGGGTGTGTGGATACTAGACAGACAGTACTGAGGAGATTTACAAGGATGTTTCCTGGAGTGGAGGGCGTACGTTAGCTGAACAGGCTGTGTGTACTTGGCCTTTTCTCCATGTCGTAACGGAGGATGAGAGGTGACCTGAAAAAGGTGTATAGGATGATGAGAGACATTGATCATGTGCATAAGCAGACATTCTTTTTATTTCGTCTGGTCTGAAGTGGCTAACACAAGGGGGTAGAGTTTTAAGGTGCTTGGACATACGTCCAGAGACCATACCAGGGGTAAGTTTTTCACAAAGAGAGTGGTGTGTGCAAGGAATGCACTGCCGGCGGAGATGGTGAAAACGGATAAAATTGGGTCTTTAAAAAGCCTTTTAAACAGGTACATGGAGCTTACAAAAATAGAGAGAGAGGCGCTCTGGAAAGTCGAGGGAGATTCTAGAGTGGGTTACATATACGGCACAGAATTGCCGTAGGGCCGTTAATATGCTGTAAATTTCTATGTGCCCTATTCTATCCTCTGAGTGAATCAACAACTAGAGCTCATGGGCCTCGGGAGAACGTTAAAATATGCCGGAAGTCTATGTAGTTACTCACTCCGAGGGTCGAGCGCGTGTGGAAGGAACTGCAAGCCTAACTGGTAGATTCGGATTCAATTGTATCATTTCAGTTAAGGTTGTGTAGGTACGTGGATGAGAGAGAGCGGAGGATGCAGATAAATAGGGCACAGCGGAAGATCATAGAGGGATGAGCTAGATGCACCGAAGAGCCTATTTCTCTGCAGTAATAATCGGTGACCATGACTATCTCTGTTCCATTTCTCCATTCAGTGCCTTCTCATTCTGCACCTCGACACCAGTTTCGTATGTGCAGAACAGAGATTTGTTCAAACTCACCTTTCAACTCATTTTCTTCTGCTTTTGTGGAACAAACCTCTCCGTGTCATTTGTGGAACTCGGACCGATGGGCGGTCCGCGGCTTATTGGAAGAACAAAGTCTCACCATTCTACATCCAGTGTGGAACTTGTACCAATGTGTAGCCCTCGGTTGCCTGGAGAAAGCCTCACGTGTTTATCTATCGTGTGACTGGTGTCTATGTGCGGCCCACGGCTCACTGGAGGATGGCTCGCCTCTTTGTATCTATCGTGGAACTGGTATCGATGTGCGATGTGCGGGACTGTTATTATCACCGTGGGCTGACTCATCACTCTGTATCCATTGTGGAACTGGTATCGATGTGCGATGTGCGGGACTGTTATTATCACCGTGGGTTGACTCACCACTCTGTATCCATTGTGGAACTCGTACTGATGTGTGGCTCTCGGCTTATTTTAAACGATCTGAGCGCTGATCAAAAGCTTTTCCACTTTCACACTTTGAATACGATTGCGCTGACTGCGCTATCCTCACCGTGTGGTTCACCTTTTCTTTTAAATTGTTTTTTATCTGTAGTTCGGAAACAGCTGCCATTTGTTGCGACAGCAATTCACTTCAACTCCAAATCCGCCATTTCATTGTCAACTGCGCCAGTAATCAATACATCCGTTTCATTCATAAATACATCAACGCTCGTATCAAGTTTTGATTTGTTGATTTCTGCGATATTTGTGTTCTTCCCAAGGCGTCATTTGTTATCCGTCTCCAGTTGTGCCTCCGATGGCAATGGTTTTTAGGATTGCAGCCTTTCAAGTAGCGAATGGGAAGACGGGGTGAAGAACAGTGACGGACCAAGATGTATTTCTTGGCAAAGCAGGTTTCTGACTCTCACGGGGACTCTGAGGTGGTGATGTTTCCCCGCAAATGTGGTCAATGCTCAGACGCTGGAGGTGCGTCAACATTCCTATTGACTGGATGGCATCAACATTCCTATTGACTGGCTGAAGATTTAAGTGTGGAATATTCCATCATACTCTTGTTCCGTGTCATCCGTGGACACAAAGTAGGACATGTTAGAAGGCGAGTCACAGAGCAAGTCTCCAATGTTAATCTATTAATCCTGCTGCAAGGCAGTTTGAAACTCATTTTGCCAATCTACCTGGGATTCACCGGCCTCCATTCTTATAGACCTGCCGCAGTTCCGTCTGGATAGGACCCCTGGGGAATGTTTACACATTCATTCGCCAATGTCAATAAGCATGGATTTTAGAGGGTGAATGTGAAGCGATAGTGCTCCACAATGCTGAACCGGAATCTACTGTATATTGGGTCTAAACAATCTGGAATGAGGGAGCACGTGTAGATGCAGGTACGGTACATGTAACGCACCGATAAGTGCAAGGGAAGAGATTAGTCGGGAAGGATAGTGGAGAAGGGAGTGACGTAATCCCCGCAGAACCTGCAGAACGGGCTGGGGGCCTTGCAGGGAATTATATCCCTGTTGAAGACGGAGGAATTTACGGAGGAGGAGTGCTGAAGGCGTGTTCGGTAACAACATGCAATTTTTTTTTCCTCCAGCTATAAGAAGGATGTGGAAACCATAGAAAATGTGCAGAGGAGATTTACAAAGATGTTTCCTGGATTAGGGAGCATGCCTGAAGAGAATAGGTTGAATGAACGCGGTCTTTTTTCTGTGGAGCGGCTGCGGAATAGCGGTGATCTGATCGAGGTGTATGGAATAGTGATCATGTGGATAGCCAGATGCTTTTTCCCAGGACTGAATTGGCTAGCACGAGAGGGCCCAGTTTTAAGGTGCTTGGCAGTAGGTACAGAGGAGATGTCAGCGTTAAGTTTTTCTTTTCCACCGTGATGGCGATTGCATGGAATGGGCTGCCGGCAACGGTGGTGGAGGCAGATACGGCAGGGTGTTTTCAGAGATTCCTGGACAGGTACGTGGGGCTTAGAAAAATAGAGAGTTATAAGTAACTCCAGGTAATTTCCAAGGTAAGGACATTTTCGGCACAGCATTGTAGGACGAAGACTTTGTATTGTCCTGTATGTTTTCTATGTTTCTATGACGCTGGAGGAAGGTAAATTCTCCAGAAAGTGAGACATTGATATCAAGAAATATTCATCCGGTGATAATTATTTCAGCGTGATAATATCGTTCAGTTGATCAAAGGAGAGGCAAATGGTTGCAAAATCAAACAATGAAAACGGCAAAATAATGATAATTACTATCTTAATTCAATGAGAATGCAGGAAACTGCACAAAATTTAAAGCTTGTGAGGATGGTAGATTTGGATGTTCAATTGGAGTTGTCTAAGGACACAGGTCTATTTACTTGCCTGAAAGTGTAGTTCTGCCAACCAAGCTACAATATTCCAGATGGCGTCTCTCCTGACATTCTCATCTTGAAAATGCTGTTTTTGTACTGTTCCACTAAAAATCGCAAATATTTATTAAATATCATCAACTCCAACTAACGGCTCAGTGTATATCGTGGGTTTCCCATCTTCAGGAACACATATACAGTAACTTCATATTACGAAATATATGTCACATCTGGAATTTTCCAGTTAGTGAACGATTTCCTTCCACGACGCTCTGCCGTTTTGGGAAACCGTGTACGAGGCTATTTTCAACAGTGGATTGCCACTGCCTTTGGCCGGGTGAGTTTTTTTTAAAGAGATCAACAGCTCTCTTAACCCAGCAAAGATGGAGAGCGTGCAAGCGTGTCGGCTGGATTCAAATCGGGCCGTCTCGCCCCGAAGTCCAGCACTGATGCTACTACGCCACCAGCGGGCTAACTGTTTATTACATTTTATAATGAATGTCTTTGAGATTTTATTTTGTCACGAAACTTAAGCTGCTAATTTGAGACATATTAATAAATAATAACTTCCAAAAACATGTACAACGTGTACTAAATACGTATCAAATCTGATCTTTGTCAGAGCACAATGAATCTCTTAATGACAGGGAATGTTTTTAAGCGGTTAAAATGTAATATATGTATATGTGTTCCTGAAGGTGGAATGACAGTAATTGTATTCACCGGAAAGATACCTTTTAGAATTTTGTAGCAGAGATGGCAGAACAACACTTTCCAGCAAGTGAATAGCACCGTGTCCTTAAATAAGTCCAGTTGAAAATCCTGATCAACCATCCTCACATGCTTGAAATTTGGTGCAGGTTCCTACATTCTCATATAATTCCGGTCGTAATCATCATTATTTTGCAGATTTCCTTGTTTGTTTTTGCACAATATACATTTACTTCATATTACCCGCTTAAAGGAAACTCCCTGTCATTAACAGGGAGTCATTGTGCTCTGCTAAAGATCAGATGTGATAGTTATTTAGTGCACGATGTACATGAAAGTGGCGAGAGAGAATTAATAGGAAGTGGAGGGACCACTTCGACCAATCAAGTGAGTACCGAGGAAGTGTTTGAGGTATACATTTTCGCAACATTAAAAATGTAATTAGACAGTCAATAGATAGAAAGGCTTTAACTTGATAAAGTCCAACGCAAAGCAAATGAGGATATCTTAGTTGGTAGTATCCGCTTGGGTCGCCGTTTCTACATCTGTTCGCTAAGAATGTTTACTTTAGGAATTGGAACATTAATACCTTCTGGGATTCTGTACCTGAGTTGTGCTTTATTTCAGATTTCGTGCATTTGCTGTAATTGGATTTCTGTCATCTTTCATGGAGAGCAAATTGTGCAAAATCACAATGTTTACAACTATTTTGCTTGTCAATATTTACAAGGTCAGTTCGAAGCACGGGACAGATGCGTCTGGATAAAACCTGTCCTCTCACCCTACATCTTTGCATCCAAGGAAGCAGCATCAGGTTCCATACTCCGGAACTTTTTGTACAACTGTACTGTGCGGTCATGCACCGGTTCTGTTGTAAAGAAAATATTTTAAAAAAACATTTTTTTTTCCTTTCTGATTCAACAGCTGCATGAATTAACTCACCGCGGAAGTGTTGAACTCCGTAAAGTGCAAATTTCTCAGGATGGCATGCAATTTACTCATTATCCACAGAAAGTAAATCAGGGAAAGATAGATTTTAAAGAATACCTATCGGCCATACCGTGATCTGACCAATTGAATACTGGTGGGGAATCACTTGTCAACAGCTAAACGCACCAAAGCACATTTATGCTAACGCCAGTATGCGTTCCTGCCACAGGCTTTTGTTACCCATTTTTAGACATAACAGGTAAACACGAATGTGATTTTTGACAAATTTCCTCTTTCCTTTAAAAGATCGTAATAGAGAAAAAAACGACATATAGCGTTCTTCCTTTAATTACAATTTTCCTCGGCGTGATCACATCTGCCATGGTACGCTTTCATACAGGTTTTGTGATGTTTTGTGTGTCATTCAAAAATATCTAATATCAGGAGCCTTTATCCTTACAGATTTGGTTCCGCTACTGTTCAAATCAAGGGTTAAAATTTCATGTCATTTCATGGAATATAATGAACGTCAATTCAAGAGTGGCTGTAATATAAACGGAAAGATGTCTTCTCGATTTAACATGATTGCCGTTTAATCTGTCAGGAAATGTAGAGGAGGCCTGAGCCAAAATCACAGCAGCGGAGCGAATTCAGCGTGGAGCAATAACTTCCATAACAGATCACAAAATAATACAACAGTATAACACCGGAAGCCACAGCAAAACGGACAAGCGGAATTAAAAGCCTTTTGCAACAAGGAAAACGTATGCAGGTCGAGTGAAAGCCGAAAAACACTGGTTGAAGCGGATTGGTCTGATGAGTGAACAAAGATTGTGGTTGAGATGGGTCCGTTAGAACTTATTCATGAATAATTAATTCAAGATCCTGTACGATAGAAGACATTGATTACTAAAGGCTCATTAATCATTTGCTTACCACAGCAAGAAATGTGACGATCCTTACAACAGAAAGTCAGACGCTGATATCCTTGGAGAACATTCCTCTCTGACGTATTTCAAAGTCTGTCAATAATCTGGAATATTTCATGGGGTTTTGAAATTAATCTGCGTGTCATATTCTGAACATAATTTGCCGCGGTACCGCGTCTAAAAGATATCTTTGGTATTTTTGTGCATTTGTTTTATTATTTCCTTGTAAAGGATGAAGTTTAGGCCAGAACATCGCAAAAAAGAGCTGCGGAATTACCGGAATGTGACTTCTCGTGGCCTGGACATTGTGAGCAGAAAACAATAGATAACATTGCTCTTCACTCTATCGGGCACCGTCATGTTACTTAATCTGACAGCATCTGAGAAACATTTTATCCCCTTCTTCCCCAGGAATTCAGATCTCGACCATTATTCCCCCGCAGATATCATTGACAAATCGGAAACCTGCTCACGCACATCATTTCCTTGGTAAACCTCGTTACTTCAGCGTTTACCCACATTAAGTCTCCATGCAGGATTATTCTGACATCGACCATGAAAAATGTAATTCACACCAGGTCTACCCCAAACATGGTCATCGTATGTCCGAGGCAGACATTCTGGCTGAACTAAGAGTTACGCTTACTCTCAAATCCCTGGATGCTGTCTTCAAGTCCAGCTACAAAAAAAAATACAAAACAAAAAAAAAACAACAAAACAATAAACTGACCAACAACAACAACAACAAAGCTCTCAGAACAACCAGGAAAAAAGAGAGCCCATCACAGGCACAAAAAAAAAATGTCCCGGCATATATAAAAAAAAACACGAGCACAGCATTCTGCTAACGGTATATAACTGGGCATTATTAACAGTATTGGGTTCGAGGAAACATGGCGCGATACTATCCTATGGCTGTACTATAGATCTGCATCCTTACAATACGATGCCATTTATTGTCGAAATCTCTTCCTTGCAGTGTCAGGCCAGCTGTGGTAATGATCTATGTCCTTACAGTATGGTGCCGACCAGTCCTTGTTCTGGTGCAAGATGTTTTGAAGCTCTGTGTCAACACAATACTAGGTTGGTGTTGTAACAGCCTGTGCCTTTACAATATCATGATAAAGATGCTTATTAGATGCAGTTATAACTCAAAACTGGGATTGTACAGATCTGGGTCATCAGCAATATGATTTGATAAATTTCTGTCTTTGCCTTTATGAAATATACTTTTTCGATATATTCACAGCCAAAACTTATAGACATGAAATAATAACTTGCTCCGAAAGGCTCAACAATTTACATACTCAGAATTCTATGCTGATTGTTACACGGTAAGGTGAAATTCTCCTCAGAGTGGAGATATCACTAGGCATGGATGTATGAAGTGGAAAATAAAACGCTGTGATAAAGATCTCGATAAGTACCCATGGGAAGGTTAGAGGCAAGCAAGTTAAAAGAAGCCGGAGCAAAAGGATGCATAATTGAGAAGTGGGTAAGATTGCAGCATCAAGCTAAATTACAGCGGGTCTGATTAGATGAAACAATGATCTTTCCCGTAATGTGGTGATCCGTGTTGAAGAGAAGCTGTAAAGCTTAATTAAAAGGAACTTGCGAGGAACGTTGGTGCGAGGAGCGAGTAAATGATGCATTTGAATCAGTTTAGAGAGTGCTTGTGAAAGAAAAGAGTGAGTGATAAGAAGCACTTTAGTTTGCAGTGAAATGGAAGGATGGGTAAAATGTATACAGATTAAAACGCATTTTGAATATAATGTCGAAATTACTATCAGAAAACGAACGTAACACTGGAGATTAAATGAAGTGATCAACCAAAGAACCCTGTACTGTTGTCACTACTCCGACTCCCTTCCCCATTTGCTACCAGAGAGAAAGTCGCAATGGAAGGAAACAGGGAAGGAGACTGAATGAAGTATATAACATGCACTACATCTTTTTTTTTTACCTCAGAATCTAAGAAATGTTGATCATGATATTGGGACATTACTGCCCGCGGATAATCATAGTGAGCCGTTACAGGCAACTGATCATTATAGGGCAGCGTAAAGTCTAGGTATGGCAGAAGAAAGGAAATTGATTGGACGGTGTTTCTATACCAACATATCAGAAGATCACAAGACAGAGCACTTTTATAAAGCCTCAGAATTACATTCGCAACTTTCGACTTTTCCGAAAATACAAGGATGAAGGACTAGGTGAAGAATTAACGTTGTTACTTTTGGGTATTAGCAGAGGATACCGCTAGAAGTGCTAACAACCTGTAAGCATACCAGCAGCATGAATAAAAACAGAAGAAATTAAGAAATAGGAACAGGTGTGGGACATTTCGCCAACAGAGACTGCTCCTCCATTTAATAAGGTCATGGCTAATCTGACTATGGACTAATCTCAACCTACCTGTCTTTTCCACTTAAACCTTAATTCCCCTACTTTGCAAAAATCTATCAGACTTTGTCTTAAATATATTCCCTGAGGTAGCCTGCACTGTTTCATTGAGCAGACAATTCTGTAGATTCACCACTCTCTGGGAAAACATTTCCTCCTTATCTCCGTCCAAAATCTACATTGTCGTATCTTGACTCTGTCCTCCTAGTTCTGGTTTCATATTCCAGAGGCTACAACTTTCCCGCCTCCATCTTATCCATCCTTTTCATAGTTTTATATGTTTCTATATCGTGTAACTCCAGGCCACAGCCTTCCAACGAACACAGAAAATTAAGAAAAAGAGATATGAAAGATAGAAATGGAGCTGAATCAGAAGATGCAAGCAAACGGGTCTCCGTTTGGCGCCATCATCCTCAGCTTCTCCCTCCGATTATAAGGGAGGGATCACACTAAAGGAATATACCTTCACTCTATCATTAAGGCGGTAAAGACCATAGTTCCGGATTGGGGAGGGGGGCCTGTAACAAATGCGCCAGTGCAGTGTACAATTCTGTTACTATAACCGGTGGTGATGGGGATTATTAAACATGATACTTTACAACAATTCGTTCATGTTATCGCAATCCTATCTTTGGTCAGTGATTGGAGCTGAGAAAACGTTTCAGTCGTTGGAGATTTGGTGGCGTCGTGACGTCACCTTTTAGATATGTTGAATAATAGTTTGTGAACGATACCTAAGTTCAGCGTCTATTTGCTTAGGACTCTAAAGTATTTCTTAAATGTTGTATGATTCTGATTATAGATTATTTTTAATTGTTCAGCACTTAAATTTATGCGATAATTTAAAGTGCGAATGTTTTGAGAAGGTAAAACATTGCACAAGGACTGGACATTAGTGAGTTCGGTTGAGAGAGAAACAGAGGTAATGCGTGCGTGAATGAACGGAAGTCTGTCGTTAGTATTGTATTCCAAGGATGCTTAAATTAATATTCTTTAACAAGAGGATCTCACTGTCTGCAAACGTGTGCTTCATTGGTTGACACAATTTGTGGGAACATGTGAATATCAGGGACCACTGCTTTTTCCGTAGTTGTATAAAGTCTTAATGTATGGGTGCCGCAATCACGCACACCTGGTTTACCTTTTTTCTTCGGAATATTAGATAATTACTTTCATTCTAGATGCTAACTCTTTATTCTATATACGCCGGTTACCGGCGTCAGTTGTGAAGGAACAAACGTTGGAGTTTACATTTTTGTTTTGCCTGACCTGCGTATTTCGATTGCGTTCTTGTGTTTGTTTGCTGTGGTATTGACTTCAGAGGGAAACACGGATTCTACACTGCCCATGTGAAATCAAGGTTAAATTGATCGAGATACCAGTGTACCTATTCCGGTACGATAAACCCGCTGGTGAAAGGTAAATTGACATATGACAAATTCGTGTGTACTTGAATCGGGAATTTGAAATTCGCTTTCTGGGAGGCTGGTTCATTCGGAGAGCCACAGAGAATGCTGCTGAATATTTTTTAATGCTGATCTTGAGTTACAGAGTTCCAGTCGGAAAAAATGTTTTGATTTAATCGTAGCATTTGTCCTGTAATACGTAAACGTGACTTCAGTTTTGATAGCGTGCAGTTTCAGTCCTGTAATAAGTATGCATGATTTTAGTTTAGATAGCGTGCATTCAGACCGACTTCAGTAGTACGCTTTCAAAATCAACTCTAAATCAGTAAATTATCCATCTCTTGATGTATGGTCTAATTAAAGCCTATCTCTCAGAACACGATAATAGCAGAGTCTATATATATTTGTAAAGTGTACTACAGATTCCACCATCCTTGCGGAGCATCACTAGCCACTGTGCCTCTGGCAGAATACACTCCATCCACGGCGTCATCGGCCGGTTAGCCAGTTCGGAATCTGTGCAGTCATGCTTCACTGGATCCCAGGTCACCCTACTTTCTGAAAGTGTGCACCTTAGGGAACACAGTCTAACACAAAGTTAATATACACCATATCGACTCTGCGGCTTCATCTGCCTATTTTTCACCTTTTCATGGAATTTATTCTGGCTCATAAGGGACACAAATCCATGCTGAACATCACCAACCAGAATACGTTTTTCCGTAAATTCCGTCTCTAAGAAGCCTCTCCAATACCTTGCCCTCTACTGACCAAAGACTCACTGGCCTGTATTTCTCAAGATTATCCGTATTATATTTCTTGAACAAAGAAATAACATTTGTCATTCTCCAATCCTCCCGTACTATTTCAGTAGCCAGTGATGTCCCAAATGTTATGTCCAAAAGCCCAGCAATATCTTCGCTCGCTTTCCATAATTACCTGGATTGCATACCTTCTAGCAACGGGAAATGGTTTATATTCATGCATTCCCAGTTTCCAGCTCGTAATTCTCAGCGTCTGCATGCCTCAGCACACCTGCCTTTTTTCGCTGTCTCCATATTCATCAAGGTCTCACTCACTGGTGAATACCGAAGCAAAGTATCATAAAGGACTTTCACACCTCCTGCACTCCAGACACATGTTTCCTCTTTTATCACTTATCTCTCCCACTCTCCCTATCGTTATCCTATTGTTTTTCAGTTATCTTAATATGGTTTTCCCATGCCTTCTTATGTCCTTAATCTTCTAAGTCCATTGATAAGTCCCTCCTGGCTACTTTGTGACTTTCTATTGCCCTGCCAGATCCTTTATTCCAAAACGTTAAGTATATTTATTTATTTTTCTTGAGGATGTGTTCCTTATCTCTTATCAACCAGGGTTACTTTAACCCTCCTTTAGTCGCCTCAATGAAACGAGCACATTCCGAACCCGATCAAGTGCTCCATTAACAATATCAATATTTCTTTTACGTATTTGAAGGAACAAATCGCTTCCCTATTTCGGCTCCAAAGTTCCTACCGAATAGTATCAATTAAGTACATTCCACGTTGTCTGCTCCTATCCCAGTGTAAGGTATGTCGAATAGCTGTGCTCTGTCGTTCTGAAATGCTGACACGCGGAAAGATCAGTTATCTGACCCATTTTACTTTTGAGTAAAATGGTCTGCTCACATTTCAGCCTGCCCGCTCCTTGTGCCAGGTCTCCTTCTTGGAGAAATCCGAGAAATTCTGTCACATCTAAACTTCTTAAACAGAAGAATTACCGATGAATATTACTGGTGGCAACAGCCGTGTTAAAATGGCACCTGTCCAAAATCTATCCCCCGGTCTGTCACTGTGCCTGTGCCATTTTTGTTTTGCAGATGGGAATTCTCTCAAACAGGTGTGCGTCCCCTTCCTACTTCTGAGTTCTAGCACAGTCAGGTAAAATATAATCACACCACAGAGGCCCCCCCCCACTTTCCGCAGCTGTGATAAGATCACACTCTCCATGTGTTTAAAATGCTTTCGCTTTAGTCTATTTTACCCGACTATGACCATTTTGAAACATCCAAAAGTCAAGTCAAGTCAAGTCGCTTTTAATTGTCATTCCGACCATATACTGCTGCTAAAGTACACAGTAAAAAGAAACAACGTTCCTCCAGGACCATGGTGCTACATGAAACAACAGAAAACTGCACCAGACTATGTGAGACAACTCAAGGCTACACAAGACTGCGTAAAACAACACACAAACTACACTAGACTATAGAGATACACAGGACTACATAAAGTGCTCAATCAGTGCAGGGCAGTACAATATTTAATTAATTAAGCAAGACAATAGGCACAGTGGGGAACAAATTTCAATACAATAATAAATGATGTAGATGTTAGTCCCCACTCTGGGTATTGAGGAGTATGTTGGCTTGGGAGAAGAAACAGTAGCACAGTCTGGTCGTGAGATCCCAAATGCTTTGGTACCTTTTGCAAGATGCAGGAGGGTGAGGAGTCTGTATGAGAGGTGCCTGGGGTCCGAACAGTCCGGAAATCATTCCGCTACTTGTGATTGAATTGACTTTATTTCTTATATCCTTCACATACATGAGGAGAATTTTTTTTTTTAGGTTACATCACCGTCTGAATGTGCAATCTGCAATCCTAGTAATTGATAATAACTTATAATAAATAGAACAGGTAATGTAGCATAGAAAAACACACAAATCAGCGTGAGTTAATCGGTTTGATGGCCTGGTGGATGAAGCTGTCTCGTAGCCTTTTGGTCCAGGGTTAAATGCTGAGGTACCGTTTCCCGAATTTTGTCAAATCTCTGCGATAGTTTGGAATTTATTCATTTCAGGATGATCAGGCACAGGATTGTTTGTATTTATCACATTTTTACCAAACCTACTGATTTTTTTAAACTGTATATTCAAAAACTCCGCTGAATTACCGTTGGACCTGGTCGTTATCTACACAGATGACCATTTAACGTAAACACATACATCATTCCATCCTTCAACTCTTGTCTGAATTTCCTCTGTGTCAGTGTATAGATACAAGTATTGGTGCACACACTGAGGAATTGAAACATGAACCCAAATTGCTGTAGTATATATACAGGGGAACTGAAATATCTGTCCTGGTAATAGTAATTTTCCACTTGCCATTTCAGGGAATGCGCTACATACGGCATCCAAAATAATATGAAATTAGCTGAAATTGCAAATAATAAAAACATCGATTTTCTGCGGTTTTCCATCTCGGCATCCTTCTGTTTATCGCTGCTCTGCCGGAGGCCTCTGCGGACTCTATTTGCGGCAATGATATATCTTACTGTTAATCCATTGAACACTAGAATTAAGCCGATTGGTAGCAACGGTGTTAAAATGCTATCCAGTAATTCTATTCCTTTCCACACGGGTGACGTGGTGTATTCATATGTGTGGACGCAACGCCACGGCACGTTGTCAATGATGACGTAAGGTTCAAGAGCAAAGTAAAACGGGGCACTTCTCCCGCAACTCACTATAACCACGGTCACCATAACCACCGTTGCTGTTCTCTCAGTGCAGTATCTTTCCCCGAGCTTTCGACAACATATTGCGATGAAACGATCGAAGGTAAAACCGACCGTAAACCAAACAGAAAGGTCCCTCGTCACAATATGAAATACCATTGTCATAGCGCATACAGGAGTGATGAGCAGGTATCTGGAATAAATGTAGATATTGTTGGTCTGATCCAGTAAAGCGAATATTATAACCGCCAGCAGATCCGCTGTTGCCATTCCAACCAGGTAACGGGTGATGCATTTGGAGAGTCCGCATTTTCCACGAGACAGGATCACAATCGCTGTTAAATTAACTACAAGGAATTTGGAGAGAAAGAAAAATCAACACAGAATTATCGTTAGATGCAAATGTCTGAATGAACACCATTTTCACATAGCAATGCAGAATATGATTTTTTTTATTTGCAAGTGACAAGCAGAAAATCAATTTGTGCGGACTCTCTCCGTGCCCTCCGGATGGACAACAATGGACAGAATTAGCAGCGCGTGGGCGTCTTACCGATAAGTTAGAGCCGGGCATCTGATTTCCACGACTCACGTACCGGTGAAGGACGAACTGTCCAGAAACAACACCATTTCCATTATTTGAGGTGAAATAGCTGAAGGGGTTATTTGTAGCGAAGTAATGAGATTTAATGCATAAGTTATAATTTAGTGGTTTATGGAACAACAGATCTGAGTGTCAATAATCGAATGGCGGGTCAGTTGAAAAAGCTTCTGATCTGGAAAAGCGACCACTGTCGGTTTATAAAGCCGAACAAAGTTAAACTATTGAATTAGGGCAATATCGGCACCAACGTCATTGACAAAATAAATAAAAAATATATCACTTAGAAAAGATATGGAATCTGAATAAAGAAACTATGAGATGCTTGAATCCTCAATTCTGGAAACACATTTCAGACGAAGGTAGCATCTGTGCTCAGTAAAAGTACAAGCAGCGCAACGGATCAAAAGCATGATGACTGACAACGGCACCATCCTTATAGTGAACAGTTCCAGAATCTTACCAGGGATACCGATCGCTACAATTGCAGGATAGAAAACGCCGGCGATGTAGTAAATCGCTGGATATCCCATATTCCGTTAGAGACAACGTTCAGCTGTACAGAAGGATCCAACTGCTCATATGGAATGGTGACTGGTTTTACAGAGTTATATACAAGTGAGAGAAATTCCCCTGAGGTAATTAGTGTGGTTATTACGTCTTCGCATTAGGGAGCAGCCAGCTACAAAAACATTTGTATTCAAGTGTTTTTCTCACTCTGTCACCGTGCCATGAATTCTTATCCGCAAGAGATGTTACAAATTATTGACCTTTAAAGAAATGATATTATGAACGTTGCCAATATACTTTCCAATATATCTGACGTCAGCTGCTGAAATGGGACATTTTCTGATCAGTGTTGTTTCTAACGTGGACAATCACCCTGAGCAATCAACATGGGCAATCAACTTCAAACAGATTTATGTTGTCACATTCAGCGGATCACATTCGCTTCTGACGTTGAGGGCGGGACATTAGCTTGGCAGATGAAATTAAGTACACTTTATTCAGAAGGAAGTGATGGTCATTTTTTTTATCGCTGTTTCTAGTCATTTCGAGTCATCTGAATGACGAACGTCACAGTATTACCTGATAACATATATCACAATAAAATATGTTGTACGTATGTTCTTCGGAACATATCAAGGAGATCAAGAGCAATGTTCCAGGGACCTTTCATAATAAAAACTTATGCACCAACACGAATTTAGATGCGGCTTGTGGACGGATTGATGAACGTTGTTTTTTCTTGATTAGCAGAAAGTGGATGGTTGATTCTTGGACTCTAAGATGCCTACAGCAGGGATTGGTGTTATGCCTGCTGTTAGTTATCATGAACGTTAATGACTTAGATGTCGATGTAGATAATTGAATCGGATGAATTGCGGATGACTCTAGGTTGGGGACATTCTCTAGCCAGAAACTCTATCCAAACTTGGAGCTTGATGTTGACTGGTTGGGAAATGCGTTGAAAAATGGCAGATGGAATTTAATACAGACAAGCACGTGGTGTTCTGAGTTGTGAGGAAGAATACGACACGTTAAGGCGCACTTATTGAATAGGTGTGTGCATGGAATTCACTGCCGGCACTGGTGTTGAAAGCGGTTACAATAGTGTTTTTAAGAGCCTTTTAGACAGGTACATGGAGTTTACAACAATAGAGGGCTATTCGCTCAGGAAAGCCTAGTGAGTTTCTAGAGCACGTTACATATTCGGCACAGGATTGTGGACCGAAGGGCCTGTAATATGCTATGGATTTCTATGTTCTATCCTTTGAGTGAACCTACAACTAGAGCTCTTAGTCTTGTGGAGAAAGTTAATACGTGCAAGAAGTGTATGTAGCAGAAGCTATTCACTCAGAGGGTCGAGCGAGTGTGGAAGGAACTGCAAGCGTAACTGGCAGATGCGGATTCAATGGTATCATTTCAGTGAAGGTCGAGTAGGTACGTGGATGAGAGAGGGACGAAGCCAAGCCGTCAAGTTACTTTTTATTGTCATTTCAGCGGAGGATGCAGATAAATGGGGCAAGGCAGAAGTTCACAGAGGAATGACCTGCATATGCCGAAGAGCCTATTTTTCTGTAATAATAATCTGTGCCTTCATGACTAACTCTGTCACATTTCCCCATTCAGTGTCTTCTCATTTTCCACCTCGTCACCATTTTCATATGTTCAGAACAGAGGTGTGTTCAAGCTCACTTTTCAATCTCATTTCCTTCTGCTTTTGTGGTACAAGCACACTCGTGCCTATTGTGGAACTCGTACCGATGGGCGGCCTTCGGCTTATTGGAGAAACAAAATATCACCATTCTTCATTGGAACGTACCAATGTGTAGCCCTCGGTTGCCTAGAGAAAGCCTCACGTGTGTATCTATCGTAGAACTGGATCGATGTGCGATTTGCCGGACTGTTATCATCACCGTGGGCTGACTCACCACTCAGTATTCACCTTTTCTTGTAAGTTGTTTTCTATCAGTAACACAGAAACAGTTGTCATTTGTTGTGACAGCAATTCCAACTCCGCCATTTTATTGTCAACTGAGCCAGAAATCAATACATCCGGTTCATTGATCAATACATCAAAGCTCGTACTGGTTCTAGTGATTACTGCGATAATTGTGTTGTTACCAAGGCATCATTTATTATCTGTCTCCAGTTCAGCCTCCGATGGCAATGACTTTTAAGATTGCAGCCTTTCACGTAGCAAATGGGAAGAGGTGGAGAAGGACACTGACGGACGGAGATATATTTATCGGCAAAGTATGTTTCTGACTCACACGAGGGCTCTGAGATAGCGAGTTCCCCTGCAACTCAGGTCAATGCTCAGACGCTGGAGGTGCTGCCTGGACGAGCACTGTCCACGTACACACTGCAGAGTGAAATGTGATGAAGCGCGGTCCTTTGCTGGATGGAATCAACATTCTTATTGACTTGCTGAAGATTTAAGTGTGGAATATTCCATCAGACTCTTGTTCCGTGTCATCTGTGGACAAAAAGTAGGATATTTTAGGAGGCGAGTCATAGAGCAAGACTTCGACGTGAATCTGTGCATCTTTTTGCAAGGCAGTATGAACCTTATTCTGCCGATCTATCCGGAATACACTTGGTTCCATTCTTATAGACCAGACGCAGATCCACCTTGATAGGAACAGCGGAGCATGTTCACACGTTCATTCGCTAATGCAGAAACCATGGATCTTAGAGGGTGAATGCAAAGCGATAGTGTTCCACAATGCGGTCGCGGAATTTATATTGGGACCCACCAATGTGGAATGATGGAGGACGTGTAGATGCAGGTGGGACACTACTAATGCTTGCGGTGATAAATGCCAGAAATGAGATTAGTAGGGAGGGATAGTGGAAAAGGGAGTCGAAAGTCAGACAAACGTTGTGCAAAATCAAGACGTTTGAGGCCGAGGGAGTAGAGCTGCCCCAGCGCAACTGTTTTTTTTTCACTCTGAAATCCTTCCTTCAAATTTTACGCCATTGTCGGAAACGATATGCAATCAACACCGCTAAACAATAATTAAACATTAATTAGAAATACATGTAAAACAACAAACGAATCAGCTAGGACATAACGCATTGATATTCTTTCAGGATTATACTTTGGACCATTTTCACAATCATTTCAAGTATACATCTTTTTTCTAGTCATGATTCCGAATATTCCAAAACAAATTGTCATCACGCCTATTTCAAAGAAAGAGGTTTTCAGTTAATTGCCAATGTCGCATATAAATAGATAGATAACTGCGTAAATAGACAGAGATACATATGAACTGATTGAGAAGGATTACATTTCCGAGAACTTAATTCCCTTTCTGGGCTGTGAGGAGCGAAGTGGTGTTACTTCCATCCTTGCAATTAACTGGACTTTCACAGCTCTACAGGCACATCACTGACAACACTGATGTCATCAGTGCTTAGTCTGACATGCACCGACTACACAGATATTGTCTCTGCTTGTCAAGTTCCATCAATACCAGAAAGTTATTATCAAAGCTCATTCGGTGCCACGATCTGTCACACAGAGAATATCATTGCTAATTCGAACCATCTCCAAGTAAACTAGCAATTTCGTTGTCTGTCCAACCTCATGACGAACACAACGAAAACAATATGTATGACCAGGAAACCATATCAATATTCTTCTTTATAAAAAAATGCACTTCAGCACAATCACACTGTTAGTGCCGATGCCCTGCAATCAGTGATAACTCTGTCGCTGGATATCAGAACATATTTATATATGGCAATCCTCGCTTCCTTGCAGCAAATACAATGTTGATATCGTACAAATTACAAACTGCAGAATCAATATCTCAAATGTGCAAATATTAATGTCATTTATAGTACTCTGTACAACAGGAGATGGCTATATGATGTGGACAGAATCTCCGTGCAACTTCTTGTTCAGAGGAGAGAGTTGTTGTTGGGGTCCGGTCCGGTCCGGAGTCTTGCTCCGGTCCGCAGACTCCAGACTCCGGACCTTCCAGCCAGCCCTTCTGTCACGCGGAGCCATTGGATCATCTTGGCTTAAGGAGATACACCAGTCGCCTATTAGTGGGCACGTGTTTAGAAGGGGCTCGGGGACTGAGCCTAGTTGAGGGGCCGTCCTGCTCCGAAGCAGGTTTAACCCGCTCTGTACCTGATTTGTTTGCTCCAAATACTGCTCCGTATCCTGCTCTGTATCCTGCTCCGCTACCGGCTCAGCATTCGGCTTTGCAACGTACTCTGTACCTATTCTGACCAGTTCGTCTTGTTTTTTCTGCTTCTCTCGTGTGTGCTGGTCCCGCTGTTCCGTCGTATTCGCCTTGCCCGCGCTGTCACGCTGTATGCTTGCTTCTCCCTATTTACCGGTGTATCCCGGTTGTCCTGCTGCTCACACTGGACTCACCTCCCTTCTGTTCGCTTGCCTCCGTCGGATAAGTAAGTCCGCGGCCGTTACTCGTTGGTTGGTTCTGCCCCTTCCTGTCCCTCGGCTCCGTCGGGGAAGCCAGGCCGTCTGCCGTCGCCCGGCGGAGGGACTCCGTTCCTTTCCTTACCACTCACCTCCGTTGGGTTGTACCCCGCACCTGCCCAGGTGTCCGCGCCTTTCCCAGGCCTCCGTGTTTCCGCCTGGGAGGCGGCCCTGCCCGGGATTCATGCGGCCGCCCCAGGGTCTCTCCTGCCCTGCCTTATCTTTGGGATCCTCCAGTCTGCCACGAACTCCGGGATCCTCCTGCCTCGCCTGAACTCCGGGATCCTCCTGCCTCGCCTGAACTCCGGGATCCTCCTGCCTTGCCTGAACTCCGGGATCCTCCTGTCTGCCACGAACTCCGGGATCCTCCTGCCTCGCCTGTCTGAACTCCGGGATCCAGCCCCGCCTGCATTACCCCTTGCATGCCATGGCATCCCCATCCTGTCCTACCCATAGTACGTCAGGGCCTGCGCCCTGCACTTGGGTCCATTCCATGTCTGCTCGTGACAGTTGTGTGGTCAATGCACCAACGAATGACTGAAACATGAGTGGACATAAAAATATTTATCCTCAGAGTTTGCTGATATTTTCGTACTCATATCAGGTGTGACACAGTGGATAAGGAGAAATATTCATTATTTATTATCTATCATCACATTGGGCCGTATTTATATGACGAGACACCGGCACATTTTTATTTTAGTAAGTCGAAATGAAATCCCGTGTTGTTTGCATGCAAATCCTGTTCCTCCCTTATATTTAGTCAGTCTGCACGGATAAATCCGAATATTGATCAGTTATATAGAACCGCAATGACGAAAATAAATGCAGCTTGTGCTCAGCAGGTTCAGATAATGGAAACCACCAGGGAACATGAGAATGACAAGCGTTCATCACCTTTAGACAACCGGTATGATTTCCTCTGATGTCTCATACCATGAATAAAATAGTGAATATAATTGTTAAAATACCCTGCATACGTGTAGACATACGTTAGGTATTCTTAACCTTTGCTAAAAGTGTACTGATGTTGCAAATAAATGTGTCAGTTTTTTTTATTGTTTCAAACACATGATTCAGAATAACAAGAGAACATATTGCACATCACTAGTCAGATTAATTACAGTTAAGGTGAGATGTGGTTAACCCGTTATAGTTTGTCAGTTGCAGAATTACGAGATACGCTCAGTTATACGTTTGTGTACAAACGGATGAATATGCACAATCTCAAGAAGGTGAGAGATGTAAACAGGTGAAGGAGATATCCTTCTTGTTCAGCTCTTTGTCGATTCCTCCTGTCATTTCCCAGCTTCGAACACATATTTTCATTTGTAAGACTAACCGGAATTTGGTAGACACAATGAAGTCCTCTCACAAATATTGTTGTGACCTATCCGTTCAAATTTAGGTCTGGACTCGTATGCAGATCCGTGGGAACAGAATCGGAAGCTGCATAAGCATGTTCCACGTGTATTCAGTGGCCAGAAATAATGGTCTGCGAATTTTTTCACTGAATCGCTTAATAAGATGTAGAGCTTTATATTATAAAACCGAACTTCACTGCGATTTCCTGTCATGAAGAATATTTTAATTGCTGCTTTTTCATAAGAATTGCTGCACACACACTGACAATGTCATTGCTGACCATGATGATGACGACATTGTTAATGCAGACCCATCATTGACCAGACTAATAACACTGTTGTCTCTGCAGACTTACCAGTGACAAACAGTTTAGACCATCATTAACTAATAGACATTTATTTATAGTGTCGAGAGAAAATTAAAAAGAAGTGGAGGAACCACTTTGACCAATAAGATGTAAGTATATGGAAACAGATACCGAGGATTGGTTTGACGTATGCACTTTCACAATATTCAAAACTTCAGTGGACAGTCCATGTATATGAATGCTTTAACGGCATAATGTCAAAAAGGGAGCAAATGAGAATAGCTTAAATGGCACGAATCGCTGGAGCAGTCATTTCTACATCGGTTAACTAAGTCTGTTTAATTTAAGAACTGGCACCTTCTGCGTTTCTGTGCCCGAGTTGTGCTTCATTTCCGATTTCGGGCACTTGAGGCAGTTGGACTTTAGTGATCGTTCATGGAGGGTAAATTGTGCAAGGTTACAACTGAGGTTATTTTGCTTGTCAATATATACAAGGCCAGTTCGAAGAACGGGACTGACGCATCCATATAAATCCTGTCCTCACACCCTGCTTCTTTGCATACAGTGGAGCAACATCAGGTGCCATACTCCGGAGATTTTTGTACAGATGTCGTGTGGGATCATTTACGGGGTCTGTTGTAAATAAAATATTTTTAAATCCATTTCTTTTTTTCCTTTCTGTTTCAACAGTTTCATGCATTTACAATAAAATAACGCTCCGTGGAGGTATTAATATCCTGAGAAGAGCAAATATTCAGGATGACATGCAACCTACTCATCAGCCTCTTGAAGTAATTCAGGGAAAGATAGATTGTAAAGACTACCTATCGGTCATTCGGTGATCTGACCCTTTGAATACTGGAGGGAATCCACTGTCAGACAGCTGAACCCACCAAAGCACTTTTATCCGCTTTGTCGCCATGTATTCCGGTCCCGAACATTATTTCCTCGCAGATATCATTGTACAAATCGGAAAGCTGCTCACAACACACCTGTTCCTGTGCAAACATCGGCATTTAAGAATTCATCCACACTAACTTCAGAGAAGAGCCTAACGACTCTGATAATGTCTCCCTGCAAAATTATTCTGACAGTGAGCAACAAAAATAAAAGGTCAAACTAGGACGTCGTGCCTACGGAAGTGTTCGGTTCCATTTCATGCCCGCTGTTACAACTTGCACCATTCTATGAGGAATTCCGATTGTTACTGAGAAAAGAAAGAGTGACATCGAAACAAGGCGATTAATGTCCTCCTGGCTAATTGCACAAGCTACGTACTGTATCGAGTGATTATACTTGGTTTAATGTAAGAAGACAAACGTTTCAATGAGCAGAATCGAGAGTAATGAATCCTAAGGCAATACTTTCATCGGCGGCACCGTGGATCATAGTCACAGACTGAAATCAGATATAAGAAGAGTTTGGGTACATGTGTGTTGTACCTTATCTTCCAGCGAAACAACAGAATATTGGTTCAGGATTTTCAATTATTCCGTTTAATATCAGAGGTGCTACAGAACATACAAAATCAAATTCTTGTTATTTGCAGACCGTCCAGGGATGGAGAATCGTTCGCCAAAGGATGACAGACAGTAAAAAAAACTAAATTAGATTTCGAAAGTGTCCCCGTATTCGCCCCTCACCCGCATAAGCAGCAGCATAGCATTGACCCTCCACCACTTGTTGCAGCAAAACGCACCGGCACCCTCCACTACCAACGAAGCAAAAGCAAAGCCCTAGAAAAAAATCATGATCAGCAGTAAAAGAAAAAAAACTAATCGTTTTTAAAAGGATAATTGAACACAGCTCTCTCTCTCTCTCGCTCTCTCTCTCCTCTCTCTCTCTCTCATCTCTCTTCTCCTCTTCTCTCTCTCTCACTATCTCTCTCTCAACTCACTATCTCTCTCTCTCTCTCCTCTCTCTCTCTCCTCTCTCTCTCTCTCTCTCTCTCTCTCATCTCTCTCTCTCTCTCTCTCTCTCCTCTCTCTCTCTCTCTCTCTCTCTCTCTCTCTCCCTCCCCTCCCTTCACCACCTTTGTAATAAAAGATAAAGGAGCAGAGAAGTGTCACAAGTTCAGAGGGGAAACTAACACATGAACAAAAATTTACTTTCTGATGTCCGAAGTTAAATTTGCGTCACTTTTCCCTGATTTCTCCGATATTAGGAATGGTCAACACAAACGAGAAACAATGAAGAATATACTCAATTACATTACTGTTATTTGTGAAGAAAAGTCATGAATAAGTTTTATGTAACCTCTCCGTGTATTGCATTTTAGTTTCATCTCGGTAGGTTTATGGGATTAGTTATATTGACGCTGAGTTGGCCCTGATTGAAAATTCAGTATTGAAGCTGTCACTTTATTCCTGACGCAACCGACGGCGCATGGTACACTTCAGGCGTTGAATAGTGTTTGGCTTCATACCAATAAAAGCAATAACAGCGTGAACCCTCGCTCAGAAATGTCCAAAATTCAGTAAGGCCGCAACAGACGTTTAACACCACTGACCTCAGGTTGCACATCTCGCCGGTTAACGGATCAAGTGTCTTGAACATATCTCTTTAACACGTGATCACCTGTAATTCTCGTCACAACACCGACGTTATTAATCCTAGCCCGACAACACACGGTTTGAGCTCACAAGCATGGGTGAAGTTTAGGAGGGCGAATGGCACATAACAGCGAATCCTTTTCAATAACAGGTTTATTTCAATCTTTTATATCTCTTCTTTTTCCCTTTTGAAGGCTGTTTTGAAGATCCTGACCTGGGAATCGTTTCAGCGTCCCAGCTGGCCATATCTGCGTCGGGTGCACCGAGGTGCAGCTCCTGAGAGACCGTGTTAGGCATGTAGACCTGCGGCTCGATGAACCTACAGATTATTAGGGAGAGTAAAGCAGGAGACAGAGAGGAGATACATGGGGTTAGTCACCATGAGGTGGCAGAAGTCAGATAAGTGGGTGACGGTCAGCGAAGAGAGGAAAACGAGGGAAAGAGCTCAGATAGTTGAAATCAGCCCTGTGGCCATTCCCCTCAGTAATCGTTATCTCGTTTCGGAACAGTTGAGGGAACCTGACAGAGGACAGCCACGGCGATCAGGTCTCTGACACTGAACCTGGTTCGGTGGTGCAGAAGGGAAGGAGGAAGATGAGGAATGCCGTATACATAGGGGATTCCATAGTGAGGGGTACAGGCAGGATATTCTGTCAGCCTGAGAGAGATTGCCCGCATGGTGTATTGCCTCCGGGTGCCAGGGTACTGGATGCCTCGGATCGGGCGCAGAGCATTCTGAAGAGAGAGGGGCGACCATCTAGCAGTCTTGGTAACGTCAGGGCCAATGAGAAATGTAGAAAAAGGGACGAGAATAAGAAAGAATTCGGGTAGTTGGGTAAGAAGCTGAAAAGCAGGAACTCGTGGGTAGTAATCTCAGGATTGCTGCTTGTGAAACGTGAGTCTGGTGTAGGGAGCAGAGCTTCATATTCCTCGATCATTGGGGCCTCTTCTGGGGGAGACACGACCTGTGCAAAAAGGACCGGTTCCAACTGAACTCAAAGCGGTCAATATCTTAGCAAGCACATTAAATTGATCTGTTAGGGAGAGTTTAAACGAATTTCAGATGGGATGGGGACCGAAGTGTTAGGGCTAAGGAAGAAGGAAACAGAAATAAAGCAAAGAGATTATAGAAAGAGCACGCAGGCTTAATCACAACCAGTGACATCAGTTACAGGGCAATAGAGGCGGGGTGCAGTTAAAAATCAAAACGACAAATACTGGTGTGAAAGTGTTATATTTGAATGCACTCAGCATAAAGAATAAAATGGACGATCTTAAAATTCAGCTACAAATTGGCAAATATGACGTTATGGCCATCTCTGAAACTTCGCTAAAGGATGGCTGGCATTGCGAGCTGAACGTCCAAGGAAATATGGTGAAAGTGGATCGGGAAAGCCGTGGACCTTAAGGGAGAGAATTTGTAGAATGTCTATGGGGCAGCTTTAATGGATTTTGAGACTGATCTGACAGCATAGACTCCATCAACAGTTTAACAAGCAATATTCCTTCATACAAGCAAATACACAACGAATATCACATCAACGTGGAGCAAAAATAATTTAAAATCAATCACATGTTAAAACAGATAAAATATGAAGTTGCACAAGAACTAGTCAGAAACCAACCCAAAGACCACGACAATGCTATTCAAGAAAATAATGAAGTTGCAACCTACTGAAGAACTGAGGAAAGTACAATTATTCCAACAGCAACAATACATAGAAAGTACCGTTGCCGAGTGCAGATGAAGCTTAGAGGAAAGACAGAGTTATCTTAGTATTTACATTACACGAGACCCAACACAAGATCTTGCATACATAAACAAAATACGTCATTGTAACTTTAAAAAAATTATTAAGCACTTTCATTAGTATTATATTACTACAACGTACAGGAAAACTCGGCACATTTGAAGAACAACACACAGTTGCGTAATGCGCAGCATTAACGTCGGTACAGTACAATGACACCAAAACAGAGACACTCGTTTATAGGAGCTCAATAAGATGTAATAACATGAGGACACCCAAATGGCAGAAGAGAGGAAACAACAGAATTGAAACGTTAAGAAAAGACGTGCTCCGCCTAATGGAGTATAAAATGCGCAGCACGATAATGAATTTTAAGGAAAAGGCTAAGGAAAAACTGAGCAAATAGAAGATTAACATACGAAAAGCATTTTGGCAATTGTAATGCATTAAAACCGAAACTTTTGTGCATACAAAACTAGACTAAATAGAACATGAAATGCCCAGATGAAGAAAACAGATTTATCAGTTCAAAAACTGTGTCAATTATTTAGGGAAATTATTGAAACTAAATACGATGAACCAAAACGTTACGAATCCTAGCATAGAAATTGAATAAATACAGAGATAATAAATTTTCTTCTAATATCTGGTCAATCAGCGTTACGCAAACTCAAGAAGTAAGGAGGATTAGGGAGAGTCAGAACGCACACACAGGTTTGCAGAAATGCGCATACCTGGTTACAATGGATATGTTGAAATAAGTTATAGAATATATATAGGTGAAAATGTACTGGAAGTGATAGTGTTCTTAAATATTGATATAAAAGATATTTGCCTTCAACTGTACCTATTGACGCATGTCAAAAATTTTGTTAAATATCCTGCAAAAATGACAATAGTTCAACAGATGGTAAAGCATATCTCTTACACAAAGGGGAAATCACAGATAGTGCATCAAAATATTGTTATATAACTTGTTTACAATATGCTTAATATTTTAAATTGAAACATCATGTATTTCGCAATTAAAGAACAACTGACAATAGATTCCATAATTGTAAATTAAGCCGGCGGTAATGCAGAAATGTTCCGTGTTTTTACATTCTCTACAAAGAAGACTTTGACTCTGTCCCACATTCGCAGTTAATAGAAGTTTGTAATATATATAATCTATTCCCAATATTTATGAAATTCCTTCAACATCTTTTCAAGCATTGATGTCTATAGACACTGAAAATAGGAACCACCAAAGCATAAAAATAGGACTATCAGAATGAACCGAGACGTTATTCCAGGACGATTTCCTAAGGCCACTATGGTTCTGCCGAGTTTCACACCTGCTTCTAGCAGTTGAGAAATGCGAGTGCTTGGGTTTCTCCGTACGTCAGTGTTTATCAGCCTGAGCTGAGAAAACAATAAAATAAAATTAATAATAACAAATTTCTGCACCGATTTGCACGTCGGACAGATATTGTCCCAGGAAAATGTTTTCACTTTCCAATTTAGATGGGGCGCAGTGTATACCCCTGTGCTGGGGATAATCGTGGACGTGATGCAGATTGTCGGAGAATGGAGACAGCGAGGGTGCGTATGTGTGAAAGAGGGACAGAACGCCTGAGCTATGTTGTATTATCCTTTTTAGCAACATGTGTTTTTCTTTTACCGCAGGTAATGTGTTTTTTTTTCCTGGGACTTTTGCTATTGCTTGGTTGGTAGGGGGAGGGTGTCGATTCAACAACTGGTGGAGGGGACGGTCAACGCTTTGCTGCTGCTTATGCTTGTAAGGGGAGAGCAGGAGGACGCTTTTGGGCTCCAAATGTCATACTGTCTCTCGTCCTTTGGCGTATACTTCTGTTTCCCTAGAAGTCTGAAGAACAAAAATTCGATGTTGTACATTGTTTAGAATCTGTGATATTAAATGGGGAACAATTGAACTGCTGACTGTTAAATTTTGTTGTTCTCCAAGAAACTAAGTTAAAACACGTCGACTTAGTCTCTTTTTAATTCTGACTTCTGTTTCTGACTATGATCTGCGGTGCCGCCGATGAAAGATTTTCCTTAGGATTCACTTCCCTTCGATTCTGCTCATTGAAACGCTTTTCCTCATTCATTAAACTAAGTACAATCACTCGATACAGACAACGGATTATGCAATAGGCCAGGCGGACACTAATCACCTTGTTTAGATGCGACTCTTCTTTTCTCAAAAAAATCGGGATTCTTGATAGAATGGTGCAAGTTGTAACAGCGGACATGAAATGAAACCGAAAACTTCCAATGACACGGCGACATGGATTGAAATGTATTATTCTTGATCAATGTGAGAATAATCCTGCAAGCAGACATTATCAACGTTTGGCTCTTCTCTGACTTTAGTGTGGGTAAATGCTTACATACCGATATTTGCACAGGAAGTGATGTGCGTGAGCAGATTTCCGATTTGTTCAATGACACCTGTACAACAGGTGATGTCGCCATCTGAATACATGGCGAAAAGGGGGATAAAATGGTCCCCAGATGCTGTCAAACTGCGTAACATGTAGTTGCCCGATAGCGTGAAGAGCAATATTATAGATTGTCTTCTGCTTATAATGTCCAGGTTACGAGAGTTCATATTGCTGTAATTCCGGAATCTTTTTTTTTTTACGATTTTCAGAGCACAAACAGATGCCAACATTTCATCTTATGTACAAAAAATATTAAAGCAAATGCGCAAAATGACCAAAGATAACTTTTAGTCGTGTGAACCCGGTAAATGCTGCAAAACACATGACATCCAGATTAAATTCAAAACCCTATTTGAAATTGGCAGATTATTGACGGAGGTTGAAATACAAACAGATAAAGGACGTTCTCCAAGGAAATCAGATTCTGTCTTCCTGCAGCAGGGATTATAAGAGTTATTGCTGTTGGTAAGTAAATGATTCATGAGCTGTTCGTAATCAGTGTCTTCTGTCTCACTTGCCAAACCCGTGGCCTCCTCACTCATAGCAGCATTTTTAATAAATCGTTCATCATTGTGTTCTACTGGACCATTCCAGATTGGCTAAGGCCGTCGGGGGACGGGCCATGAAGGGTGATGGTGGTGGATTTCTATCAGGCCTGCACACCTTGTCTCCACCTCATCTACCACTCGCTCCATACACGTTACCTGCAGCCTACTTAAACCCTGTCCTCAACCACCATCCTTGTTCACTCATCGAACCAGTCGGCCTCAACCAGCAGTTTCTGGCTTTAACTCGACCTCCATAATGTTTACCTTGTTGCAAATGGCGTTTAATTCCCCTTCCCCTTGCTTTGTGGGTTGTGGTGTTACTCTATTATTTTCAGATCTGTTATGGAAGTTATCGCACCCCGCTGAATCTGCTCCACTGCTCTGATTTTGGCTCAGGCCTCCTCTGCATTTCCTGACAGACTGAACAGCAAGCGTGCTAAGTACAGAAGACGTCTCTCCGGTGATATTACAGTCACCCTTGAAATGAAGTTAATTATATTCCATGAAATGACATGAAATGTTTACGCTTGATTTGAACAGTATTTGAGCAAAATCTGTGAGTATATATGCTCCTGTTATGAGATACTTTTGAATTACACACAAAACGGAACAGAACATATATGAAAACGTACCATGGAGGATAGGATCACAGTTAGCATAGAAGGAAAAACGCAATATGTCGTGTTTTTTCTCTGTTAAGAGCTTTAAATGAAATAGAAAATTTGTCAAAAATCTGATTTTTTTTGTTTGCCTGCTATGTCTAAAAGTTGCGAACAAAAACTGGTGGCGGCAATACAAAGTGGCGTTAGAAGAAATGTGCTTTGTCTTGTTTAGCTTTCTTCAAGTGGTTTCCCTCCAGGTAAAAGAGGTCGTGTTCACTCAAACTATTCTCATAAGGCATGATCCCTAAACCACGCAATTCTTTGTAGATCTCCTCTGCATCCTTTCGGTAATTTCCACATCCTTCCTCTCGCTGGAGAGAGAGAGAGAAAAAAAGATCGTTATGTTGTTACCTAACACACATCCAGCATTCCTCCTCCGTAACTTCCTCCCTCATCAATGGGAAACCGACGACGATTCAATTCCCGACACAACCCCCAGCCCCTTCTGCGGTGTCTGCAGGTATCACTTTCCCTTCTCACTAATGTCCTTCCTGGCATTTATCACTGCAAGCGTTAAAAGTGCACTAGCTGCATCTACGGGTCCTCCCTCATTCCACATTGGTGAGACCCACTACAGATTCCGGTACCGCATTATGGATCACTATCGCTCCACATTCACCCTCTAAACAGTAGCCTCTTTTTACATCAGCGAATGAACGTGTTGTCGCGACCCACTTCCCAGCGCAATCGAACCGGCTCACAAAGTGGCGCGCGCTGGCTTTGAGGCCAGCCCCAAAATGGGCGCCAAGTCTGTTTCACCAAGCAAGGGGAAAAGCCCGCCCGCGAGACGGGACTGTGAATACGCGCCCCGTACAGCATTCCCCGCCCGGGGAGGGCGGGATCAGGAAGGCTTTAAAGCGAGGCCGCGAAGTTTGAATAACTCTCTTTTGCAACGGCAGCTCATCGACTCCGTGTCGTTATTTCAGCGCTGTGTGTAGCACACCGCTACAGTGTAAACATTCCCCGGTGTTCCTATCCAGACGGATCTGCGGCCGGTCTGTAAGAATGAAGCCCAGTGAATCCAAGGTAGATTGCAAAAATGAGTTTCAAGCTGCCTTGCAATAGGATACATAGCTTCACATTGGAAACTTTCTCTTCGACTCTCCTCCTAAAATATCCTACTTTTTGTCCACAGGTGACGCGGAACAAGAGTATGATGGAATACTCCACACCTCAATCTTCAGGAAGTTAATAGGAAAGTTGATGTCATCAGCAAAGGACCCCGCTTCATCACCTTTCATTCTGCAGTGTGAACCGTTTCGGTGCTCGTCCAGGCAACTAGAACTATGACCACAGTTGTAGGGGAACTCTCCATCTCAGAGTCCCCATGTGAGAGAGAAACCTGCTTTGCCGATAAATATATCTCCGTCCGTCACTGTTATTCTCTACCTCTTCCCATTCGCCACTGGAAAGGCTGCAATCCTGTAAAAGAGAAGTTAATCATTGCCATCGGAGAAGCAATTGGAGACAGATAATAAACGATGCCTTGGAAACAACACAAATATCGCCGAAATCAACAAAACTAGTTTGAGCGCTGATGTATTGATCAGTGAACCGGATGTACTGATTAATGGCGCAGTGGACAATGAAATGGCAGAATAGATAGATAGATAGATAGATAGATAGATAGATAGATAGATAGATAGATAGATAGATAGATAGATAGATAGATAGATAGATAGATAGATAGATAGATAGATACTTTATTCATCCCCATGGGGAAATTCAACTTTTTTTTCCAATGTCCCATACACTTGTTGTAGCAAAACTAATTACATGCAATACTTAACTCAGTAAAAAATATGATATGCATCTAAATCACTATCTCAAAAAGCATTAATAATAGCTTTTAAAAAGTTCTTAAGTCCTGGCGGTTGAATTGTAAAGCCTAATGGCATTGGGGAGTATTGACCTCTTCATCCTGTCTGAGGAGCATTGCATCGATAGTAACCTGTCGCTGAAACTGCTTCTCTGTCTCTGGATGGTGCTATGTAGAGGATGTTCAGAGTTTTCCATAATTGACCGTAGCCTACTCAGGTCTTGAAATGAATTGCTTTCGCACCAAATGACAACTGTTTCCGAGTTACTGACAGAATTTGCAAGAAAAGGCGAATCACACGGTGCGACTAGTGCAGTCAGCCTCACAAATCGTATTCAAAGTGTGAGAGGGAAAAGCGTGTTATCAGCGCTGAGATATTCTCAAAGAAGCCTAGAGCCACGCATCAGCACGAGTTCCGCAATGCATACAGAGTGGTGAGTCAGCCCATAGTGATGATAACAGTTCCGCACATCGCACATCGATAACAGTTCAAGCACCACTTCCACGATAAATACAGACAAGAGACTCTCTCTAGTCAACCGAGTGCTGCACATTGATGCAGGTTCCACACTGGATGTAGAACGGTGAGTCTTTGTATTTCCCGTATCCCGAGGGCTGTTCATCGGTAAGAGTTCCACGATAGGCACAGAGTAGTTTGTATACAAAACAGAAGGAAATGAGCTTGACTGGTGAACTTGGACACACCCTCTGTTCTGCGCATATTTAGATTGGTGACGAAAATGAGAAGACACTGAATGGGGAAATCAGAGGGCCATGCGGTAGGGAAATTCCAGGCAGCTTCTAAAGTAGGTAATGTGGTCAGTACAGCATTGTGGGACGAAGGGCCACAGATTATAGTGAAGTCACAGGTTACTACTACAGAGAAATAGGCACTTCCATTCATCTAAGTCATCTCTCTGTGACCCTCCGCCCAGCTCCATTTATCTGCACCTTCTGTCCCACTCTCATCCAAGTACCTACACAACCTTCACTGAAATAATACAATTGAATCCAAGTGCACTGTTCTTCACAGTTCACAGGAGAAGCTGTTCTCCTAAGGTACGACCTCTATTCCAGCCAACAACCTTGTAAATCGCCTCTGCATCCCTCTCTAGTATACACGCACCCTCTCTATAGTGTTTATAGTATAGATCCTGGATGGGGAAAATCTGCATGCATTCAACTTGTTCATTTCCCGAACTATTCCTTTCAAATATCTCTGGACATTTTGAAGCTTGTTGATATTTCTAAACTGTGAGTATGTGGCCAGAACAGCCCACGATATTCTATCTACAGCCTCTCCAACGTGTTGTACATCTTCAACATAACGACCCAACCCGTAAACTCCGTGATCTGATTGTGAAGGCCAATGTGATCAGAGTTCAATACGAGATCATCTGCCCGTGACGTTGCTTTCCAGGAATTATCATTCTGTATCTCCAGGTCTCTTTTTAAATCCTGCACACTGAAGTCTACATATTCAATATGTGCGTCGAAGCCTGTTTTATCTTTCCTCACAACGCAGAACATCTTACACTTGCCTGTATTAAATGCCATCCGTCATTTTTCAGCCGACTTCCTATCCAGTCAACATCAAGCTACAAGCTTGGGTACAGTTCCTGACTGGAGCAACGCCCCCAACTGAGGAGTCGTCCGCAATACTTCTGATTCAGTTTTCTACATTAACATCTCAGTCATTAGCATACATGATAATAAAAAAAACAATGGGCCTGACACTAATCCGTGTACTGCACTTGTCAGAGTCAAATAATCAACCATCCACTCTCGGCTAATCGAGAAACGAACGTTCATCAATCAGTGCGCAAGGCGCATCTAAATTCGTATGGGCGCATAACATTTTATTATCAAATGTCCCTGGAATAATACTCCCTATCTCTTTTATATGCTCAAAAGAATATCTGTGCGACATGTTTTATTGTGATACTTGTTATTAGCTGTTACTGTGCCTTTTGTCATTCAAATGACTCGAAATGACTAAAACAAGCGACCGTACAAATGATCCTATCTTCCCCCTCAATAAATCCTACCCTATTTCATCTGCCGAACTGAAAACCCGCCCTCAATATCAGCAGTGAATGTGCTCCGTTGAATGGGACAAAATAAATCAGTTTGAAGTTGATTATTCATGTTGATTGCTCAGGATGATTGTCTACGTTATAAACAACACTGAGCAGAAAATGTCCCATTTTAGCAGCTGACGTTAAATGTCTTTGATAGTACATTGGTAACGTTCATATTATCCTTTGTTTAAAAGTTAATAACTTCTAACATCCCTTGGGGATACAAATTCATGGCCAGGTTAGAGATTTACAAAACATTTTAATGTAAGTGTTTCTGTAGCTGGTTGTCCCTCATGCGACAGTTATCATAACCACACTAATTGCCTCTGTGGAATTACTCGGAATTGCATATAACTCTGTAAAACCTGCCACCAGTCAATACGAGCATTTGGATCGTTCGCTGCAAATGAACGCTGCTTCTGACAGAACATGGGATATCCAGCGATTTACTACATCGCAGGCGTTTTCTTCCCGACAGTCGTAGCGATCGGTGTCCCTGGTAAGGTACTGGAGCTGGTCACTCTATGTATGGTGCCGTCATCATCTTGCTTTCGTTCACTTGCATAGTTTGCGCTTTTACTGAGCACCAATGCTGCCTTCGTCTGAAATGTGTTTCTAGAATTGAGGATTCAAGCATCTGATAGTTTTGTAACGTAGATTCCATATTGCTTTTTATTTACTTTGTCAATTACTTTGGTGCCGATATTGCCATGCCTCCACAGTTTCACTTTGCTTCGCTTCCTGAGTCGATCATGGTCGTTTTACCAGATCAGAAGATTTTTCAACTGACCGGCCAGTCGAATATCGACACTCAGGTCTGTCCTTCCATAAAACGTTAAATTATGCACTAATTCTCCTGATTTGACTACACATAAAACATTCAGCTACTTCAGCTCAAATAATGGAAATTGTGTTGTTATGGAGCGATCGACCATCACGGGTACGTGACGTGGAAAGCAGATACCCGGTTCTAATCTGTCGGAAAGTCACCAACCCACTGCTAATTCTGTACATTATTGTCCAGCCAGAGTGCAAGGACAGATTCCACAAACATTGAATTTCTGCTTTTCATTTCCAAAACAAAGTAAAAAAAATCTTACCCTGCGTAGCATTTGAAAAATGGTGGGCATTCAGACATTTGCAGCTAAGGATAAGTTTGTGATGATTTTTTTTTTCCCTCTCCAAATTTCTTGTAGTTAATTTAACGGCGATTGTGATCCTATCTCGGGGAAAATGCGGACTCTCCAAATGCATCACCCGTTACCTGGTTGGTATGGCAACAGCGGATTTGATGGCGGTTATAGTTGTTGCTTTAGTGGAACAGACGAACAATATCTACATTTATTCTAGATTCTTGCTCATCACTCCTGTATGCGCAGTGACAGGTGTATTATTTGCTGTGACACTCGACTGTTCTGTTTGGTTTACGGTCACTTTTACCTTCGATCGTTTCATCGCAATATGTTGTCGAAAGCTCGGGGAAAGATACTGCACTGAGAGAACAGCAACGGTGATTATGGTGACCGTGGTTATAGTGAGTTGCGGGAAATGTGTCCCGTATTACTTTAGTGTTGAATCTTACGTCATTATTGACAACATACCGTGGCGTTGCGCCCTCACACATGAATACGCTACATTACCCGTGTGGAAAGGATACGAATTACTGGATAGCATTTTAACACCGTTGCTACCAATCGGCTTAATTGTTATTTTCAATGGATTAACAGTCAGACATATAATTGCGACAAATAGAGTCCGCAGACGGCTTCGGAAGAGCAGCGATAAGCAGAAAGATACCGAGGTGGCAAACCGCAGAAAATCGATGATTTTATTGTTTGCAATTTCAGCTAATTTCATATTACTTTGGATGCCCTATACAGTTCGTTCCTTGAAATGGCAAGCGGAAAATTACTATTACCTGGACAGATACTTGACTACCCCGGTATATATACTACAACAATTTGGGTACATGTTGCAAACTCTCAGTGTGTGCACCAATACTTGTATCTATACACTGACACAGAGGAAATTCAGGCAAGAGCTGAAGGATGGAATGAAGTATGTTTTAACATTAAACGGTCATCTGTGTAGATAACGCCCACTCCAATTGCAATTCAGCTGAGTTTTAGAATAAAACAGTTGGAATAAATCATTAGGTTTTAGCAAATATTTCATAACTTCAAACAATCTTGTGCCTGGTCATCCTGAAATGAATAAATTCCAAACTATCACAGAGACTTGACAATCATCCTAGAAACGTTACCACAGCATAAAGCCAGGACCAACAGGTTCCGGGATTGCGTCATCCACCAGGCCATCAAAATGATGAACTCACGCTGATTTGAGTGTTTTCTATGTTATATTGACTTTTCTATTTATTATAAATTATTATTGTTGCGGATTCAAGCAACAAGAAATATATGAGTGAGACAGGGTTTTTTATAACAAATAACACGTTTATTAAACACTGAAAACAAACCTTCAAAGGTAACAAACCACTCACGTAACCGGAAATCAGCTGCTGTGCGGCAGCTTAAACAGTTCTTAAAGCAAGGAAGCTTAAGCAGTTCTTAAAGCGATGTTGCAAAAACAGTTCTTCAAAGTAGTATTGCAAAAGTTCAAAATGCTTACAGTCCATTTAAGGGAGAGACTTTTTATACGATGTAAATTCTCTTTCACGTCGTCTTGCTTCAGTTCCAAATCGAACTTGTCCCACGAAGAATTTAGGAAGATTGAAACGGCTTAAAGGCACTGACCTTTCCTTTAGAGAACTGTTCCCAATCATTTCTGTTATTTCACAGGGATTAACAGGAGAACAGTCAACGAATTCCTTCCGAATGAGGATCAAACAAGGTCGAACCTGTTTCACCGTCGAAATCGACTTCCCTCGATCTGTTAACTCCTGAACTCCGATCTTCACTCTCCACTGATTTTCAACTAGCAGTATTATAAAGAAACTGCTGGCAATGACCTTTTAAACTTTAGGCATTAAATAAAACTTCATCTTTCTACTAAACTGCGTCATAACATTAAATCATGCAGTGGCATGAAGTCAACGTGGCAAATCCAACCACGAACTGCCCCTCCTCACAGGGAGGGGTCCTCCTTTTAATCCCTGTAAAACAAACCTGTCACATGACCTCTACCGGCTGGAAAATGACGTCACTCCACCATCACAAGACCATTACCTCAAGTCCAGTATAGCTTCAACACCAGTCACGTCACAAGTACACCACTGTCACGTGTCACGGGTACGTAACATTATAAATTACTAGGATTGCACATTGCTCATTTAGATGGAGCGTAACCTGAAGATTTTTATTCCTCATATATGTGAAGGATGTAAGAAATAAAGTCAATTCAATCACAAGTGGAGCAATGACGTTCGGACTTTCTGGGGTTCAGATGCTTAAAAATGCTCATAGTCGTGTAAAAAAGAGTAAAGGGAAAGTCTTTTAAACACAGGGAGAGATTGACAGCCTCACAATTGCGGAGAAGGAGGACACCGTGGTGAGATTGTATGTTAATAGACTGTGAGAGGAACTCAGAAGTAGGAAGGGAACAGCACTCGTTTAAGATTCCTCTGTACAGAGCTCGCATCACCAAGACGGAAACAACACACAGAGACAGTGACAGATTGGGACAAGTGCTTATATTAACACAGCTGTTGTCACAGGCAACTTAAACTTCATTGATATTCATTGGCAATTCCTCTGTTTAAAAGGTTTAGGTGTGACAGAATTTCTCAGTTGTGTACGGGAAGGAAACCTGGCAGAAGTAGCGGGCAGACGGACAAGTGAACAGTCTATCTTGTGCTAATACTAGGAAGTGAAATGGGTCAGGTAACTGATCACTCCGCGTGTCAGCATATCAGAACGACAGAGCACAGCTGTTCGACATACCTTACACTGGGATAGGAGCCGACAATATGGAATGTACATAATTGATACTATTGTGTAGGAACATGGGAGCCGAATTAGGGAAGTGATTTGTTCCTTCAAATGCACAAGAGAGATATGAAGATTGTTAATGGAGCACTTGTTTGGGGTTCAGCGTTGGCTTCTTTTATTGAGGCGGGGAACGGATGGCCCCGTAAAAGAACCCTGGTTGACAAGAGATATGAAACACCTCTTCAAGAAGAGGAAGGAAATATACTTAAGGTTTGGGAAGGGAGGATCAGACAGGGCTGTGGAAAGTCAAAATGTAGCCAGGAAGGTTTTAACTATGGACTTA
This sequence comes from Hemitrygon akajei, assembly GCF_048418815.1. Classification (NCBI taxonomy): domain Eukaryota; kingdom Metazoa; phylum Chordata; class Chondrichthyes; order Myliobatiformes; family Dasyatidae; genus Hemitrygon; species Hemitrygon akajei. Next base: position 723,411 of record NW_027331990.1, on the reverse strand, counting down.
GAAGAATTTAAATGAGAAGGCATGGAAGAGACGAGCTAATGTAGGTGAAAAGAGCAGCAGGATGACGAGTGGGAGAGATAACAGATAAATTGATAAGCATGGGTCTGAGTGCAAGAAGGCAGTGAAGGTCATTAATGATCCTTTGCTTCACCAGTGAGCGGGATTCTGATGAATGTGGATACAGCGAAAACAAAACAGGTGTGCTGAGACATGCAGACGCTTCGAATTACGTACTAGAAACTGGGAAAACATGGAAAATTATCCATTCCCCGGTGCTAGAAGGAATGCAATCCAGGTAATTAGTGAAAACGAGCGGAGATATTGCTGGGCTTTTGGACATAACATTTCTGACATCACTGGCCACAGAAGCAGTGCGGGGGGATTGGAGAATGGCAAATGCAATTTCTTTGTTCAAGACATGTAATTGGGAGAGTGTTGAGAATTACAGCCCAGTGTGTCTTCGGTCAGTACTGGACAAGTTATTGTAGAGGCTTCTTAGAGACGGACTTTACAGAGTTGGTGATAGTCAGCATGGTTTTGTGTCCCTTATGAGCCAGAATAAATTTCATGAAGAAGAGAAAAATAGGCAGATGAAGTAGAAGAGTCGATGTGGAGTATATTAATTCTGTAAGGTATAAGACTGTTTTCCCGATGGTGCAAACCTTCAGAAAGTCAGGTGGCCTGGGATCTAGTGAGACCTGGCTGCTTAGATTCAGAGTTGGCTTAACAACGGACCGACGATGAGTTAGTGGATGTAGTGTATTCTGTCTGGAGGACAGTGGCTAGTGATGTTCTACAAGGAAGGTATAATTTTAGTACACTTTACTAATATGTCTAGACTCTGCTGTTATAATGTCCGGAGAGACAGACTTTAATATGACCATCCTGCAGGACTTGGATCATTTATTGAATTAGGGCTGATTTTGAAAGCAAACTACTGAATTCGGACTGAAACTGCAACCTATCTAAACTGAAATCACGTTTACTTATTACAGGGTAGGATTACATCACAACATTTTTCTTTTCCCCAGTGGAACCCTGCAACTCAAGATCAGCATTTCAAAATATTCAGCAACATCCTTTGTTTCTTTCCAAATGAACCAGTCTCCCAGAAAGCGAATTTGACAGGCATCCCCTTCCCATCGGACTGTTTAGTTGGTCCTTGTATCTCATTTTCACGGGCTGCTCTCATTTTCCTCAGTACTCATGCCCCAGTATGTAGGGGTTCAGAAGGATCAAACATTTCCAGTGTCATCGGTTCAGTAAGAGACCAGTGTCCTCAACAATCTATTCGAGGCCTCTAGTCGTAAAAGGTCCTGCTCTGCTGCTGTTACAGACACTCCTGGGAACGCAGTCCATAAATGTGATGCAAATGCAGTGAAATGTTCACCTCTGCTCTTGTAAATTTTGACTATCGTGTCGACCGGGCCCCTCCGTAAACACCCATAACAGCTATTATTGTGTATTCTTTTTTCAGTACTTCTCTTGTTCCACATCATGTCGTGTATATCTGTCAAGGACAAGTGTATATTTGGATGTAAACACATGTAACTCTCGGTTATGCTAAAAGCTGAATCAACATGAAGAAGAACTCCGCCCCCAGTCCCCTCCGGCCAAACAGAATAAATCTTGATTAGGTGGATGCTGCGTAATGTGTTACCCTGTTGCAAATAAATACCACGAAATAACAAAGAGTACACAATAAGCGGTTAAATGACTTATCATTCTTAATTTGACTCGATGGTTAGTAAATAAAAAAAAGCCCGTTCACATGGATCAGTCTATTGCGAACAATGGAGCTCACGTATCGGTCAATTCGTTCCACGTCGACCTCTTCCGAGCGGAGTCGGCCCTCGCTTGAAATCCAGTCCTTCAGGAGGTCTGCCAACCCTCTCCATTCGCGTCTTCTCTCTTCTTCTCTCTCCAACAAAAGGCCGCGAAATCCTTGCTCCCAGACCCAGACGAAAGAACAACATGCCTCTCATTGGATTTCCCACATACAAAGCACCTGTTCGCCTTAGTCATAACCCAAACATTGCATCTAAAAAGGAAGCATTACCTTAGGTGTGAAGCATTACAGAGAGGACATTACATTAGCAGTGAAACCTTACAGCGTGTTACACTCCCCACCCCTCCCCCACCAAATTTAGACATGTCCTCATGACATTGAGATAATTCGCAAACCTTTACTGCAATACACAATGTCCATTCCTGGTGTAAGAATGCAGTGACAAAGCCTTCCCAAAACGGTAGGAGTCCACTCTCCAACACGGTGCTACTTCAGCCAGCCTATCCGGTGGTCTCTTTATTCTCTAGAAGTCTGGACCCCTCACCCAATTCTTCAGGTTCAGACACAACTGGGGATACTTCTGGTCTACTTGTCCAGGTCTCCACCGGTATTGCACGTGCCCACCAATGACTCAGAGCCCTCTGTCCAGTGGCCAGCACCCGCCTCAACCCTTGCTGGATCCCCCTGCAGCCCAGGATATACACAGATAGGCCCCACCCCCAATTTCACCTGACTCAGCGGGAGAAGGGCTGGGAGTCTCTTCCTCAATCACTGGGGAGTTAGCAAAAGACAGCATATACCACGCATTCAGGGCCTCATACTCCGAATCAGTATCCATCTCTGGAGTGGAGGACTCCCTAACCTCTCCAGCGGTGGTTCCTGCAGTCCCTCAGCGTTTCTGCAGAGTCCAAGTGGAGATGTAGGCTCCAGGTTGGGCTCTGGGTCTAACTGCACCTGTTGTCGAAGTGGCAGCAGTTGTTTTTCCAATGGAGAATACTGACAGGCCCATTCCCATCCTCTGGTTTCAGGTTTGGCTTTTGCCTCTCCACCACCTAGGGTTCAGCCGCTCAGTGGTCCGCCAACTTGTTTCCCAGGAATCTCCAAGTTCCTTTTGAGGGCCCGATCTCCGGCAGGAGCTGGAAAAACTTCACCTTTAATCGTACTTCCTCTTTTTTCCTTGATTACGTTGAGCAGCCGGGATCGCAGCTAATTCATATGCTCCTTTCAGCTCTCTGCTCATGTCAGATTGTATGCATTTTTCATACATTAAATTGTACCTTTAATCATTTGAATATTGTTGGGGAGAGGGACACCTGCAGGAAGCAACAGTGGTCATGCTTCTGGCACTGAGTGTGGCCCTGTGGATGACAAGAGTGGGGAAATGAAGAGAGTGACATCAGTAGGCGAGCTTATAGTCACAGAGCTAGATGGTATGTGGATGCGAAAGTGAAGCTTGGTGGTAGTTTGCTTCAAGGTGCTTGGGTCGTGTATATATTGCTACAAAAGTCAAAGGAAGAAGGAGAGAGGAGGACCTGAAAAACAGAATATAGAAAGTTGGGAAAAGTCTGTGATGCGGTACCTCGAAGAGTAGTAATCTCGGGATTACTGTCTGTGCTACGCGACAGCGGGGATAAGGATAGAATGAGGTGGCAGATAAATGCGTGCCTGAAGAATTGGGAAAAACGCAGGGATTTAGATTTTAGGATAATTCGGTCATCTTCCGTGGCAGGTGGGACCTGTACAAAGGCGGGGGATTGCACTTGAATCCGGGGCCTCGGGCAATATTCTTGGGGGCGGCTATACGTTAGCTGTTTGGTGTGGTTTAAACTAATATGACAGGGGGAATACAACCAGAATAATAGAGCTGAAGACAAGCCAGAAGGTTTACAATTAGATGATGTGTCGGACCTGAATGTTAGGAAGTACAAGCCAATGTTTGGCTATAAATGCAGACAGAGCAGAGATTTAAATTATACCACAGAGGCACAATTCAAAAGACCGAATAATGCAGGACTGAACGTGCTGTATTTAATTGCGCGAAACATTCGGTATAACGTGAACGAATTAGAGATTAATTGGCATGACATTCTGGGCATCACTGAGGCATGACTGAAAGAAGGCTATACTTGGGAGATCAAAAGTTAACGTCAAAAGATAAACTTCAATCTTCAGCAAGTCAATAGGAAAGTCGATGTCATCAGCAAAGGAACCCCGCTTCATCACATTTCATTCTGCAGTGTGTACCATTCAGGCAACTGGATCAATGACCACAGTTGTAGAGGAACTCTCCATCTCAGAGTTCACGTGTGAGTCTGAAACCTGTTTTGCCGAGAAATATATCTACGTCCGTCACTTTTACTCTCTACCTCTTCCCATTCGCCAGTGGAAAGGCTGCAATCCTGTAAAAGAGAAGTTAATCATTGCCATCGGAGGAGCAGTTGGAGACAGATAATAAACGATGCCTTGGAAACAACACAAATATCGCCGAAATCAACAAAACGAGCATGAGCGCTGATGTATTGATCAGTGAACCGGATGTATTGATTAATGGCGCAGTGAACAATGAAATGGCAGAATAGGTCTTGAAATGAATTGCTTTCGCACCAAGTGATAACTGTTTCCGAGTTACTGATAGAATTTACAAGAAAAGGCGAATCACACGGTGTGACTAGCGCAGTCAGCTTCACAAATCGTATTCAAAGTGTGACATGGAAAAGCGTGTTATCAGCGCTGAGATATTCTCAAAGAAGCCGAGGGCCGCGGGTTAGTACGAGTTCCACAATGCATACAGAGTGGTGAGTCAGCCCACAGTGATGATGCCAGTTCCACACATCGCGCATCGATACCAACTCCACGATGGATACAGAAAGGCGAGCCATCCTCTAGTGATACCAGTTCCAGAATAGAGACGGACGTGAGACTCTGTCCAGTCAACCGAGGGCTGCACATTGGTACATAGTAGTTTGGTACATAGGCACATAGTAGTTTGTACTACAAAACAGACGGAACCTGAGCTTGAAAGGTGAGCTTGAACGCATCCTTTGTTCTGCACATACTTAGAATTGGTGACGAAAATGAGAAGACACTGAATGGGGAAATCGGACAGAGATAGTCGTGAAGTCACAGGTTACCACTACAGAGAAATATGCACTTCCGGTCATATAAGTCATTTCTCTGTGATCCTCCGCCCCGCCCCATTTATCTGCACCTTCTGTCCCACCCTCATGCACGGACCTACACAACCTTCACTGAAATGATGCAATTGAATCCGATCTACCATTTACGCTGGCAGTTTCTTCCACACTCTCTGGACTCTCTGAGAGAATAAGTTATGCTACATATATTTCAACTTTCTCCCAAAGCCGATGAGCTCTAGTTGTAGATTCAGACAAAGGATAGAACATAGAACATAGAAATCTACAGCATATTACACGCCCTTCGGTCCACAATGTTGTGGCAAATATGTAACCTTCTCTAGAAACTCTTTAGACTTTTCCGAGCGCATAGCCCTCTACTTTTATAAACTGCATGTACCTGTCGAAAAGATTCTTAAAAGATCCTATTTTATCCGCTGCCATCGCCGCCGCCCGCATTGCATTCCATGCACATAGCGCTCTATGTGTGTAAAACTTACCCCTCGTTTCCTCTCTGTACCTATTTCCAAGCACCTTAAAACTATGCCCTCTTGTCTTAGCCATTTCGGCTCTGGGGGAAAAAAAATCTATGACTATCCATTCGATCAATGACTCTCTTCCTCTTTCAGGTCACCACTCATCCCCTGTTACTACAAGGAGAAATGATCAAGTGTACTCAAGCTGTTCTCCTAAGGTACGATCTCTATTCCAGGCAACACCCTTGTAAATCGCCTCTGCACTCCCTCTCTAGTATCCACGCACCCTCTCTATAGTGTCTATAGTATAGACACTGGATGAGGAAAATCTGCGTGCATTCACCTTGTTCATTTCCCCAACTCTTCCTTTCAAATTATCTCTGGATATTTTGAAGCTTATTGATTTTTCAAAACTGTAAGTAGTTGGCCAGAACAGCCCGTGATATTCTATCAACGGCCTCATCAATGTTGATTGCTCAGGATGATTGTCTACTTTAGAAACGACACTGATTAGAAAATGTCGCATTTTAGCAGCTGATGTCAGATGTCTTGGAAGTACATTGGTAACGTTCATATAATCTTTTGTTTAAAAGTTAATATCTTGTAACATCCCTTGGGAATACAAATTCATAGCAATGTTACAGAGTGACAAAAACATTTTAATGTAACTGTTTGTGTAGCTGCTTGTCCCTCACGCGACAGATGTCATAACAACACTAACTGCTTCAGTGAAATTACCCTGAATTGCATATAACTTTGTAAAACCTGCCATAAATCCATATGAGCATTTGGATCGTTCCCTGCTACTGAACACTGCTCCTGACGGAATATGGGATATCCTGCGATTTACTACTTCGCGGGCGTTTTCAATCCTGCAATCGTAGCGATCGGTATCCCTGGTAAGATACTGGAGCTGGTCACTCTATGTATGGTGCCGTCGTCATCTTGCTTTTGTACAATTGTACTGATTGGACTTTTACTGAGTACAGATGCTACCTCCGTCAAAAATGTGCTTCCAGAATGGAGGTTTCAACCATCTGATAGTTTTCTTATTCAGTTTCCATATTGTTTCTACGTGATGTTTTCTTTATTTCTTTTGTCAATTACGTGAGTGCCGATATTGCTATAGTTCCATAGTTTCACCTTGCTCGGCTTTCTGAACCGACAGTGGTTGTTTTTCCAGATCAGCAGCTTTTCAACTGAACGGCCAGTCAAAAATCGACTCAGGTCTGTTCTTCCAGAGAAAGTTAGATTATAACTTATGCATTAAATATCATGATCTCACCACAAATAAAGCCTTCAACTATTTCACCTCAAAGAATGGTAATTGAGCAATCGACATTCACGGGGACGTGACGTGGAAATCAGATGCCGGGCTCTAATCTGTTGGAAGGTCACCAACCCACTGCTAATTATGGCAATTATTGTCCAGCCGATATGCACAGATTCCACAACATTGAATTTTTGCTTTTCATTTCGGAAATAAAAATTCATACCCTGCGTAACATTGGAAAAATGATGGGCATTCAGACATTTGCAGCTAACGATTATTCTGTGTTGATTCTTTTTTTTCTCTCTAAATTTCTTGCAGTTAATTTAACGGCCATTGTGATCCTATCTCGAGGGAAGTGCGGACTCTCCAAATACATCACCCGTTACCTCGTTGGTATGGCAACAGCGGATCTGATGGCGGTTATAGTTGTCGCTCTAGTGGAACAGACCAACAATATCTACGTTTATTCTAGATTGTTGCTCATCACTCCTGTATGCGCGGTGACAGGTGTATTGTTTCTTGTGACGTTGGACTGTTCTGTTTGGTTTACAGTCAGTTTTACCTTCGATCGTTTCATTGCAATATGTTGTCGAAAGCTGTGGGAACGATACTGCACTGAGAGAACAGCAACGGTCGTTATGCTGACGGTGGTTATAGTGAGCTGCGGGAAAAGTGTCCCGTTTTACTTTACTGTTGAACCTTACGTCATCATCGACAACGTGCCGTGGCGTTGCGCCCTCACACATGAATACGCTACTTTACCCGTCTGGAAAGGAATGGAATTACTAGATAGCATTTTTGTACCGTTACTACCAATCGGCTTAATTCTTATCTTCAATGGGTTAAGAGTAAGACATATAATTGCGGCAAATCGAGTCCGCAGAGGGCTTAGGAGGAGCAGCGATAAACAGAAAGATACCGAGGTGGAAAAGTGCAGAAAATCGATTATTTTATTGTTAACAATTTCAGCTAATTTCATATTACTGTGGATGCCCGCTACAGCCCGGTATATATACGACAGCAATGTGGGTTGATGTTGGAAACTCTCAGTGTGTGCACCAATACTTCCGTCTATACACTGACACAGAGAAAGTTCAGACAAGAGGTGAAGGATGGACTGAAGTTTGTTTTTACGTTAAAAGCTCATCTGTGTGGATAACATCCACTCCAATTGCAATTCAAGGGAGATTTCGAATAATACAGTTGGAATAAATAATTAGGTTTGACAAATATGTCATAAATTCAAACAATCTTGTGCCCGGTCATCCTGAAAGGAATAAATTCCAAACTATCACAAAGACTTGACAATCATCCTGGTAACGGTAGCACAGCATAGAAGTCAGGACCAACAGGCTCCGTGATTGTTTCATCCACCAGGCCATCAAACTGATTAACTCACGCTCATTTGAGTGTTTTATCTGTGTTACATTGACTGTTTTATTTATGATAAATTATTATAAATTACTAGGATTGTACATTGCACATTTAGACGGAGACTTAACCTAAAGATTTTTATTCCTCATGTATGAGAAGGATGTAAGAATTAAAATCAAGTCAGTCTCAAGGGGAGGAATGACTTCCGGACATCTCGCGGTTCAGATGTTTCAAAATGTTCATAGTCGGGTAAAAGAGAGTAAACAAAAAGTCTTTGAAACACAGGAAGAGCTTAACAGCCTCACAGCTGCGGTAAAGAAGGACACTGTGGTGTGATTGCATTTTGATAGACTGTCAGCGGAACCCAAATGTAGGAGGGGAACAAAAACTCGTTTCAGAGTACTCTGTACAGATCTCGCATCACCAAAACTGAAACAACACACAGAGGCAATGACAGATCGGGAGATAGATTTTGGACAGGTGCTTATATGAACACAGCCGTTGTCACAGGCAACTTAATCTTCACTGATATTCATCGGCAATTCCTCGGTTTAAAAGGTTTGGATGTGAGGGAATTTCTCTGTTGTGTACATGAAGGAGACATGGCACAAGTAGCGGGTAGGCGGACTCGTGAACATTCCATCTTGTGTTAATAAAATAAAGTTAAATGGGTCAGGTAACTGATCTCTCCACGCGTCAGCATTTCCGAACGATAGAGCACAGCTATTCGACATAACTTACACTGGTATAGCAGCAGACAATATGGAATGTACAAAATTGGTACTGTTGGGTAGGAACGTGGGAGCCGAATTGAGGAAGCGATTTGTTCCTTCAAATGCACAAGAGAAATATGGAGATTGTTGATGGAGCACCTGATTGGGGTTCAGCATTGGATTGTTTCCTTGAGATGGGGAACGGATGGCCCTGTAAAGTAACCCTGGTTGACCGGATATATGGAACACCTCTTCAAGAAGAAGACAGAAATATACTTCAGGTTTTGGAAGGAAGAATCAGGCAGGGATATGGAAAGTCACAATGTAGCCAGGAGGGATTTTCTAGTGGTCTTAGAAGAATTAAAATGAGAAGGCATGGGAGAGCCGCTAAAGTAGGTGAAAAACAGGAGGATGACGGAAGACAATTTGGGACAGGTCAGAGATAAAAGAGGAAGTATGTGTCTGGAGTGCAAGGAAACAGTTAAGGTTCTTACTGACACTTTGCTTCGGTATTCACCAGTGAGTGAGACCTTAATGAATGTGGATACAGTGTGTAAAACAAAAGAGAGAGCCAGGTGTGCCGAGCCATGCAGACGCTTCGAATTACGATCTGGAAACTGGGAAAACATGAAAATTATATATTTCACGGTGCTAGAAGGGATGTAATCCGGGTAACTGTGGAAATTCAGTGAAGATATTGAAAACGTATTCTGATTAGGGATAGTCAGCATGGTTTTGTGACCCTTATGAACCAGAATAAATTCCATGAAAAAGTGAAAAATAGGTAGATACTGCTGAATAGTTGATGTGGAGTATATTAATTGTGTAAGCTATTAGACTGGGTGGCCTGAATCTTTTGAAACCTGCCTGCACAGATTCAGAGCTTGCTAACCAAAGGAAGGCCGATGAGGTAGTAGACAGAGTGTACTGTGCCTGGAGGACAGTGGATAGTGATTTTCCGCAAGGAAGGTATAATCTTTAGTACACTTTACACCTATATCTAGACTCTGCACTTATAGTGTACTGAGAAACATCCTTCAATTTGACCGTCCTGCAGGACTTGGATAATTCATTGTGTTAGGGCTGATTTTGAAAGCAAAATACTGAATTCGTACTGAAACTTCACGCTATCTAAACTGAAATCATGTTTTCTTATTACAGGGCAGATGCAACGATTACATCAAAACAATTTTCCCCCCAGTGGAACCCTGCAACTCAAGATCAGCATTTCAAAATATTCAGCATCATCCTTTGTTGCTTTCCAAATTAAACAGCCTCCCAGAAAGCAAATATAAAGTTCCCAATTCAAGTACACACGAATTTGTCTTATGTCAAGTTAATCTTTGAACAGCGGGTTTATCGTACCCGGAATAGATACACTGATATTTCGATCCATTTAAACTTTATTTCACATGGACAGTGTGGAATTTGTTGTCTCCCTCTGAAATCAATACCACAGCAATCAAACACAAGAACGCACTCGAAATACGCAGGAAAGGCAAAACAAGCATCTAAGCTCCAACGTTTTTTTCTTTCAAAACTGTCGCTGGTAACTGGCTTATATACAACAAACAGTTAATTCTTATAGTGAAAATCTTTATCAAATATAATAAAGAACAACGGGAAACCAGATGTGGATGATTGCGGCCCTCATACACTAACACTTTATACAATTTTGGAAAAAGAAGCATTCTTTGAAATTAACCTGTTCCTGCAAAGTTATTTCAACTAATGAAGCAGACATTTTCAGACAGTGAGATCCTCTTGTTAAAGAAAATATTAATTCAAACATCCTTTCTGTATATTGCTAACAATCACACGATTGCCTTCCGTTCATTCACGCACGTAATACTCCCATTTCTCTTTCAATTGAGCTCACAAATGTCCAGTCCTTGTACAATATTTTGCATTCTAAATGTATTCACACTTTAAACTATCGCAGAACTTTTAAGTGTTGAAAAGTTAACAAATAATCTATAATTAGAATCATACAACATTTAAGAATACCTTTCGAGTCTAAAACAAATGGACGCTGGAAGTTATGTATCGTCCGCAAATTATTATTCATCATATCTACAAGATATCGTCAATACGTCACCAAATCTCCAAGGACGCCAACGTTTTTCCGACTCCAATCACTGACCAAAGATAAGATTGAGAGTTAATGAACGATTTGTTGTATATTATCAGGTTCAATAATCATAATCACCACCGTTAAAGTAACAGATTTGAACACTGCACTGGCGCCTGTGCCATACGCCCCAGTCCCCAATCCGGAACTATGGTCTTGAGTGCTTTAATGATGGAGTGAGGGTATATTCCTTTAGTGTTTTTCCTCCCTTATAATCAGAGGGATGAGATTACAATGATGGCGATGATCGCGTTACTTCCTTTTCTGAATTGTTTTGAAGGTTCTGGCCTGAAGGTACACGATATAGAAACATATAAAACTATGAAGTGGATGGATAAGATAGAGGCAGGGAAGTTATTTCCATTGGTAGAAAAGGCGTGTCAGAGAGGCAATGTCATGATAATCGTGGGGGATTTTAACACGGCAGTGGATTGGGAAATCTAGGTATGTAATGGACCTCATTACATACTCTACGTCCAATATTCCTTCAAACAAGCAAATACACAACGAATATCACATCAATGTAGAGTATTTTTTCAAGTAGCTTAATCACTATAGACATGTTAAGCCAGATGAAATATGGAGAGGGAGTCGGAGTAGTGACAAGAGTACTGGGTTCTTTGCCTGTATGCTGGCAGGAGATGTTTGCAAATAGAATGACTTTCATCATCATAACCATACGGATCTGAGTCGCTACGTCCAACTCGAACCTCCTGTTTCAAATGCAGCCACTGCTTATTATTTCTCTGTGAATGGGGATGTTAAACCAGCAACTTTCCTATCGGCTGCAGACATCTCATTTCATCTCCATTGTTCCATAGAAACATAGAAATCACAATACAGGCCCTTCGGTCCACAAAATGTTGACGAACATGTCCCTACCTTAGTCATTACTAGGCTTGCATATAGCCATCTATCTTCGTAAGCTCCATGTACTTATCTAAAAGACTCTTAAAAGACCCTATCATATCCTCCCCCACCACCGTTACTGGCTGCCCATTCCACGCACTAACCACTTTCTGATTAAAAAAAACTTACCCTGATATCTCCTCCGCACCAACTCCCCGACACCTTATACCAGAGTCCTCCTGTAGCAACCATTTCCACCTTGGGGAAAAAAGCCTCTGACTATCCACATGATCAGTGCCTTTCCTCATCTTATACAATTATATCAGGTCACCTCATCCTTCGTTTCTCCAAGGACAAAAGGCCGAGTTCACTCAACCTATTCTCATATGGCACGCTCCGCAATCCAGGCAACATCCTTGCAAATCTCCTCTGCACCCTTTCTATGGCTTCCACATCTTTCCTATAGTGGGGCGATCAAAACTGAGCACAATACTCGAAGTGGGATCTCACCAGGTTTTCTATATAGCTGCAACATTACCTCCCAGCTCCCAAACTCAATTCCACGAATGATGAAGGCCAATACACCGTACACCATCTTAACCACAGCTTCCACCTACGGAGCTGTTTGAGCGTCCTATGGACTCGGACCCCAAGATCCCTCTGATCCTGCACACCGCCAAGAGTCTTACCATTAAAACTATATTCTGTCATCATATTTGACCTACAAAAATGAACCACTTCACACTTAACTGTGTTGAACTCCATCTGCCACTTCTCAGCCCAGTTGTTCGCATTATCAATGTCTCGCTGTAAACTCTGATAGCCTTCCTCACTATCCACAACTATCTTTGTGTCATCAGCAAACTTACTAATCCATTCCTACAATTCCTCATGCAGGTTCTTTCAAAAAATCACGAGGTTGAAACACAAACAGATAGGGGATGTCCTCCAAGGGAATCAGGATCTGTCTTTCTGTTGCAAGTATTATCACAGTTCTTGCTGTTGCTCAGTAAATGATTAATGAGTTTTTAGCAATCAGCGTCTTCTGTCTCAATTGCCAAAACCCGTGATCTTCTCCATCGTAACAGCGTCTTGGATCAATCCTTCATCAATGAAGGACCATTCCGGATCGGCTAAGGCTGTCGGGGACCAGCCATGGAGGGTGGTGGTCGTCGGGTTTCTATCCGGTCTGCTCACGCTGTGATACCCTTGTCTGCACCCAGTTGATAGGATTCATCTGCCATTCGTTCCATACACACGATCTGCAGCTCACTTAACCCCAGTTCTCAAACACCATCCTTGTTCGCTCATCGAACCAGTCGGCCTCAACCAGCAGTTTCTGGCTTTCACCTGACCTGCATAACGTTTACCTTGTTAATTGCCCTTGCCCCTTACGTTGAGGCTTCTGGTGTTACTCTGTTTTATTACTTTGCGATCTGTTATGGAAGTTATCGATCCCCGCTGAATCCGCTCCACTGCTCTGATTTTGGCTCAAGCCTCCTCTGCATTTCCTGACAGATTAAACTGCAAGGATGTTAAATAGAGAAGACATAGCTCCGGTGATATTACAGCCACTCTTCAAATGAAGTTCATTATATTCCATGAAATGTTAACCCTTGATTTGGATAGTAGTGGAGCTAAATCTGTAAGGATAAATGTTATGTTATTAGATATTTTTGAATGACACACAAAACATCTCAGGACATGTATGAAAGAGTAACATGGCAGATGTGATTACAGTTAACGCAGAAGAAAATTGTAATGAAAGGAAGAACGCAATATGTCGGGTTTTTTTCTACAAACCCCATTTTCAGAAAAGTTCGGATATTTTCCAAAATGCAATACAGACAAAAATCGATGGTGTGTTAATTCACGAGAAACTTTATATAACTGACAAAAGTACAAAGAAAAGATTTTCAATAGTTTTACTGACCAACTTAATTTATTTTGGAAATAGATACCAATTTAGAATTTGATGGCTGCAACACACTCAACAAAAGTTAAGACAGAAGCATGTTTACCATTGTGTTACATCACCTTTCCTTTTAATAACACTTTTTAATCGTTTTGGAACTTAGGATACTAATTGTAGTAGATTTGCAAATGGAAATTTTGTCCATTCTTGTTTGATATAAGACTTCAGCTGCTCAACAGTCCGTTGTCTCCGTTGTCTGATTCTCCTCTTCATGTTACGCCATACATTTTCAATAGGAGATAGATCTGGACTGGCAGCAGGCCAGTCAAGCACACGCACTCTGTGTCTACAAAGCCATGCTGTTGTAGCCCGTGCAGAATGTGGTCTGGCATTGTCCTGTTGAAATAAGCATGGGCGTCCCGGGAAGAGACGTCGCCTTGATGGCAACATATGTCTCTCTAAAATCCTAATATACGCCTCAGAGTCAATGGTACCTTCACATAAATGCAACTCACCCATGCCGTGGGCACTGATGCACCCCCATACCATCACAGACGCTGGCTTTTGCCCCTTTCGTTGATAACAATCAGGGTGGTCGTTTTCATCTTTGGCACGGAGAACTCGACGCTCGTTTTTTTCCGAAAACTAGCTGAAATGTGGACTCATCTGACCACAGCAAATGGTTCCAAAGTCTTTCGGTCCATCTGAGATGAGCTCGGGCCCAGAGAACTCGCCGGCGTTTCTGCATAGAGTTTATGTATGGCTTCCTCCTTGCGTAATACAGTTTCAATTTGCATTTCTGGATGCAGCGACGGACTGTGTTAAGTGACAATGGTTTTCCAAAGTACTCCCGAGCCCAGGCGGCTATAACTGTCACAGTAGCATGACGGTTTCTTAGTCAGTGCCACCTGAGGGCCCGAAGATCACGCACATTCAGCACTGGTTTCCGACCTTGCCCTTAACGCACTGAGATGTCTCTGAATTCTCTGAATCTTTTCATAATATTATGTATTGTAGATGTTGAAAGACCTAAATTCTCTGCAATCTTGCGTTGGGAAATGTTCCTTTTGAACTGACTAACAATTCTGTCACGAATCCTGGAACAAAGGGGTGAGCCACAATCCATCCTTGCTTGCAAAGACTGAGCCTTCGATGGACGCTACTCTTATACCCAGTCATGATACCTCACCTGTTTCCAATTAATCTGCTTAATGTGGAGTCTTCCAAACCAGTGCGACTTGAATATTCTGTGCACGTTACAATCTTATTTTAACTCTGTCCCAACTTTTGTTGAGTGTGTTGCAGCCATCTAATTCTAAATTTGTGTATATTTACAAAATACATTTACGTTGGTCAGTAAAACTATTGAAAATCTTTTCTTTGTGTTTTTGTCAGTTGAATAAAGTTTCACATCAATTAATATATCACAGAGTTTTGTTTTTATTGCATTTTGGAAAATATCCCAACTTTTCTGGAAATGGGGCTTGTATATTACTGGTCAGGAAATCGACGAACGGATTGCAGAGGAAGGTACAGGGTCCAGGTACCGAAATATATCAATCGGGACTACTGGAATAATGATGGCGTTCAACGATGAGCTAATCAACGAAGGCATCGAGACATAGATGATTCTATTGTCCAAGTGATCAAAACCGCGTGAAGACCTTCTGCCTTAGACCTATTGTGGCGATTGCCAAATTGCAAAGTTCCAGTTCCTTGCTGAGGCTCGATTTAATTCTGGCCATGACGAACCTTACCTCCTCAAAGCATTTTATCACCGTAGATGTGACTGCTACGGACGGTAATCAGTAAGGAAGCACTCTGCCTACACTCAGGAAGTAGCGATACAGTCGGGTGATTGAACCTTCCTGGTGTGGGCGTAAAATAGCACGGTAAGCTCTCTTCATCTTACTGTAACTGCGGTTCAGTGTGTTGTTCACACTGGTACTACACGTGATTGTTGATGACAACTTTTAGGTGACCTTTTCAAACTGGCCTGGTTAAAATCCCCCAATAAGATGCCGATTCAAGTAATATTGGTGATTAGGCGAGTGAGAAGGGGGCTGGTGAGTAGGAATGATGGACGAACCTACGACTTGATAGGTAGACATGTCAAAGGCCTGAAGTAGATGTAATCTGATTGGAGTACATGGTGGACCATGGATTGAAGGGAAACAAGTGGAGGGGGAAATGGTGCAACGAGTGCTTGGATGACGGCCGATACGAGAGTGTCCATGGAAATGACTGCTTTATTTTTATGGGGGGAACAGTGGAATTCGCTCTTTCCTTTGTGAAGTCCATTATCCAGCTGTCCAATCCCCAAATCCCCAGATCACATCTCTGCCTCTCTCTCCAACTGTCCATGAACAGGTACATGGACAGGAAAGTTTAAGAGGAATACGCACCATAGTCGGACAAATGTGACGAGCAGATGGAATTCTTGGTCAGCATCTAATAGCTGGGGCGATAAACTATATCATGCTTCCGGGATTACGTCATACCCCCCACCACGTTCTCCAACATTCCTAGCCTGGATGCAGGTATTAAGGAAGAGAAACAGTTTAAAAGTGGAGCTCGAACCCACAAGCCTGAATGAAAAGTCTGTTCTAAAAATCCTCACTCATTATGAATCTTGAGTTCATGTATGTCTGGGGTAACACTGAAGCCATTTTCTTTAGTGTTAAATATCCCAAGTTATCTATTAAGCCAGCAACCAATAACAGAAAATCTGCAGAATAAAGAAAATCAACCGATTAACTGCCACCTTGCTCTTCTTCCTCTCCTCACTCCACCTTCTTGCTCTAAATTCGCATCTTTTTTTTCCCCCCGCCGCAAGTCCTGATGAACGTCGGCGGCACGGAACGTCGACTATTTTCTTCCACAGCTGTTGTCTGGCCTGCTGACTTCCTCCAACATGTTGTGTGTATCACCAGTAACTAATAAATTACTCCCCATAAATTGTCTGGCCTTCATGTAAACTCTGATTCTTTTCACGCTCTGTCTCTCTGTGATAGACCGTGCAGGGATTTGCAGTTGGCCGTCGCTGTTCGGGATTTATTTACGGATCAATGTTCCTCGATTATTGAGCTGATCTTCAGTAGTCGAGCAACCTCAGCTGTCGCTGTAACAAATAATTTGTACAACGTGCCCCACTGCCAATTTGCGTTCACCATCCGTCATCCTGCCCTCGCGTTAATCCGACGATCACACACCTTTCTGATGGGAAATGTATCAGCGATATAGATGAAGTAGGTTCTCAAAGCGAAACATCGTCTCTTTATTCATTCCCATAGATGCTGACTGGCCTGCTGAGTTCCATCAGCATTTTATGTGCGTTGCTTTTGATGAGTAAAGCACAGATTTCTCGCAATATTACTGTCAATGTGATGCAAATTTATCAAGTTCATGCGTAGTGCAGTGTCAATTCAAAATATCAGCTTTAGAAGCTTTAAAATCGAATGGCATTCAGAAACGCAAATGCACCCCCGGATCTCAGCTCATTATCCTGGACCTTGAAATCTAGCAGACTGATCCCGCACTGCAGTTTTCCCCGTTATTCCAGAAGTTCAGTTGTCGTCTCTGTCGTTGGGAGCTACGTACCATCGAGATTGGAATACGCTGCGGTCGTGGAATACAAGTCGTGGTTAAGTGAAACAGGCAAAAGCGGGGCAAGGGAGGGGGTGAGGTTGGTCAGTAGCAGGAACAGTGGTGGAGAATTTTGACTGTCAGTGTGTGGAGTGTTGTGCGAAGCCATCAGAATTTAAACAGTGAAACAGTTGATTTAGTGGCGGATGGCTCGAAGAAAAATTAGTGCATTTCTGTCTGTCTATACATATAAACGTGTGCGCTCGTGTCCGTTTGTCGTTTCCCACTTTGTCGGTCATGTTGCCAATTATTCAAGTATTTTATGTGTTTATGTAAGTGCAAATCTGAAGATAATTAAGGTGCGAATTTACACAGAAGGAGCTCTGCGCGATTCTATATATGCGCGGTCAGAGGGTGACAGTATTTGATGACTATGCAAACGGGAGAGATACGGAATGTGATTGAAGGTACGTGTGTGAGATAAGGTGCAATTGTGAGATGAGGAATATGGATTCTTCAAAGTTCAATTATTCACAGAAAAATCTTTAATCACAGTACATACATGTTACCACATACAACCATGGTATTATTTTTTTTTTCCTATGGGCACACTTGGCTAACCTATGGAACAGTAACAGTAAAGAGATCAATGGACAACAAACTGTGCAAATGCAGATATAAATAAATCTCAATAAACACCGAGCATGAAATAAAAAGGGTGTATTTAAATGTGTGTCGTTATCCCATTTTGTTCAAGAACCTGATGGGTAACTGGTATCTGGTGTTATTGAGCCTGGTGGTGCTAGTCCAGAGGCTTTTGTACCATCCACCTGATGGCAGCAGCGAGGAAAGAGCGCGGCCTGGGTGGTGAGAATCCCCAATGATAGACGCTGTTATCCCACGGCAACGTTTTATTGAGGTGTGGTCAAAGGTTGCGAGGGATTCAGTGGAGATAAACTCGACCGAATCATCCCCCCTGCGTCGGATTTTCCGCTCAATGGCATTGCTGTTCCCACACCATACCGCAATGCAGCCAAACAGCACGCTCCAAAGCCCTCAGTAGTTTGCCAATATTTCTGATGACATGCCAAATCTCCGCAGACCCATGAGGAAGCAAAGGCGACGCCGCGCCCCTTTGCTACCATACCTGTATGATAGGTCCCGGACAGGTCTTCTGGCAGGATTTTAAGGTTTATTGGTGAGTAAAGTAGAGGAGCTGAGATTGGATATGTGACAGGCTGCGTGTAAATAGGTAACACGGAGAAGGTAGGTAAGGGTTTATATGCCTGCTCGGGTAATGGAGTGGTCATTAAACACAGATGATGGTGCAGGATAAATGGGTTATGTGTGCATGAAAGCTGGAAAGTGGACTGCAAAGAGTGGTAAAATATTGTATCTGTTATTAGATGAAGAACATCTATAGATGATCTATAGACATGTTGTCCTGTTTCTAAGTGTTGTATCAAGTACGTTTCCAAGAGATAAGATGGTACAGAGTCTGATAGGGTAATACATAACTCCCGAGAAACTAGTAAAACGAAGGCTCATGAAGTGGGAAACAGGAAATATACGACAGTCTTGGACAGAGAGAGAGAGAGAATTTCGTATATAGCTTACATTCCAATATAACACATTCACTCCTGTATTAATCACCCTTTTCGATCTTGTCCACCAGTTACATCGCAACTTATTCCACTCTTGTGGTTTTGTCCTGTCACCTGTCTGTCCTTCCTGACCGTCTCATTAAATACTTCCTCTGCTTGCTTACCTACTGCCCAATCCTCCGACCGATCAGTCAGTTTCACGTACCCCTCTCATATTCACCTGTAACCCTGATACCTCGAAGCGAGCTGACTATTTCAGTGGCTCGAATGTATCCACAGAATCTCATGTCTACTTCTCTCACTATGAAATTCCCGGTCACAACTGCAGCCCCCTTCTCTCTCACCCCCATCCCCATCCCGTCTGAACAATCGTGTCAGATTCAGAGAAAGAGACCCGATCGCTGTCGCTACACTGGTAGCTCGTCCCTCCCCACAGTCTCCAAAGTGGTATACTGATTATTGAGGTAGATCACGGATGTAATCTACACTGGCTGCTCATTTCCTACCAGCTCCTGACTCACTCAGGTGTATGCCTCCTAAAACTTTGTGGTGATCATCTCCTTGCAGCCCTTATCTTTCACCTCCTCAGTGTCCCTTTTGACCCGACGATCATCGAGCTGCAATTCCAGTTCCTTATTGATTTCCATGAAGAAATGCCACTCGGTGCACCTGCTGAAGATGTCATTATCCGGGAGAATATCACGGAATATCAACATCTCATAAAAAGGAAACACATCTGCACCGGGACCATCCGCACTAACAGAGGAAGAATGAAGAATAAACTGATCAGATACTTGCTCGACAAAGCTTGTTCTCGATGAAGCCTTTCCATTCTAGCTAGAGAACATCTGCAGATGCTGGAAATCCGAGCAACACACACACAAAATGCTGGAGAAATTCAGCAGATCAGGCAGCATCTATGGAAGATAAAATTCCGGGCCAAACCCCTTCGGCAGGACTGCAGAAGAAAAGTTGAGAAGTAGAATTGATTGGTGCGGAGAAGGAAAAGAGAGACACCCGGATAGGTGAAACCCGGATGAAGCAAAGAGCTGGGATTTGATTGGTGAAAGGGACAGAAGACCATGGAAAAAAGAAAAAAAAGTGGGTGAACGAGGAGCACCAGAGGGAGGGGATGGGCGGTCAAGGAGATAACATAAGAGAGGGGCAAGGGCATGGGAAATGGTGAAGTGGGAGTTTGAAAAATCGACACTCAGCTCGGAGGCGACAAAACCAGAATATAAGGTGTTGTTCCTCCAGCCTAAGTGTGACCTCATCCCGGCTGTTGAGGAGACTATGGATAGACAGATCGGACTAGGAATGAGAAGTAGAATTCATTTGGGTGATCCCGCTGGTTCCGGCGGAAAGATCGTAGGTGCTCGGTGAACTGGTCTCGCCGTTTTACAGGAGGCCACACCGGGAGCACCGCACAGAGTGTCGCCTGATCTGAAAGGACAGTTCGGGACCCTAATTGGTAGGGCTAGCGTTAGCACTTGTTTTGCTTACAATGATAAGTGCCGGGAGGGAGATCAGTGCAGCAGAAAAACACCTCAAGAAAGTGAGAGCAGCTTTAATGTTAATCACCCTCACGGTCCCGGGAGTAGCCTGCTCTCTGAGTCCCAATTCAAATGTGCAGTTGAACAAAAGCTGAAAGCCCTCGAACGTTCCGTTCGTAATCGCACTCACAGGCCTCTGAATTGCCTCCTGTCTCGCTCCCGATTTGATTGGGACATCGGAAAAGTCTGCACTTTTCCGATGCACCTGGAAATGAATTTCCTGTCCTCACCATTTCTAAATCCTGGTACAGCAAGAGTATTTACGAAAAGGTAACAATGAAGAATCCCCGGCATTTTTTTTTAATGCTCAGCAGTACCCGCGAAGACTTTGGGGAGGATAAAAGTCTGACGGCGAGAGACTGGGGGAGAGAGAGACGGGAAAGAAAGACGAGAAGAGTAGGAGGGAGAGACACTAGGGGAGAATGAAGGGAAGACGGTGAAAGTTCGAGGCGGAGAGAATAGAAGAAGAGTAGGACAATGGGCTGAGAGGGACGGGGAGAGAGCAATGCTGGAGAGCGCGGCAGGGAGAATCAGAATCGGGGAGAGAGACGTAAAGAAGACGGGGAATGAAACTAGAAGAAAGAGACAGGAGAGAGAGAGATGGGGAGAGCGAGATTGTGGTGAGTGGAAATGGGGGAAGAGACACTGAGGACAGCGAGAGACACAGGCGAGAGTGAGAGAGACTGGGGAGAGCGAAACCGATTTGGAAGAGCGAGAGGGAAAGGGAGAGAAATGTTGAGCAGACAGGGAGACCAGGGGGAGAGATAATGGTGTAAAACTGAGAGTAAGAGAGAGTAGGAGCGAAGAGCGTCTGTGTGGAGAGCGATCCAGAGGGGAGGGTGTAAGGGGCAGAGACCTTTGGGAGCGAGAGACCGTGGTTGGGGTCCCGGAAGATTGACTGTGGGAAGAGGGGGAGAGAGAGATTGTTTTAGAGATTGGCCCTATCCCCCAGCTCACTATGTGTGTGCTAACCATGATGACAATTTGTTACTGCATGTTTGCCTGAATGTGTGTCTGTCGCCTCATTGACTAAATCCCCAAAGGTTTAAACCACCTTACTGCTCTTTGACCTGAAGTCTCCTCCTCCTTGTTGTCCACACGTCTGAGAATATTGCCATACCAACTTCCTGATATAATTCGCTCTATCAGTCACTCTCTTGCTTTCACTCGCCTGCTGTCCATCACTTCGGTTCTCTGTTGCGCTCCCTCCCGGCGCTCCATCACCGCTCAATTGCTGACAGCAGTCATAAAGGTATGTGCCTTTACGGTATCGTGATAGATGTTGTGAAGCCGTGCACCCTCTCGCTCTGGTAGAGGCTTCAGTAGTATCTGTATTCTTACCGTACGGGTTTTGTGTTCTAAACCTCAGGTAAAGTTCTCTGGCTGGAAGACAGTTGAAGGTGGCAGAGGGAATGAGAACCTATAGGTAGAGAAGAAGGAGAAAAAGAGCGTGTACGTAATGACGGGTCACAACAGGAGCAGGAGTGTTTCACATAGACGAAATTATACTCAGGGATCAGGCAGTGTTGTCTAAACCGAGAAGCAGGGATAACAGGCTCGCCTGAACTTTCAATTTAATAAGAGAGGGAGAATTTATGCAAAGGAAAATTCTATGGATAATAACAAACATGGGCCGACACTATTCATTGGGATTCTGAGTTTGTATGTGTTGTTTTTGGTCTTCGAGGATCTAAGAGATTTTCTCATGTTTACTTTGAATTTCTGTTCATCACATTGTTTGTTTTCTAACTCTCTTCATAAAAATCCGATTCAATGGATATTTCACCGCATTCTTCAGTTCCTCTCTGAATTTGCTTTGAGTCAGTCCGTAAATACAAGTGTTGGTACAGGAACTGAGAACCTGCAGCATCGCGGAGATCTCTTCTGCGATGTAACAGGGGTCCGGGACAGAATAAAGCAAACTCATTGAAATTCGTTGATAGATATAAAATGCCACTTGTGTTACCCACAAGAAGATGAAACTACCGGATATGCTGAAGAACAAAATGATGGATTTGCGACGGTTCGCTCTCTCCCTGTCCGTACCATTCTCTCCACTCTTTTGTCCCCGGAGCCCCTTACGGGCTCGACTGGCCGCTAGAATCCGCCTGACAGTCAGTATATTGAACAGCAAAATCAGGAAGAATGGGGCACAAGGGGTTAAAATGTTGTAAAACAATTCAAATGCAGCCCGTGAGTGATAGTTTTCGAAACTCGATGTAAGAGCGCAATACCAGGGAACACTATCAATTGGTACCATAGACTCGTATATAAAGCCCCACGGGACACTCCCCAAACAGGTCAGCACACTCACTGTCCCGACAACCACAGTCGCCGTTCTCTGGGTGCAATATTTTGCTTTCAGCTTCTCGTAGCAAATAGCCACAAATCGATCGACAGTGAAAGCGACAGTCAGCCAGGCAGAGGTCGCAGTGCTCGCAAATACCAGCCATCCACCGAGACTGCACACAGGAGTGATGAAAAGGAATGATCGGCGAAAATAAAACGATGCAGTCCACCGCAGCAGCGGATCGGAGATAACGACCAGGAGATCGGCCACTGACATTCCCACCATGTAGCGAGTGACACATTTGGAGAGACCGCACTTTTCCCGGAGCAGGATCACAATCGCCACCAAGTTCGCTGGAAGAGAGAGAGAGGGAACAGAAAGTTGAAAGAAAAAAAAACTCATCACATTCGCTAAATTGTTACTACCAAAAGATAGTTTTTTTGTTGCACCTAACTCAGAAAACCGTTCAAGTGCAACTGCAGTCAATCAATTCGTTTAGTGTCAGCGGGCTGTGCAAACCCAGTATTCCCAAATACAGGGCATCTGCTACAAGACCAAAGCACAGAAACCAGAACATCAAATTATTGAACATAAACAGCTGGAAGAACGCTGTCTAACCCGTTCAGTTCCAGAGATGTTGGCCGATTCGCTAAATTCCTGCAGCAGTTTGTTTTCGATCCGGATGCCAGAATACACATTCCCGGTGTTTCCATTCCATTTCTGAAATGCAGAGCACCGGGACTGGACAGGTGACAGTGGAAACCAGCGACAGAAGCGATCACAATATTATAATTAAACTTCAATTACCACCAACGGCAGGTGACACTGCGGCCTACCGGGAATTCCAAAGGCTGAAATAAAAGGACAGTAGACTTCCTCTATCTGCCAGATGAGAGAATTATCCATTTCAGTGAGAATGTACGAATTCTGTTACTCCCGAATCCACAGCTCGGGCAGACACTTTGAGCTGATTTCGTCAAAACGGCGCTGATTTATAGAAAGTATCGGTCTCCTGAGATATGGTTGCACCACTGACTAGCTTTCTTCGTTACAGCTACTTGAACAAACACCTTAATTTAAATCCATTGTCTCTGATGTAAGTATTCGGCCGACTGAAGACAACTACACCAAAAATTCTTGGGCGTTGTCTAAGCAGTGATTCATCCACAGGAAATAATGCGGGAGCTCTAATGACAAAGACTGACTTCATCACGGAGCAGTCACATTTACAGATTTCAGGGATTTGCTGACTAATTGTACATCTGTAAACGAGGTGCACCGACACCGCCTGACCTACAACGAACTTCTGCCCCTGCGGTTTCCAATTTTGAACTGCCCTTCAGTGCTTCAACACCTTCCTGGCCAGATACAAATATGCACACAAACACATTCTCTCTCTCTCTCTCTCTCTCTCTCTCTCTCTCTCTCTCTCTCTCTCTCTCTCTCTCTCTCTCTCTCTCTCTCTCTCTCTCTCTCTCTCTCTCTCTCACACACACACACACACACACACACACACACACACACACACACACACACACACACACACACACACACACACACACACACACACACACACACACACACACACACACACACACACACACACACACACACACACACACGAAACATAGATACGAACAGAGATATAACAGCCAGATGAACGTCGTGTTAGCAACGGACAAATGAGCACGTTGCCGATGTAGAAAAAAAGACGAAAACATCTGCAGATGCTGGAAATCCAAAGCAACAGTCACAATGTTCTAGCAAATCTCTGCTGAGTTCATTCAGCATTTTGTGATTTTGCTGATTTAAAATAATTGTATAAACATCACAAATCTGTCAGAGGTTTAACGAAAATTGAGAAGAAATGTTTCAAGCTGCAAATAACTGGGCATATCGGAAACTAATTAAAAATTAGTCTCCCCCAGTATAAGAAACATCCTCTCCAAATCCTCTGTATCGAGGCAGTTCAATATTCGATAGGTTTCAATGAGATCCCTCTTCATTCTTCCAAACTCAAGTGAGTACAGGCCCAGATCAATTAAATTCTCCTAATTGATTAACACTTTTATTCCCATGGACCTCTATAGACCCTCTCCAATGCCAACACATATTTTCTTAGATAAGGGGCCCAAATCTGCTCACAGTGCTCCATGTTTGGTCTGACCAATGGCTATAATGCCCCAGGATTACATCCTTACTCTTATATTATAGTTCTATTGAAATGAAAGCGACCACAGACTCAGCCCTCAAGTCAACCATTAGATAATCCTGAACAAGGAGTCCCAAGTTCCTTTGCACCTCTGATTGTTAAATTTTCTCTCCATTTAGAAAATAGTCTATGCTTTTAATCCTTCTACCAAAATGCATGGCTATATATACACTTCCCTACACTATATTCCATCTTCTCATTCTCCCTGTCTGTCTAAACCTTCTTCAGATAATTAGCTTCCTGAACGCTACCTGCCCCTCCAACTCTTTTTGTGTAATACTGAAACTTGGCATAAAGCCATCAATTCAGTCACCCAAATCATTGACATATAACGTGAAAAGAATCGGCTCCGACAAAGACCCCTGTGGAACACTACTAATAGACTGCAGCAAACCAGAAAAGACCTCTTATTCTCACTCCTTCTCTTCTGCCAGTTAGGCAACCTTCTATCTATGCTAGTATCTTTCCTGTAATGCCATGGGCTCTTAATTTGCTAAGCAGACTCATGTGCGGCACATTGTCAAAGCCATTCTGAAACTCCTAGCAATCTATATCCACAGATTTTTTTGTTGTCTATCCTGCTTGTTCTTTCCTTACCGAATTCCAACAGATTTGTTAGGCATGATTCCCCCTGAAGGAAACCACTCTGACTTTGCCTGCTTTATCATGTGCCTCCCACTACACCAAAACCTCAATCTTAATAATGACCCTAATACCTCCAACTACTGAAGTCAGGATGATTGGCTAATAATTCTCTTTCATTTGCCACCCTCCCTTAAAGTGTGGAGTCATATTTGCTTTTTTCCAATCTTCCAGAGCCATTCTAGAACATAATAATTCTTGAAAGATCATGACTAATGCCTCCACGACATCCGCTGCTACCTCTTTCAGAACCCGAAAGTCTAGTATATCTGGTCCAGGTGACTTATCTAGCATTCAAACTTTCGAACTCAAAAGCACCGTCTTCTTAGTAATAGCAACAACACTTAATTCTCCCTCCGATACTTTTGGATTTTTGACATACTCCTAGTGTCTTTCACAGTGAAGACAGGCAGAAAATATGTATTAAGTTTGTCTGCCATTTCTGTTCCCCCATTACTACCTCGCCAGCATCATTTTCCAGTGGTCTCTCCTTTACTTTTTATATTTCTGAAAGAATTGTTTTGGGATCATCATATTATTGGCTAACTTATGTTCATATCTCTCTTTATAAATTATTGTTAGCTTTTTTAAAATCATCCCAATCCTCCAACTTCCCACAATTTTTACTGTATTTGTTTGTTCTCTTTTTTTCCCTCTATGCTGTTTTTGACTTCCGCTGTCAGCCACCTTATCCTCCCTTTAGAATACTTGAGGATGTATCTATCCTGCGCCTTCTGAATTGCTCCCAGATACACCAACCATTGCTGTTTTGCTGTAATCCCTGGTACTGTCCCCTTCCAATTAAATTTGGCCAGCTCCTCTCACATGCTTCTGTTACAGTATCCCTTTTGTTTCAACTAAAATACTAATATATCTGACTTTATTTTCTCCTTCCCAAACTGCAGAGTGAATTTATCATATTATGATATATGTCTCCTAAGGGTTCCTTTACCTTAAACTCTCTAATGAAATCTGGTTCATAACACAGCACTCAATCCAAAATTGCCTTTTACCTGGTGGCCCCAACCACAAGCGGTTCCGGAAACCCAACGTGTACGCTTTCTACAAATTCCATCTCTTGGGGTTCGGCAGCAACCTGAATTTCTCAATCTACCTGCATATTGAAATACCCCACGACTATTGCAATATTTCCATTTTTACATGCATTTTCTGTCTCCTGTTGTAAGTTGTACCCCACCACTAGGCCACTGTTCTAAGGCCTTGATATAGCCCCCATCAGGGTCTTTTTTTACCTTTGCAGTTTCTCAACTCTACCCACAAGAATACTCCATCTTCCAATTCAATTTTTCCTATTTGTAAGGATCTGATTTAATTTTTTACTAACAAACCCGCTCCATCCCCTTTACCTACCTGCTTGTCCTTTCTATACAATCTATCTTTTGACGTTAATCTCCCAACTATGATTTTCTTTCAGCCACGATTCAGTGATGGCCACGATGTCATAACTGCAAACTCTAACCTCAACCTCATTCCATATACTGTACAGTGAGCTTTCAAATATGACAGCTTCAGGCATATATTCCTTACTCTCTTCAATTTTGCCACCAAGTTAGACTTCAACTCATCCCAGAGACTGCAACCTGCCTGTCCTTCCTCACAGTCTCACTACACACTGCATTTACGTGTTTACCAACTGCCCCGTCTTCAGATCTATCATTCCAGGTCCCATCCACCCTGCCTAAATAGGTTAAACCGTCCTCCACAGCTCCCCCAAACCTGCCCACAAGGATATTGGTGCCCCTTAGCTTCAGGTATCAACTATCATTTTTTTACAAGTCATAACTTCCCCTCATAGACTATTAGTTTCAAGAAAATTAGACCATCGTTGCTTAGCCTTCTCATGGGTTTCATAACTAGGGGAAATCAACAGTGTTAAACCACCATTAACATGGTTCCTTAGCATTCTGTTTTGAAATACATGCTGTTGATCTGACGTAACTCAATCCCAGATTCTTCTCTCCTTCCGGTACTTTGCTTCATTTTTACTTTTGACTGCACGTTTGTGGAGTTTGGATGGTTGTTCCTGCTATAGGAGAGGGATGGTCCTGTGCATCTGTTTTTCTTGCGCCCTTTCTCGGTTTTCTATTATTCATATAGTTTTTGCGTTGAAGGCACGTGTACATAAGGGAACCAAGGGATCAGAGGTTTCCCATCATTTTAAGTGCATAAAGGTGGACCAATCTAATGAAAACATGTTTGCAATGTCGGGCATCATCTTCATTCGGTTAGGTAATAGTATTTAACTATTAATTCATAATTAATTGTACGTACAAAAGATGATCTCTGTGATTCCTGTTTATAAATAAGTCTTTCAGCAATAATCTTGAAGTTTTTTACAACAGCTGGTCTTCTGTGTTCTTGCTGGTGAGACTTCAGTTAGAAATCCTTTATTGCTTGTTTGCTAATATTTCTCCTTTTTCTCTTATTTTCTACGGTTAGGCCACTTCATTGCTAACTCAGAGGGAAAGGATGGCTAATTCAACGCAGACAAATTCATCTCTCAGCAACCTATCAGACATTCAAAGAGGAAGCGCTTACAAAACAGTTGAACTAATCTTCATTGTGATTGTAGCATTATCTTTGAGTCTGGTGACCATTATCGGAAACATTCTGGTTATGCTTTCTATCAAAGTAAACAGACAGTTACAAACAATTAACAACTATTTTATTTTCAGCTTAGCCTGTGCTGATTTGATTGTTGGTGTGTTCTCTATGAATCTTTACACCATTTACATCGTCATTGGCTACTGGCCCATGGGCCCAGTGGTGTGTGATTTATGGCTGGCTCTAGATTATGTTGTTAGTTATGCATCTGTCATGAACCTTCTTATCATCAGCTTTGACCGATATTTCTGTGTGACAAAGCCTCTCAGCTACCCTGTGAAGAGAACCACCAAGATGGCACTGATGATGATTGCAGCTGCTTGGGTGCTGTCATTTATCCTGTGGGCTCCTGCCATTCTCTTCTGGCAGTTCATTGTAGGTGGGCGGACTGTTGAAGAGGGTGAGTGTTATGTACAGTTCTTCTCAAATCCAGTTGTCACTTTTGGCACTGGAATAGCATCCTTCTATCTACCGGTTATTACCATGACTATTTTGTATGTGCACATATCCCGTGCTAGCAAGAGTCGGATCAAGAAGGATAAGAAACAGCCAGAATCAAACAAAGGCCCCATTTCTCCCAGTCCAGAGCGAGGCAAAATAATGACACCGAATAATAACAACATGTCAAGTGCACCTGATGGGTTGCAGAATGTCAAAGTACAAAATGGCAAGGCAGCTGGTGAAGTAATGACGGATCACTGTGGCCAAGGAGAGGAAAAGGGGGTCTCAAATCCCTCGACTTCCCTCAGTGTCGTCCCTTCCATCCAGAAGGAGGAAGGAAAGATTGATGAGAGCACAAAGGTCTCCAGTGCACAAAGACATTTTAGCAACTGCAGCTCCAAGCTCTCCAGCATAAAGGTCGTCACGAAATCCCAAAAGAGTGACTACTGTGCTACCACAATTGAAATGGTGTCAGACAACAACACCAAGAATGGTAAAGACAGAGAGCTCGCCGCAGCCCACATGATCATTAAAATGACAAAGACCCCTGCTGAGAAAAAGAACGGAGCTGTAACCCGGGAGAATAAGGTGACCAGGACCATCTTGGCTATTCTGCTGGCATGTATCATCACCTGGACCCCATACAGTGTCATGGTACTCATTAACACTTTATGTTCAGTCTGCGTTCCTAACACAGTATGGACTATTGGATACTGGCTCTGTTACATCAACAGTACACTCAACCCAGCCTGCTATGCACTGTGCAATGCTACCTTCAAGAAAACCTTCAAACATCTTCTCTTCTGCCAATATAAAAACATTGGTGTACCAAGATAAAATCAATAACCTGCTCCTCTCCATGAACATTTTATACATGGTATAGATGACTTTCACAATGTTTATCATAAATGTATATAAGAAAAATGTTCAACACGCTGTTATGGCTCAAATAGACATTATCTGTAATATGGTGAAAGCACACTTGAGTTCTGTCCACGTAATTTCTTATTTCTGTTTAAATGACGAGGGTGCTGATTATTATAATGTTTCTGTGTGAAATCGTAAATTAATCTGCCTGGATTTCAAATATAGTGCGTTCCAGTTAATTGGGGAACACGAGGAATTGTACATTTTGGCCCGATTAAATGGTTGCCCCAGTGAGCCGAAGTTTCCTGGAAATAGTTAACAAAGTATAAAAAAAGACAAACTTACATATAAATAAGTAACGTACTATGTGTTTAAAGGAAATACAGAATAAATTAGAACACAACCAAAATCACTGCAGTATATAAAACTGTATTAGTTCCTAATTATTTTGCTGGAATTCATTAAGTGTACACTGACGTGTTCTTTTGATTGACTGTAAATAAATAAAATTATCAGAGAAACCAAGTGCAGATAGTGTACAGCTTTCAAACAGTGCTATCGATGATTGGAACCTCCAAATCCTCATTTTAATTGTGACATTCAAGATGATTGCTGATACCTTTAAATTAATCATCGTACCTAACTAGATGAAGCATTGAAATTGTTTCATTTCACCTTAGACGTTTCTGGTATCCGCAAGCCTGAATGCTTGAAACCGCAGTGAGGAAAGCAGTTCCGAATTGTCTTACTGTTTATCATTTGCCTACGATCAATGACAAAAATCACTACTCTTTGAATACGAACACACTCGTGATGCTATTTAAAACGGTTGTTTTAATAACAGCGTAGTGTATAATGGCCACATAACTTGCATCTGACTGATGCTAGTTAGAACCTATTTGGCAACAAATTCCTGCCCCAATTAAGTAGCATAGTTTTCCAAATAAACAAAGGAATCCAATGTTTTTGCAATTTATTTATTTATCATTAAGTATTGTCCTAAATAAGCGGTTTCCCCAATTAACCAATGGCACAATTAATGCCATTTGACTGAATTATAAAATTCAACATGGGCACATTCAAGGGGTAATGTTCATTTTTATAATATCACTCAGTATCAAAAATTGTATTCTGCCCTTTTAATAAACTTGTGTTTCTAATGGATACACACCTTATTACCTTTAGTTATTAGTTCTAATAGGTTGCTTCGAAACTTAATCATAACTTGTCATAAGGGGGGCGTTGGTGGCGGACCCAAATGCAAGACACAGATACTAAGGGACTAGGAACAGGGCTAGCTTTGTCAAGAAAGCAAGGGAAGACAGGAGTGAATGACGCTGGACATTGACACAGGCCTTGGACGAGACTAGGATTCAGAGCCTGGGCTAGGACTTGGTCTTGAGACAAGGGACACGGACGTAAAACTAGGAATTTGGAGCCTGGGCTAGGGCTCCGAGCCGGAGACTGGACAAGGACCCGAAACCTAAGTCTTGACTCGGGCTCGGAACACGGATCTAGGCGAGGACAAACCGTGGCTACAGGTCATGGCGTGGCTATAGGACTGGACGTGAGAATCCAGGACAGGACGGGGGAACTCCAGCACTGGGCTGCGCGAGGTAGCCCTTGGCTGGGCGAGGTAGCCCTTTGCTGGGAGAGGTACAAGGACAGGACGAGGCACATGAACAGAACAAGAACATGAAGCGGATGCACCGGGAGCACCGGACGCAGTATGTCACAGCAGTTGATCACAGATGAAGTGTCGCCTCACCTGGAAGGACTCTCTGGGGCCATGAATGGTGGTGATGGAGGAAGTATAACGGCAGGTGTAGCACTTATTCCGCTTACAAGGATAAGTGCCGGGAGGGAGATCGGTGGGAAGCGATCGGGGGTATGAATGGACAAGGGAGTCTTGTAGGGAGGGATCTCTGCGCAAAGCAGAAACTGGGGAGGGGCGGAAATATGTGCTTGGTGGTGGGGTGCTCCCAGGACGGCATTCTAAATATTGGTGAGAACCGACTCGGACTGGGAGACCATTTCACTGAACATCTAAACTCTGTCTGCCAGAGTAAGCAGTATCTCCCAGTGGCCATGCACTTAATTCCACCTCCCATTCCCATTCTGATATGTCTATCCACGGCATCCTCTACTGTCAAGATCATGCCACATTCAGGTTGGAGGAGCAACACCTTATATTCCGTCAGGGTAGCCTCCAATCTGATGGCCTGAGCATTGACTTCTCTAACTTTCGTTAATGCCCCTCTTCCCCTTCTTACCACAACCCTTATTCATTCATTCATTAATCTGTCTATCTAGTTATTTATTCATTTATTTGCTTGTTTATTCATTTATTTATTTCCCCTTCCCCTTTTTTTTCTTTCACTCTCTCTTTTCACTCTCTGTCCCTCAAACAATACTTCTTGCCTGCTCTCCATCTTCCTCCGGGGCTCCAACCCCCTTTATTTCTTCCCAGCCTCCCGTCGCTTGATCCCCCTCTTTCTACAGCCTGGTATCCCTTTTGCCAATCAGCTTTCCAGCTCTCTTTATCCCCCCCCCCCTCCTGTCTTCTGCTATCATTTCGGATCTCTCTTCCCCCTCTCTCTATCAAATCTCCCACTATCTCTTCTTTCAGTTAGTCCTGACGAAGGATCTCGTCCCGAAACGTCGACTATGCTTCTTTCTACAGATGCTGCCTGGCCTGTATTGTGTGTGTGTGTTACTTGAATTTCCAGGATCTGCAGATTTCCACGTGTTTGCATCAGACATCCATTGTGCACCACTGTCGCATTAACCATCGTCCCATTGATCACCGTCGTCAACTAGGTTCATAATTAGCATTCATACTCTCAGTAGCACAGTTGCACATGTGTTAAGTCTTGTATCTATTGTTCACAGGTTGCACACAATTCAACAATGACAGACACAGTATTCAAATAATCTTGTAGAAAGCAGAATAATTCATTCCCTCTCATACGATCCGGGGTATTAGACAGGGAGCAGTAGTTGGAATGGCTGAGACATTGCATCACATGTCCTCACAGAGAGGCGCTGTTTCTTGTTAGTGGGAATAATCTATTCGGTCAATGGTTAATCCTCGGCTGAATGCCGAACCCTTCTCGAATTCTACTTCTCACTTAATCCACAAAATCTTCTGTTTTACTGAATGTATAACTGTTTTACCAATTTTTTAAAAGAAAAATAAATCTTTTACATTTGCCCGTGTCCATCAAAACTTTGCTACTCCTGTGGGGTCCATTTCAGCTGGCCAGGAATCACACTCTAGTAAAGTGGTGATGGAAAGGAATTTAAATGATGGCACCGAGTCACTTAGTCTGTAATAAAATCGAGTGCATTATTTAGAGATGGGTTCAGCGGTGTACCTTTGCATGTGGAGTGTCTCTGGGCCTGCAGCCTGTACCTTGGGCTGGGGATGTTGGAATAATTCAGTAGATCACAGAAAGGTTCGAGAAAAGGGGAGTTAAGTAAGGACTTTCGCGGATAAGAAGGTTAAAAAGGTGAAATTCTTGATTCCAGAAAACATGTGAGCAATGTCGAAGAGCATGGAGGAATCCACATTAACCTTGCAAAGAGATTGGAGCCCATCCACTGCTTCACAGTATGCTAAGGAACCTCATTTTGGGTTGAAGACCCAGTGCCTTGCAGTTGATAACTCAGATCCCGATCCCGCAGCAGAGGCAGACTCCAACCAAGTGTATGTGTGTTGATGTGAAAGCTCAGATTTTCACTGTCTAAACTCAGGATTTGGCCAGCATGGTGGGAATAATAATGTTCAAAAGCAATGACAGGATGTTGTAGCAATAAAGCAATCTCATCTCGTTCACAGTGCTGGGGTAGCTGGACTGTCATGTGGAGGGAGCAGCAGTGGCATTATGCAGTAAAGACTGCATTCATTATCCCACCATTGTCATTCTGCCAGTTGTCCTGTCATTATGAGAAAGGATATCCCAGCCTCACAGGATAATCAGGAGCCCTTCTCATCAGAAATGATGCCTATCTTGAAGGGAGGGTCCAGCTCAGAGACAGCCTTCCAGACCCACAAATGCACACTAAAGCTATTTACAGTCTCCTTCACTAAAGTTCCTTACATTCAGCCCAGCCAGCCCTACCGCTGATTTTGCTCTGCATGAATCTCCTCCCAACTTCCTTCAATAATTACATCAAAGGTTCAAAGGTCGAATTTAATGTCAGAGAAATGTATACAATATACATCCTGAAATGCTTTATGTTTCCAAAAATCCACCAAAACAAAGAAGTGCCTCAAAGAATGAATGAAAGTTAAACATGAAAACCCCAAAGTCCCCCTGCCGTGCATAAGCAGTTGCAAGCAATAATCCCTCCTCCCCCACCGACAAAAAAGCAAACATCGGCACCGCCACCAAACAGTCAAGTGTGAGCAAAGCAATAGCAAATACACAGACTTGCAGTTACCCCAAAGACTTCGAGTTTCACCAAGTCTTCGACATACCGCAGGTTCTGTCTCTCCCTAATGAGGGAGAGGGAGGTGTCTCCATCAGCAGACAAATGTATGTTCTTCCTCACAAACTCTGTTCAGTCTCCACTTAAGTGCGTCTGTATTATTTACTTAAGACGCCTTCTGTCATGGCAATTTTGATTTCTAACTTCTTACCTATCTTTGGATAAGCAAGTTAGATGTTTATGGTGACTAACTTGTGTTGTTGGCCTCTGTCTGCTCCAGCTGAACAATGGAGCTATTCTGTCGCCATCCACTCAGGTAAAGACACTAAGGGTAAAAAAGTGTTCTTATTCCACTTGCCAAGATTGGATTGATAAAACCGGTTTGGAATATTTTTTTTTGTATTGGCTTGTATTTCATGTTGCCGTTAAATACGTTTTTGCAGAATAGTGAATTAGGAAACACCATAGTGGGGTGTGTCAGGAATGGACAGGAGGAGGAGTATAGGAAACTGATACAGGACTTTGTGATATGGTGCAACTCAAACTACCTGCGTCTCAATGTCACCAAGACCAAGGAGATGGTGGTGGACTTTAGGAGATCTAGGCCTCATATGGAGCCAGTGATCATTAATGGAGAATGTGTGGAGCAGGTTAAGACCTACAAGTATCTGGGAGTACAGTTGGACGAGAAGCTAGACTGGACTGCCAACACAGATGCCTTGTGCATGAAGGCACAGAGTCGACTGTACTTCCTTAGAAGGTTGGCGTCATTCAATGTCTGCAGTGAGATGCTGAAGATGTTCTATAGGTCAGTTGTTGAGAGCGCCCTCTTCTTTGTGGTGGCGTGTTGGGGAGGAAGCATTAAGAAGAAGGACGCCTCACGTCTTAATAAGCTGATAAGGAAGGCGGGCTCTGTCGTGGGCAAAGTACTGGAGAGTTTAACATCGGTAGCTGAGCGAAGGGCGCTGAGTAGGCTACGGTCAATTATGGAAAACCCTGAACATCCTCTACATAGCACCATCCAGAGACAGAGAAGCAGTTTCAGCGACAGGTTACTGTCGATGCAATGCTCCTCAGACAGGATGAAGAGGTCAATACTCCCCAATGCCATTAGGCTTTACAATTCAACTGCCAGGACCTAAGAACTTTTTTTTTAAAGCTATTATTAATGCTTTTTGAGTTAGTGATTTAGATGCATATCATATTATTACTGAGTTAAGTATTGTATGTAATGAGTTTTTGCTACAACAAGTGTATGGGACATTGGAAAAAATGTTGAATTTCCCCATGGGGATGAATAAAGTATCTATCTATCTATCTATCTATCTATCTAGGAAGTGTTTTACTGCTGCAGTTGGATGAATTGGTACTGAAATGGATGAGCATTCAACCTAGCCAAGCATTCTGCTTCTGTTTCTCTTTCTTCTTGTTCCCTTTCTGCTTCTGAACCGCTAACCACCCCATCACTTTTTCTTAGCGTCCAGCTGCTTGACGGGGAGCTGGTTAACATAAGCAGAACCCCTGTAAAGGGAAGCTTGTGAGGTACACAGCAGAATTCGAGCCATAGAATCTTCAAGAAGTACAGCACAGAAACAGACCCTTCAGGCCATCTAGGGGGAGGTGCGAACAATTTAAACTGCCTACTCCCATCGACATGCACCAGGAACACAGCACTCCATACCTCTACCGTCCATGTACCCATCCAAACTTCTCTTAAATGTTCAAATTGAGCTTTCATGTACCTCTTGTGCTGGCGGCTCGTTCCCCACTCACAGAACCCGCTGAGTGAAAAAGTTTCCCCTCATGTTCCCCTTAAAACTTCCCCCTTTTTCTTCTGCTGTGATTTGCAGAGCTCCTCCTGGGTGGTGTGGGGAGTACAATCTATGTTGCAGCTCAACAGTTGTTTGCCAGTTCACAATTTTGTCTGGTAGCCATGTGGCATTTGTGTGTGCAGGAATTCCTGTGTTGCAGAACATGTTGTAGGGATTAACCCTTGAACTCCCATAACTGCTTTTACATTAGTTGTGTTGGTTCAGCTGCAGGCTGCAGCAGACTATTATAGAAAACAGCCATTGGACAGCTCCAGGCACCATCATTTATTTGTGTCAATTCATTGATTGGTCGTCCACTGTCTGATCACCAAGAGGGTGTTTATTCCTTTTGGTCAAGTTACACCTAGATCAGGGGTTCCCAGCCTTTCATATGCCATAGACGTATCCCATTAAGCAAGGGGCTTGTGGATGCCAGATTGGCATCTGGAGCTTTAATGTGATATCTGCAGAGTTGTGGTCTGATCACCCTGCACAGTGACGAAGCTTGCACAAAGCTATTCACAGATTCCATTCTTGCTTCTCTGGCATTGGAGACTCTCGCTTAGGAAGGTGACAGCCAGTGTATTGCCTCTTCAGGTTTGAGCTTCTAATTATGGCTGGAGAAGGTGACAGTTTTTAGTGAGACTGGTTCTCTTACTGAGTTTCAGAGAATTGTTGTATGAAAGCCCTTCTTCTGAGAGACTCTCCTCACTGTCTCCCGAAGCTTCCTCGCTCATCAAACAGCTTGTACTTCTCTCCATGTTTTCTGCTCATTCTGCATACAAAAAAGAATACCACGCTCCACCCCCCCCCCCCACCACCAATCATATCTGGGAGAAACTGATGCCTACAGAAGCCTTGAATTCAAGCCAAAAGCTTAGTGGCTTGACACATCATTCCCTGTACACTTCCCAAGTGTAAACATTAGAAACAACCAAACCTTTGTGGATTTCCAGTTCACGAATCAGAAATAAATCAAATCTCTCAGCGTAGTCTCAACTAAGCTGGGATTTTCAAAAAATGTCTGAGTATTTCAAGATAGCCTGCTGTGCTAGAAGGTGTAGTGTTATCAGTGCAAGTGTCTTAGGATAAATAGGAATGCATCACTGCACTGTATACACACTTATCACAATGACGAAAGGAATGAACCTTTGTATCGGTAGAGCTGTCTAAAGGAATGAAAGATTTTATTGCCATTGCACATCAGGATATTTTGAAATAGCTGTCCAGTTTTGAAAAGAAAAGTCGGTACCGAGGAGTCTCGAAGCTGTTGATTGATTTCTGCTTGCTGTAAATAGGATGTCTCAGGGGCTTGATTGTTTCTTGAATTCTTAGACTTGGGCTAGTGCACAGGGATTGGTGTACCTGTGTTATGTCTTTTATTTATGCAGAAACCAGTTCATCCCAGTTATGACGGGGATTTAGATCCATTCTTCTTTCATGATGAAGAATGAGGTGAGGGCCTGGAGAAAGAGGGCAAGCAACTCAAAGAGGGAGAGGAAGGAACGAACACTAAAAGTCTTTGTTAACTGCAAGGAATATTCAGAAGTAATTCATCCACCTAATCATCAATAAGAAACAGTGTATCAGGTATCTGTGTATCAAGAGTTATGTTCTCCCTTAAACCTGCCATCTGTTCCAAACATAGATAAAATTGTTATTGCTTTCAGTTGGCAGTGAAGGGACTGTACCTTTGTTATGCTGCAACTAATATGGAATTTTAATACCCCCATATATTTGAGCTCCATTTACTAAACCTCAGGAAGAGATGCCACATGCAACATAAAATAATAAAGTTGTTATTATTTTAATAAATGTTTTCAGAAAAGTAATCTACCTTAAAGACTGCACAGTTAATTTATCTATTTCAATAAATATTGAGAGGAAAACTGTTTTGTGTCCAGTAACTTGACTGTATCCTTACTCAAAATCCTACGTTAAGATTTACAGCTCAGATTTATGGTCGAATAAGTAGAGAATACCACAGTATTTGTTGATCATGTCTTGTTTTAGAATATCAAAAACAAAATAGCTTTTGAACTATTATGTTTTTTTAGATTTTGAACGCTGGAAGCTATGCTGAATAATAGGTTACAAACTTCCCAATACCATTGATCAGCACACTCTTAATATATGTAATTATTTATCTTCTATGATTACTGCCTTGCTCTTAGACAAGGTCATTTGCAGAGCGCTTATTTCATTCAATTATGTGTCAAAGTGGAAATGCTTTTCCATCGGGTCAGTGCCAGTGAATAATTAACAATACCTTACTGTTAAATTTTCATGGGACAATGGGGCTCTAGTAAGGTGCCTGTTGCATCTTACTTTCCACATCATTGCCTTCCTTTAGTTTCTGTTCATTGTGATTGAATGAAATGAATGTAAAACTGACATGTATCACCCTCATCTTTTTGGTAACACTATCACGCTCTCTGATGTCTCTCTGACTTCTATTAACGTCATTTGACATATGTGTTCGTTAATACCTTCAATATGCATGCACAGAAAGTGTATTGACTTCTCATTTCATTGAAGTATTATTATTTGAAATGACTGCCTTACATTGTGAATCCGTGAATGAGACAAAATCTTCAGGATGGATTTTGGTCACTGTGGTATGAAACTTACACTATGTTCTGGTTAAGAGATGCAGATTCATTACAGCGATGCAACCCTTGACTAGTGATCGTGTTTGGCTTAGTGATAGATGTATCAGGCAAACCTGCTTCGTCAGCATGATGGGGTATATAATTGATCCATAATTCAGTGAGGAGGAATGGATCTGATGGCAAACTGAAATGCTAACATCAATCCAGGAACTAGTAACCAACTAAAGGATATTGGTGAGTTTCAAATCTGCACAGAAAAGTTGAGAAGGGTAGATTATACTGTATTTTCCTTTGAAGATTTTTCAGTTACATATTCTAATTAATTATTAGCCACTTGGTCTTTTATTACTTTGCAAAAAAACAACATTCTTCTTCCCTTACAGTTTGCAAAGCGAAGGTAGGTTGTTAATAACATTGATTGATAGCGTTGAAGCACAATTGTGCCTTTCAGTAAATTATCTCATTAGATGCACAGAGAACATAATTTTATTATATTTTAGTTGATCTCATCCGTCCAGTCCAGGAACTGGTTTCGCATGCCGGGGTAGGCACCTCCCTATCTTACTGGGGTTGAAGTTTCCTGGCTACACTCAACTGGTTTAGCCCGCCTGTCGACGCGGTGTACAAGGGTGTTGCCACTG
Source organism: Hemitrygon akajei (assembly GCF_048418815.1). Lineage (NCBI taxonomy): Eukaryota > Metazoa > Chordata > Chondrichthyes > Myliobatiformes > Dasyatidae > Hemitrygon > Hemitrygon akajei. Next base: position 684,440 of record NW_027331990.1, on the reverse strand, counting down.
TCACATGCAGACTGTTACTTGGAGCCACGGGTGAGTTCTGGATGGCACCAGGGGACAAAAGGTGTATGAGCTGCCACTGTGTGGAGCACGAAAAGCCCGCCAGCACAAGTGCCTAACCAATTAATGTTTATAATATTTTTAAATAAAGGGTCCAGGAACTTTTTGCACGATTTTCATAATCATTTCTGGTATCTGTTTTCTGGTTGTGATTCTGTATATTCCATAAAAATAGTCTCCGAGCCTGTTTTAAAGAAAGAGATTTTCAGCTTATAGCCAATGGGCGGACATGAATCGATATTAGATCGATAAATGGATATTTAGACTGATAGATTGAGAAGGATACATTTAGGAGACAGATAATTTGATTCCCTTCCTGAGCTGTGAGGAGACAACTGGGTTATTTCCCTGCTTCAAACGGATCCACTACTGCAGTGAACAGAACTGTCAGAGCTATACAGGCACATCACTGACCAACCCGGTCAGTGCTTAATCTGACATACCACCGGCCACATAGATAATGTCACTGCTTGTCCAGTTCCCTCAATATTGCAATGTTATTATCACAGCTTATTTGGTCCCACCATCTCTCACTGAACATATCACTGCTTATTCAGAAACATCTCTGAGTATACTGGTAATTTCATTGCTCGCAGTCTCATGATGGACTCAGCGAAAAGAAGATGTCTGTCCATAAGGACATAACATACAATAACATCGTTCATTACAAAAGTGCACCTCCGCACAATCATAAAGTTTGGGCCGATGCCCTGTCCCTGTCATCACTGACAACATGGTCAGTGACTATCAGAACATGCAGGTTAAGTCTTTGTTTGCCAAAGCCGGGTCCCTTGCAACAAATAAAATGCTGATGACGCAGCAAATTACAAAGTGGAATCAGTACCTCAAACGTGCAATCAATAATGTAATTTATAGTACGCTTTTATAGTAGCTGTGTGATGTGGATAGAACTTCCATGCAACTTACCGTTATGGACATGTTTTACAGGTTGTACAGTTCAAAGGAGAGGAATGATCTATCCATGTACCAACCAGTACCCGAGCATCAGTGGAACGTAAAGTCATTGAACCTCAGCTTTTGTTATTATTGTTGTACTGATATTAGGATTGACCCGGTTGTTAACGAGAGATGTTCACTCTTTATTTACCCTATCATCACACAGGGCCGTGTTTATATATCGAGACACCGGCACATTTTTATTTTCGTTTGTATAAATGAAATTCGGCGTCCTTTATTTGTAAGTCTTGTTACACACTTTTACTTAGTCTGTCCGCATAAAAAGAAACCCGGATATTGTTCAGTGGGCTCACGGATAAAAATCCTCATTCACGAAATCAGTTATAGCTGTGTTCAGTCGGGTCAGATAATCTGAACCTCCAAGATTTTATAGTCTTTATACTAACACCTTTACACAACCAAAATGTTTTTTCACTGATGTCTCATACCAAGAATAGAATAGTAAATATAATTGTTAAAATACCCTCTATACATGTAAATATACGGTAGGTTTTCTTAAACCTTTGGGAAAAATGTTCTGTATGCTGGGAATAAATGTGTATATTTTTTGTTGTTTCAAGCAAGTGGTGTAGAACAACAGGAGAAAATTATTGCACATCACTGGTCCGATTAATCACAGTCCAGATGAGATGAGGTTAACCCCTTACAGTTCGGCACTTGCAGAATTACGAAATACGCTCAGTTATATGTTTGTGTCCAATCACATGAGACAGATTTTTTTCGAACGCATTTTTCATAATTTGTAAATATTGCTTGACTGAGAGAAAACAATCCAAGGAAACTAATAAAGAGGCCAATTCTCCGCAGATGAGCAGTAAATTGAAACACAACGAAATGAATAGGCACAAACTGTAGAAGGTGACAGGTGAAACCAGAAGGAGGAAGAAATACCCTTCTTGTCCAGCTCTCTTTCAATTCTCAACTTCCGGACACAGAACATCCTCTACATAGCACCATCCAGAGACAGAGAAGCAGGTTCAGCGACAGGTTACTGTCGATGCAATGCTCCTCAGACAGGATGAAGAGGTCAATACTCCCCAATGCCATTAGGCTTTACAATTCAACTGCCAGGACTTAAGAACTTTTTTTTTAAAGCTATTATTAATGCTTTTTGAGTTAGTGATTTAGATGCATATCATATTATTACTGAGTTAAGTATTGTATGTAATGAGTTTTTGCTACAGCAAGTGTATGGGACATTGGAAAAAATGTTGAATTTCCCCATGGGGATGAATTAAGTATCTATCTATCTATCTATCTATCTATCAGATTGTCATCTAGAAGTCTAGACGGAATTCGGTATTATTTACACTGAAGTACTCTGACGTTAATTTCTATGACCTATCCATTCAAATTTAAATCTGGACGCTTGTGCGGATCAGTAGAAACTAGTAATGCGGCTCACCGTGCTGTTCGGAAATTATCGGTTGATTTTGTGAGTCAATCCATGTCTTCCAAAACTAATCTCTTCTACCGACACGTCACTCCATTGTCCAGACTTTCATATCGCCACTATCACATCTGTCTCCAACACCACCCCTGTTCAGACACCAACCACTATTAGTAGGAAATGAATCTGCACCGCACCTCCCCTTGAAAAATTATGTCAGGTTTAACATTACTGTTTTATATGCGTTGTTTTATATTTGTATTATTCATAGACGCGCACACGCATACAAGGACTCACGCATAAACACAAGGCAATGACACACAAGCGGACACACCGCACATACAGAAAGAATCAAACACACACGCTGATACATGCACACTCACAAACATAGAGAGAGAGAGATACAAACTCACAGGCACAGAAATACACAAGCACACACATACACATACTCAGACATGCGCTCACACACAGATACATCCACACCCACCCAACCCCAAACACACACACAGATAGTCACACACACTCATAAACTAACATACGCTGATATACGGAGACGCACACACACAGACAAACACACGTACACAAACGAAAGACAAGTACACACACGGGCGCGCACGGAGACACACACCCCACACACAAAGATAGTCACACAATCAGAGAGAGAGAGATACATAGTCACACACACATACACACTCTCTCACATACACACAGACACAAAAACACACACACACACATACACACACAGACTCACAAACAGAGAGATACATAGGCAGACACATACACATACACATAAACTCCACTCACGTGCGCACACAACGATACACGCACCCCCCACCCACTCCTCCACACACATAGTCAGGCTCACTCACAAACTAACAGACATACACACACATACAAGCACACACGTAAACACAAAGCATGCATACACCTATTCACAGACACACACACACACACACACACACACACACACACACACACACACACACACACACACACACACACACACACACAGATTCTCACTCAGGCGCACACTGATGCACACGTACTCACACACAGTCACATACACACACAAACACACAGAGTTAGAGATACATAGACACACACACATATACTCACACATAAACACAGCTCATGCCCACTCACAGATACACACGCACGCACGGAGATACCCACACACACTCACATACACATTAACACACATACACATACACACAAACACACATGCACACACACACACACACACTCACACACAAACACACATATACACACAAACATACACACACATAAACAGAAGTCATGCCGACACACACATAGGCTCATAAACAAACATGCACAGACATAAACACACACAGAAAAAGACATGCACACACTCACACAAATAAACACAAAGACACAAACAAATATACCCACACCAACACACACAAACACACACGCACACGCACACATACGGACACACACAGTCAAACACAAACACCCACACACACATCGGTATTTTGTTCTCCGTCTCTCCAGATTTCTGACGTGTTCTTTGACACACACGGAGCGATATATTTTAAACTTACATATCCCCCACGGGACCGCTGATTTTGATGGCTATTCGTTCGGTTTAGTGGGAGAGGGTGATGATGGACGGGCCCCGAATTATATGATTGGAATAACTCACTAAAGAAATTGGAATGGTCGAAATTAAAGTATTTATTCATCAGCACAAAGGATATTTTCTTGCGTCCCGGTAGAATTCCCCAAACATAGACTCCATTGAAATCGGTAACAGTCGGTGATAAAATAAGAATTTCCTAAGCTACAATCGTACAACTTGCTTCAATATATTTGTGTCCGACAAATTTTTCATTTGAAGCACATATTCACAGTGGAAGCACGTTTAATTGATAAAACTCATCATGTCACATTTGTGAAGTCAAACTAACAACCACATTGTTCTAAAAAAATGTCACTAAATCTGTGATTAATTCACTTGGCTGAAATAATCGGTTTGAAAATAATTTTAAAATCTTATTTTTAAGTCTTGTAATCAGTCCCTGTAGATTCGCCAAACAGTATTAATAACTCCAGGCATGTGCTACCACATTTCATTCCGAGAGATCACCTGCAGCATAGGAGCACAAATTACTAGACAGAGAAAATATCAGCAATATTCGATAGGTACGAGAGTGTGGAGAAATTATTGTTGTTCATTGCTGTCATTGGAGTTCCTGGTGAGTGAGCAGAGCAAATCACAATTGCAGCCTGTCATTCTGTGTAAACCAGTTAATTATTATTTTGCAAGCTTTCAGTGTGTGAGATATATCGATCCTGCCGATCCAACATTCTAACTTTTCATATTTAATGCAAACTAAGCGGAACATCTGTCTCCCCTCTAACTACACACAGAAAATGCTGGTGAAGGGTCTCGGCCCGAAACGCCGACAGTGCTTCTCCTTATAGATGCTGCCTGGCCTGCTGTGTTTCACCAGCATTTTGTTTGTGTTGTTTGAATTTCCAGCACCTGCTGATTTCCTCGTGTTTGTCTCCTCTAACTGACGGTTTGACTCCCATTTTGCTCTTGTTTTCCATGCCACCTTGTCTGGAATTTTCTTAGTGCTGGACACCTGAAAGTCTACGGGAAGGGCTGACTGGATAAGTTTGAAAGTAATTTTTTTCAGAGTGGTATTAGTGTTGAGGACAGGCAGCTCTCTAGGGAGGTGCGACTGGGTGGAGATTAGATTCTGAAGCACACTATTTCTGAATTATTTAGTGCATTACTGCTTCTGTGTTTCACGCCTTACTGCATAGTCTGTGACACTCGGATTCCACTGCCTATTGGTCAGTGATTGGATCTGATCATCTGAACCAGTGTCCATGGATCTACAGTCGTGTGCTATAGAACTGAACCGCTAATCCGTTAAGCGAGCTACTTCGTTTCTGCTTACTAATTATTTCATGTTTTCACTCAGAGTCGGTCTGAAAATTGGGCACCGCATCGTCCTGAAGTAGGGTGTCGACCCAAAACCAGAGTTTCCTCACTTCTATGAATGCTATCTGACCTGCTGATTTCCTGCAGTATTTTGTGTATGTGCTGCTCCGCTCTGTATCCGTTCAGTTTCCAGACGCCTGATCAGTCTCAGCTAAATCAGATAAAGCGACCCAAGCATCGACGCGAATCATCGCAAGTTGTTGTTGTTGTAGCTGAAACCCTATCCCTTGTTAATTCCCGGAGAATGTGTTCAATCTTGTCCGTGTCTGTTTTATTCTTTCCCTCTCTACCAGTTAATGTCATGGCGATAATGATCCTGTCCCGCGGAAAGTGCGTCCTCTCTCTCTGCACCACTCGCTACCTGGTGGCCATGGCTGCAGCAGACCTACTAACAATTGTCACCGAGGTGATTTTGTATCAAATCAATGTGTATTATTTCCCGCGGACATTTCTGGACATCACCCCTGTGTGCAATGTTATCGGTGTACTGAAGTTCACAGCCACACACTGTTCAGTCTGGTTCACCATAACTTTCACCATTGATCGGTTTGTCGCCATTTGCTGCCCGAAGCTAAAAACAAAATATTGCACCGGGAAAACGGCGGCTCAGATTCTATCAACAACCGGTGCGCTGTTCTGTTTGAAAAATGTTCCCCGATACTTTACGCGGGAACACTGGGTGATCATTAAAAATGTACCATGGTTCTGCATTGTCATCAGCAATTATTTCACTGACCCCGTGTGGGTTGGTTATTACTGGATCGATACGGTTTTAACTCCGTTCCTCCCTTTTGCTGGGGTGCTGCTGCTCAACGCTCTGACTGTCAGGCACATTTTACTGGCCAGTTGGGTCCGTAAAGGGCAGAACGCTCAGAGTAAAGGGAAGAACCGCAGTGACCCAGAGATGGAGAGCAGGAGGAAGTCTGTGATTTTACTCTTCACCCTCTCCGGCAGCTTCATCCTCCTGTGGATGACGCTGATTGTAAATGTTATATATCATCAGGTCTTAGGTATAGGATCCGATTTCACTGATTCCGAATTGATCTTTCACCATGTCGGGTATTTGCTGAGTGATTTCAGCTGCTGCACGAACACATTTATTTATGTCGTGACTCAGTCGAAATTTAGGGAGCAGGTGATCAGCGCGGTGAAATATCCGGTCATATTGGTGCTTCATTTCATTAATAAAGCCGTCTCCTGAGCACAAGCCAGATGCATCCGTGCTCCAGCACCTGACATTCACCGCCTGAACTCACTGGAGTTCCCGGGCGACCAGCAGCTATGATACAGTGGGAAAGTGTGCGCTGGGGAGGGGCGCAAAGCAGCGTCCCGTCGTCACAGTACCTCAAAGACCACTCCAGATGTCAGTCAAAGGACTACCCTAATATCGCCTAATCAATGGTCTGCAGACTTGTCAATCGATTTCCACTTATGCCCTCACACTTCCGTCACAGTCTGAAGTTCCCAGAGGAGGGGGAGTTAGTCCGATTCTGGCTGGCAAATCCACTGTCTATCACACCATTGTCCGGCTTCCAATTGTATTTTTGGCGAACATGAAGAAATACGGCGTGGATTGGGTAGATGGCGATGGACATTTCAACTTAAAGGTGCATTTCCGTCACCAACAGGATTGAGTGTGGTGCAGAGAATTGGGAAATAACACCTTTACTACCTTTTTTTTTTCAAATTAAAGCTGGATGACACCTTCATGCTCCACAGATAGTATGTAATGAAACAGAATGCTAAAACGAAATTAAAGACACTCCTATAAATTAATGAAGTTTTGAAAATAAAAGTTATCAACCGTCAAAGATTGCAATGACGCCATTTGATTACTTTCAACGTAATGTGCTTCACCCGGTAAAGGAACCTGAAGAGTTCCCAACATTTACTGGATAAATTCCACCACACACTCTAAGCCCAGAATGATGGCAGCCAATTCAGCTATATGTATTGATAAATGTGGGATAAGTCGTTTCTTTATCTTTGCCAGTATTTCAGGCAGAAAAAAGCCACAACAAAAGTCCCAATTAAAATTATTTTCATCCACCTTTAAAAATGGTTAATATATCATAATAAATGGCTTTAATATACTGTTGAACCAACAGACTCTCAGGTATAAGGCAATCCTTAAAGCTAAAGGTAAACACTGGGAAATCTGCTGATGGTGGAAATTCAGGCAACATACACAAATGGACCCTGACGAAGGTTCTCGGCCCGAAACGTCGACAGTGCTTCTTCCTATCGATGCTGCCTGGCCTGCTGCGTTCCACCGCATTTAATGTGTGTTATTTGTAAGATGGTTCTACTTTGGCATCAAACACGCGGAAAGGTTGCTGATATTAAGTGCACTGTTTGTGGGAACAGCTTTCTGCGTTAAAAGAGCTGCTGAGTTTTCTACACAAAAGAATAACTGAGGTAGGAACATGGAACCGGAGCTTGCAGACACTTTTAATGGCACCATGATTACCAAGAAGGCTCTGCGTTGCAATCTAGGCCTCATATGGAGCCAGTGATCATTAATGGAGAATGTGTGGAGCAGGTTAAGACCTACAAGTATCTGGGAGTACAGTTGGACGAGAAGCTAGACTGGACTGCCAACACAGATGCCTTGTGCAGGAAGGCACAGAGTCGACTGTACTTCCTTAGAAGGTTGGCGTCATTCAATGTCTGCAGTGAGATGCTGAAGATGTTCTATAGGTCAGTTGTTGAGAGCGCCCTCTTCTTTGTGGTGGCGTGTTGGGGAGGAAGCATTAAGAAGAAGGACGCCTCACGTCTTAATAAGCTGATAAGGAAGGCGGGCTGTGTCGTGGGCAAAGTACTGGAGAGTTTAACATCGGTAGCTGAGCGAAGGGCGCTGAGTAGGCTACGGTCAATTATGGAAAACCCTGAACATCCTCTACATAGCACCATCCAGAGACAGAGAAGCAGTTTCAGCGACAGGTTACTGTCGATGCAATGCTCCTCAGACAGGATGAAGAGGTCAATACTCCCCAATGCCATTAGGCTTTACAATTCAACTGCCAGGACTTAAGAACTTTTTTTAAAGCTATTATTAATGCTTTTTGAGTTAGTGATTTAGATGCATATCATATTAATACTGAGTTAAGTATTGTATGTAATGAGTTTTTGCTACAACAAGTGTATGGGACATTGGAAAAAATGTTGAATTTCCCCATGGGGATGAATAAAGTATCTATCTATCTATCTATCTATTTTCGCTGCCGCTGAGGTACCGATCGAATGCGCAGGCGTCAGAGTTGCGGATGCTTTCGAATATCGCGCGTGCGCAGTACACAAAGGCCTCGCGAAATCGGCCCCGGTAAGAGAGGGTTTGCCGCGGCTTTTTTCAACATCCAATTCGGGGCAAATGCTGTGATATCCGGACATCGTGCCTCATAATCCCGGAACATGCCGGGTAACTTCCTTCTGTCTCAGCTCACGATCCGTACACGGGCCCCGGGGAGCTTCTGGCTGATTAGGGAATGGGACCTGATGGCTCTCTCAGACAGAACTGAGCTCCAGATATCTAAATGCAAGTATTAGAAAACATAAAGTGCACTGCAGATGCTGTGGTCAAATCAAAATTTACAAAAAAGCTAAGTGAACTCAGCAGGTCGGGCAGCATCCGTTGAAAGGAGCAGTCCTGACTAAAAGTCTCAGTCCGTCCTGCTGAGTTCAGCCAGCTTTTTTGTACGTATTGTAAGTATTAGGAACTCGGAGAAAGGGATCAAAATATTTTACATCACTAGTTGAGAAAATCAGCTTCGTTCGACATCAATCACAGACGTGAAAATTTGCAGATGTTGGAAATCCAAGCAACACCACAAAATGCTGGGGGAACTCAGCATTAGTACTCTTTTCCATAGATGCTGCCTGGCCTGCTGAGTTCCTCCAGCAGTTTGTGTGTGTTGTTTGATCTACCTCCTCTTGTTCTGAACTTTTCTACCGGTGAGAACATGCCCATTCTTTCTGGGTACATAATGATATCAAACACCTTTGTCCTGGGCAACAAGTAGCTTTCACATCACAAATGTGCCAGTCTCCAATGAGACAGAGTACTGCCCTTCCCTTCACATTCTTTGGCATTGCCATCAATGCCGTCATTGCCATCAACACCACCGTCAGTCACCTGGGGATGGGTTCAGGGGAAATATTTATGTCCAATACAGAAACTGGTGTTACCTGTGTTTATTGTGGCGATGCAAAAGTAGCTGAAGAATTTCCAAGTGGGAGGACGTGGAGTGATATTTGGAAAGCTGACTTTTTAAATCATCATTTAGCAAGCAAATCTGATATGGATGGTGTGCAAAAGCTGGAGTGAGAAAATTCTTCATAACTCGCTACAGGCCTGCTACATAGGTTGTGTGAGAGTGAAGATGAACTCGATCAAACGCAGAAGATAGCAAAGTTCTGATTAACAGTGATTTGCTAGCTGTTAAAGATATATACTATATAAAATTCAGTGTGCACATGTTGCTGTCACTGGGTAAAGATTGAACAGCTCAAGATTTTTTGGCGCACCGGTCATTACAAATTAGATGGGACATTAGTGGGAAGGTGGGGAGACTTCCAGTGTCCCTGGCACCCTCACCTACAAGATGTACATCAGCTGTAGCTTGTAGCCCTGCATGTTAGGGAGTTGGAACTGGAAATTGTCGAATTCCAGATCATCTGGGAGTCGAAGGGGGTGTTAGACGTAAAAAGAGGTGAGTTGCATGCAAGGAGCAGGACACAGGAAACTGGGTGAGAGTTAGGAAGGTGAATGAGGTTAAATAACCATCGCTCTGGCCATCCCAAACAATAACAGGTGGATCACGTTAGAAACAGTGAGTGGGGGATTTGTTTGTTAGCAGAGGTCTAATATAGTGGTAAGGCTTGATAATGCTAGTGTGTGTGTGGGGGGGGGGGCGGGGGGGGGGTTGTGTGGTTAAACTGGAGTCAGAATGCCAGAACAGATAGTGCAGAGGGTGAATTGAAATGACTTATATCCTTCATATATATGAGGAGTAGAAATATTTACATTACTTCTCCGTCTAAATGTGCAATGTGTAATATGTCGTAAGGACAGTCATTATAACACAGAAATACAATTGCATCAGTATGAATTAATCAGTCTGATGACCTTATGGAAAGAGCTGTCCCGGAGCCTGTTGGGCTTTATATCCTGTGGTACCATTTCCTGGATGGGGGTGACTCGTGTTCCCAATGATACCTTGGGCCTTTTTACACACCTGTCTTTGTAAATGTCCTGAATAGTGGGAAGTTCCCATCTACAGATGTGTTGGGTTATCCGCACCACTCTCTGCAGGTTCCTGCGATTGAGGGAAGTATGGTTTCTATAGCAGACAGTGATGCAGCCAGTCAGGATGCTCTCAATCATGCCCCTGTAGAAAGTTCTTAGGATTTGGGACCTCCTCCTGAACTTCTTCACCCACCTGAAGTGCAAGAGGCGAACAGCCACATACCGCACAGCCGGTATGTACAGACCACATGAGATCCTCGGTGATGTTTATGCCAAGGAACTTAAAGCTGTTCACCCTCTCAACCTCAGATCCATTGATGCCAATAGGGGTTAGTCTGTCTCCATTCCTCCTGCAGTGCACAACCAGTTCCCTTGCTTTTGTGACATTGAAGGAAGCCAGATGAGCTCAGGACAGGGAATTATGATATTGCAGCCATTACTGGGGCTTGGTTGCACCCAACAGTCTGAGGGAATTAGAGGAACAAATTTGTAGAGAGATTGCAGACTGTGCCAAAAAACAAATGTTGATTCGGAAAGTGATTTTATTTTCCAAATATTGACTGGGTCTCCCATACTGTAAAAGGAATAGCTGGGGAGAATTTGTCAAATGTGTCCTTAATTAGTATGTATAATTCCCAACGTAGAAGTGTGCAATAAGCTGTTAGGAAGTGATCAAGGGCTCGTGACAGAAATTAGTTTATGGCAACACTTTGTATCTCGTGATCATAATGCCATGAGATAACAAGTGAAGATGGAAAAAGAGAGGTCTGGAACAGAGGTCGAGATTCTAAATTGGAGAAAGGACAATCTTGATGGTATCAGAAAGGATCTGACAAGTGTGGTTTGGGACAGGCGGTTTTCTGGCAAAGGAGTACTTGTAAGTGGAAGGCCTTCAGAAGTGAAATATTGAGGGTGTCTAGTTTGTATGTGACTGCCAAAATAAAACTTGAAAGGTAACTGGCGCAGGGAACCTTGGCTTTCAAGAGATATTGAGGATCCAGATATTCTGTTCCTCTAAATGCCTCAGACTGTTGGGTGCAACTAAGACTCAATAATGACTACAATATCATAATTCAATGCCCTGAGCATACCTAATCTTGTTTAGTTGTCTTCTGTTGGTTTCTAAAAACTTTCCAATCGTTTTTGTTCTATTATTTGCCCTCTCTTTAGCTTTTATGTTGGCTTTGGCTTCTCCCGTGGTCGTGTCCTCCTTCCTTTCCTGTGCTTCCACTTCTTTAGGATGTATCTATCACTCACCTCCTGAATTGCTCCCAGAAACTCCAGCCAATGCTGTTCCGTCATTATTCCTACCAGTCTCCCCTTCCGATCAAGTTTGGTCAGCTTCTCTGTCATAGGAACATGGAAAAGTTCCGTGAAGCAGCCCATTTGACCCATCTAGACAATGCTGAAAATATTTTAACTCTCTGATGGAATGTCCTACACTGGGACCACACCGCTCCGTACCCCTACCATCCAGGTACCCATCCAAACTTCTCTTAAATGCTGAAATCGAACTGGCATGAAAAACTTGTGCTGGCATCTCATGCCGCACTCTCACGACCGTTTCACTGAAGAGTTTTTCCACATGATACCCTTGATCTTTCACCTTCCCCACTTACCCATGATCTCTGGTTGTCATCCCACCCAACCTCAGTGGAAAAAGCTGCTTGCATTTAACCTAACTATACAATCATAATAGTTTATACCTCTAACAAATCCTCAAAACAACGTCTAATTTCCTTGTTTATGTTTAGAGACTTTTTTAGTTGTATAAGATGATGAGGGGCATTAATCATGTGGATAGGCACATTGTTTTTCCCAGGGCTGAAATGGCTAACACAAGGGACCATAGTTTCAAGGTGCTTGGAAATAGAAACAGTGGGGATGTCAGGGGTAAGTCTTTAGCCAGAGATTAGTGCGTGCATATAATGCACTGCCAGTGGCGGTGCTGGATAAGGATACAATAGGGTCTTTTAACACCCTCATAGATAGGCACACAGAGCTTAGAAAACTAGAGGGCTGTGCGTTAGCGAAATTCTAGGCTGTTTCTAGAGTAGGTTACCTGGTTGGCACAACATTGTAGGCTGAATGTCCTATAATATGCTGTAGGTTTCTACGTTCTATGTTCTACGTTAAACAGCGAAACATAGAAAGCCTTCAGCACAATACTGGCCCTTTGGCCTACAAAGTTGTGCAAAACATGTCGCTACCTTAGAACTTCTTAGGCTTACCCATAGCCCTCTATTTTACTAAGCTCTATGTACCTATCTAAAAGCCTCTTAAAATACCCCATCGTATCCACCTCCACCACCGTTGCCGGTAGCCCATTTCACGCACTCACCACTCTCTAAGTAAAAAAAAAAAACACTTACCTCTGATAACTCTGTGTACCTACTCCCCAGCAGCCTAAACCTGTGTCCTCTTGTGGCAATCATTTCAGCCCCGGGAAAAGCCTCTGACTATACACACAGTCAATGCCTCTCATCATCTTGTACACATCTATTAGGTCATCTTCGCTCCAAGGAGAAAAGGCCGAGTTTATTCAACCTGTTCTAATAAGGCATGCTCCCGATTTCAGCAGCATCCTTGTAAATAACTTCTGCACCCTTTGCACCTCTACATTTGAGTCCTGATGAAGGGTCTTGGCCCGAAATGTCGACAGTGCTTCTCCTTATAGATGCTGCCTGGCCTGCTGTGTTCCACCAGCATTTTGTGTGTGCTGCACACTTTCTATGGTTTCCACATCCTTCCTGTAGTGAGGCGACCAGAACTGAGCACAGTACTCGAAGTAGGGTCTGACCAGAGTCCGATGTAGCTGGAACATTACCTCTCGGCTCTTAAGCTCAATTCCACGATTGATGAAGGCCAATACACCATATGCCTTCTTACCCACAGAGCCAATCTGAGCAGCTGCTTTGAGCGTCCAATGGACACGGAACCAAAGATCCCTCTGATCCTCCACACTACCAAGAGTCTTACCATTAATACTATATCCTGCCATCATATTTGACTTGCCAAAATGAACCACTTCACACTTTTCTGGGTTGAACTCCATCTGCCACTTCTCAGCCCAGTTTTGCATCCTATCAATGTCCCGCTGTGACCTCTAACAGCCCTCCACGCTATCCACAACACCTCCAACCATTGTGTCATCAGCAAACTTACCAACCCATCCCTCCACTTCTTCATCCATGCCATTTATAAAAATCACAAAGAGTAAAGGTCCCAGAACAGATCCCCGAGGCACACCATGGGTCACCGACCTCCATGCAGAATATAACCCGACTACAACCACTCTTTGCCTTATGTCATTAATTGAAACAACATTGCCTGATCTCCAATCCTTTGGTATACCCACGTCTCCAAGGATGATATAATTATCTCTGCTAGGTGCCCCGATTATTTCTGCACTTGCCTCCCATAGGGTCCGAGGGAGCACCTTGTCAAGCTTTGGAGATTTTTCCACCCTAATCTACCTCAGGATATCAAACATCTCCTCTTCTTTAATTTGTACTGGGTCCACAATTTTAATGCCGTTTTTCCACACTCGCATAGATAGACCCTGCTTCCATCTCCTGAGTAAAGACAGATGAATAAACGTTCAAGATCTCCCCCATCTACTTTGCTTCCACATGTGGATTGCCATTCCGGTCTTCCAGAGGACCAACTTTGTGTCTTGCAATCCTTTTGGTCTTAATCTATCTCTAGAATCCATGAGAGTTATCCTTCAACTTTTCTGCGAGGACAATCTCATTCATGCCTTCTTTTAACCATCCTGAGTTATTTCTTATGTGTTCTCTTGCATTTCTTAAACTCCATAAGAACCGACCTGGTATCCCTGTTAGTGCTTCACCAGGGTCTCAATATCTCTTGCAAACCAAGGTTCCCTACAGTTTCTATCTTTTTTTTTTGAAAAGCACATGCCCACGTTGTACTTTCAAAATTTCGCTTTGAAGGCCTCCCATTGACCAAACACAACTTTGCCATAAAGCAGCCTGTCCCAATCCACATTTGCCAGATCCTACTGTCATAATTCCAGGTGTTGATCCATGGCCTGAACACATTAGCCTTTCCTACGCTGCTCCTTGTATGAAATATACAGGGCTCTGCATGTTCACTGCAACACGCTCTACGTTTTTCATTCCTGACTTTGTCTGAGGACTGAACAGCATCTGTCTGCACAACCTCTCCACTATCTGTTCTGTTATTCAGGCTCCCATTCCCCCTGCAATAAATGGGATACTTATGAATTGCAGGAAATTCAAGTGAGCACTGATGAAAAATAAAAGAAGGCATGAGGTTGCCTCAGTAGACAAGATGAAGGAGAATCCTCAGGGATTCTGCAGATATGTTAACAGCAAAAAGATTGCAAGCAAAAAAAAAATAATCCTCTGGAATATCAAAAGGGTAATCCAGATAGATAGATAGATAGATAGATAGATAGATACTTTATTCATCCCCATGGGGAAATTCAACTTTTTTCCAATGTCCCATACACTTGTTGTAGCAAAACTAATTACATACAATACTTAACTCAGTAAAAAAAAATATGATATGCATCTAAATCAATATCTCAAAAAGCATTAATAATAGCTTTTAAAAAGTTCTTAAGTCCTGGCGGTAGAATTGTAAAGCCTAATGGCATTGGGGAGTATTGACCTCTTCATCCTGTCTGAGGAGCATTGCATCGATAGTAACCTGTCGCTGAAACTGCTTCTCTGTCTCTGGATGGTGCTATGTAGAGGATGTTCAGAGTTATCCATAATTAACCGTAGCCTACCCAGCGCCCTTCGCTCAGCTACCGATGTTAAACTCTCCAGTACTTTGCCCACGACAGAGCCCGCCTTCCTTACCAGCTTATTAAGACGTGAGGCGTCCCTCCTCTTAATGCTTCCTCCCCAACACGCCACCACAAAGAAGAGGGCGCTCTCCACAACTGACCTATAGAACATCTTCAGCATCTCACTACAGACATTGAATGACGCCAACCTTCTTAGGAAGTACAGTCGACTCTGTGCCTTCCTGCACAAGGCATCTGTGTTGGCAGTCCAGTCTAGCTTCTCGTCTAACTGTACTCCCAGGTACTTGTAGGTCTTAACCTGCTCCACACATTCTCCATTAATGATCACCTGCTCCATATGAGGCTTAGATCTACTAAAGTCCACCACCATCTCCTTGGTCTTGGTGACATGAAGAGACAAAATATATGGGGGAGATTTTAAATATTATTTTTGCATCTGTATTTACTCAGGAGATGGTCACAGAGTCTATAGAAGTGAAGCAAATCAACATCAACTTCATAGACCCTGTACAGATTACAGAGGTGGAAGAGTTTGCTATCCTAAGGCAAATTAGCGTGGATAAACCCTCAGGGCCTAACAAGTTGATCCCTAGGACACTGTGGAGGACAAGTGCAGAAATTGTCGGGGCTCAAGCACAGATATTTGAATCATCCTTAGTGACAGGTGAGGTACTGGAGGATTGGAGAACAGCCAATATTGTATCACTGTTCAAGAAAGACTCTAAAAATAAACTTCGAAATACTGCATTGGTCAGCTTGACATCAATGGGGGAAAAGTTATTGTACTGCCTGTGCAGGAACCAGATTAATAAGTATTTGGATGGATGTGGACTGATTAAGTATAGGCAGCATGGCTTTGTGCATGGTAGGTCATGTCTAACCAATCTTTTAGAGTCTGTTGAGGAAGTTATCAGAAAAGTGGATGAAAGCAAGGCAGTGGATGTTGTCTACATCGACTTCAGCAAGTCACTTGACAAAGTCTCATATGGGAGGTGGGTCAAGAATGGTTCAGTCACAGCATTCAAGATAAGATAGTAAACTGGCTGAAACATTGTCCTTGGGAGAAGCCAGAGTGTGGTAGCAGATGGTTGCCTCTCTGACCAGAGGCCTGTGACTAGTGGTGTGCCATAGGGATCAGTGCTGGTCTGTTGTTGTTTGTCATCTATATCAGTAATCTGGATGATAGTGTGGTTATGGATCAGCAAATTTGTGGATGACATGAAGACTGGGGGGTGTAGTTGACAGCCAGGAAGAATATCATGGCTTTCAGTGTGATCTGGACACGCTGGAAAAATGGGTTGAGAAACTGAAAATGGAATTTAATGGAGACAAGTGTAAGGTGTTGTATTTGTCAGGACCTAGGTCTTGCACAGTGACTGGTCGGGCTCTGTGGAGTGCTGTAGAAGAAAGGGATCAGAGAATACAAGTCCTTAATTCACTGTAAGTGGTATCACAATTACAAACGCCATTTCCAGAAAAGTTGGGATATTTTCCAAAATGCAAAAAAAGCAAAAGTCTGTTATATGTTAATTCACGTGAACCTTTATTTAACTGACAAAAGTACAAAGAAAATATTTTCAATAGTTTTACTGACCAACCTAATTTTATTTTGTAAATATACATAAATTTATAATTTGATGGCTGCAACACACCTTCACAACTCCAGTGATCTCATTGAATTGTTGTCCTTCTCACACTGATGGATTTTGTCAATCTTTTTACAGGTTAAAAACGACAAGGAATTTGTCTACGGGAGTGTAGAACACAACACGCCAGTTTTGATGTCTCTGTCCAGATATTTACGAAGTGGAACAAGGGATTCAATCAACCATCCTTCCTGCTCAGACTGTGGGGAGGGATTCACTCACTCATCTGACTGACTGGCAAGCCTGTTATTTTACAAGGGGAGATGTCATTCACCTGCTCAGACAATGGGAATGACAAGGCTGTTCAACTGTTCTGTGGGTGAGAAGGGATTCAGTCGGTTATCACACCTGTGGACACACTGGGCAGAGGCTGGTCATCTGCTGAATTTGTGGAGAAGGATTCACTCGGTCATCTGACCTAATGGCTCACCAGCGAGCTCACACCGGTGAGCAGCCATTCACCTCGGACAGTGGGAAGAGTTTCACTAAATCATCTAAATTTAAGGTACAGTACATCAGCGAGTTCATACTGGGGAGAAGCCGTTCACCTACTCAGATTGTGGGAAGAGTTTCATTCACTCTTCCACCCTACAGAGACACCAGTCAGTTCACACCGGGGAGAGGCCGCTCACCTGCTCAGTCTGTGGGAAGAGATTCACTCAGTCATCCCACTTGCAGAGACACCAGCAAGTTCAGACTGGGGAGCAACCATTCACCTGCTCAGACTGTGGGAAGAGATTCACTCAGTTATCCACCCTACAGAGTCCCCAGTCAGTTCACACTGGAGAGTGGCGGTTCACCTGCTCAGAATGTGGAAAGGGATTCACTCTGTTATCCAGACTACTGGCACACCAGTCAGTTCACAGTGGGGAGTGGTCATTCACCTGCTCAGACTGTGGGAAAGGAATCACTTTATTATCTCACCTGCAGAGACACCAGTCAATACACACCATGGAAAGGCTGTTCACCTGCTCAGCCTGTGGAAAGACCCTTCACTCGATCATCCACCCTATTTGTACACCAGTCAGTTCACATTGACGAGAGGCCATTCACCTGCTCATAATGTGGGAACGGTATCACTCAGTAATCCAATCTGCAAAGACACCAGCGAGTTTACTTTGGGTAGAGGCCAATCAACTGCTCAGACTTTTTCCTCAACGATTTCCTCAGCCAAATCAACCAAATGTGCATCATTGAGTTCACAGTGGGGAGAGACCGCTCACCTGCTGTGAATGTGGGAAGGGATTCACTCAGTAATCTAAACATCTGACACACTACCGGGTTCACACTGGGGAGAAAGTTTCAGTGAGCTGCATGCTGGATATTTCTCCATCACCGTTGCTGAATGCAATTTCGTGAGTGACTGTCGGTGCTGATCTCTGCAATTATTGCTGCTGCTTACCACACCCAGTTCTGCAGCCTGGTCACTGGGCATGGGAGGAGTTTATTCTGCTGCAAATTCAACTTTAATGGGACTGGAGTTTAATATTCTAGATCTGAGACAAATAAATCAGTTCTATTTTAAACTCTGTCTCCAGTACTTAGTGAATTTATAACAGAACTAGTGTACAGTAGAGAGTCAACTCAGGCCGGCTGGACACTGCCAGTGATTCAGTTCCACGACAGTCCTTTTAAATCCTCCCCTGTTGTTCATCTCTCACTCTCCCTGTGGTGATGGCTTCCAAACAGTCACCACTCTGTGGGTGAAGAGGTTTCCTTTGAATTTTCTGCAGTTCGAGCTGACTGCAGTTCTGTCTGTTCTTCACCCCTCAATTCTCTGGGCTGAGGAAGAATGACATTGGGATTTAGCCTCCGTCTTCACGGCTCATTTCCACATTATGGGTCATTTTCCCTGCTTCTGAAGGGTTGTTAGAAAACACCACTGTCTTCTAAAGACTAAAAGCAGAATGGGAAATCATTAGCTGGAGGTTCAGCAGAGCAGGGTCTGAAACCAGAGGCGGGTCAGCACTTGGCAGAGATTGGGGCACTGGACGATGGTTCGGGTAAGAACGTATCATGAAGAGAAGGGAATCAGCAGCGGGGTGTGGCTACGAATGACAGGGTAGCAACACTTGGAAACTCACCTCCGCTCCATCGAGTACCTCCTCTCCATCCGTCACAACAAACAGGATCTCCCGGTTGCCACCCACTTCAACTCTGCTTCACATATCCATTCAGATATGTCCATACATGACCTCCTCTACTGCCATGATGAGGCCAAACTCAGGTTGGAGAAGCAACACCTCATATAACGTCTGGGTGGTCGCCAGCCCCTTGGTATGATAATCGAATTCTCCAACTTCTAGTAATTCCCTCCCTCTCCCTTCCACCATCCCACTTTCTCTCTGCCTCCTCTTCTAGCTGCCTATCACCTCTCTCATGATTCTGCCTTCTTCTACTGCTGTCAGGAGCAGACATGGAATGGACACAAATTCAGGAGGCAGGCACTGAAGTGCAGGTTGGGGATTCCATTGCATGCAAGGGGTAATGCAGGCGGGGCTGGACCTCGGGAGTTCAGGCAGGCAGGGTAGGATCCCAGAGGTCAGGCAGGCAGGGTAGGATCCCAGAGTTCCGGCGAGGCAGGCGGAACAGGCAGACAGAGCAGGATTCCAGAGTCAGGCAGGCGGGGCAGGAGTGTCCCAGAGCTGAGAAGGGGCAGCACTGTCCCCTGGGGGGCGCATAACTCCTGGGCAGGGCCGTCTCCCAGGCAGGAACACGGAGGACTGGGCAAGGCGCGGACACCTGGGCAGGTGCGGAGCACAGCCCATCTGAGGTGAGCGGTTGGAAGGGGACCGAGTCCCCCCGTCAGGCAACGGTAGACGGCTTGGCTCCCCCGACAGAGGAAAGGGACAGGAAGGGACAGAAGCACACGAGGGGTAACGGCAACGGCCTGGCTTACCCGAAAGAGGCAAGGGAACAGAAGGGGGCTGGCTCCAGGGTGAGCAGTAGGACAACCCGGATGCACCGGTAAATAGGGAGAAGCAAGCAGACAGCGCGACAGCGCGGGCAAAGCGAATACGGCAGAACAGTGGGAGCAGCGCACACGAGAGAAGCAGAAAAGCAAGACGAACCTGGACAGAACCGATACAGAGCAGGTCAGAACTCGGGCAGGGTAAACAGGGTACGGAGCAGGTCAGAACCCGGGCAGAACAGGATACAGAGCAGGCCGGCAAACAGGTCAGTACCGGATTCAGAGCGGCTAGCAACCAGGGCAGAACAGGACTCGGAGTAGACGAACCAGCCACAGAGCGGGTTAAACCAGCTTCGGAGCAGGACGACCCCGCAACTAGGTTCAGTCCCCGAGCCCCTTATAAACACCTGCCCCCTAATAGGCGACAGGTGTACCTCCTTAAGCCAAGATGATCCAATTTCTCCGGGTGACAGGAGGGCTGGTTGCAAGGCCCCGAGTCCGCGGAACGGAGCAAGACCCGGAAGGCACTCTCCGGACTGGACCCTAACAGTTTCTCAAATTAGCAGTTCAGGTTTCGTGCCAAAATAAAATCTCCAAGACCCTTCATTTTAAAATGGTATAAACAGTAACTTATTTGCACCTCTGGTGCTGGGTTTTCTGTACTCTACCCAGAGCAGCTCGCCCAATTTTAGTCCCCTCCTGACACCCAGCTCTTACCGGTGGCTCCAAGTAACTTTGCATCCGACAGTGTCAACCCCTGGTACGCGCTTGGATAGGAGGGCTAAACCAGGTGAGGGTTGCAAGGAAGCTTCAACCCCACTGAATTAGGGATTAGCATGTGAAGTCAGATCCCGGAATCGGCGGATGAGATCAACTAGAAGATCCAACACCCAAGAAGGCGGTGCAGCAACGCTTCATGGAGAATGAAGGGCAAAACAAGGCACAGAAGGCATCCCGGTTATCCACGTCAGCCGAGAACGTCACCCATCTTGTCGTTCTCTTTCGCCTTTAGACCAAGACTGTTGAGATCGAGAGAGTGGAACTGCCCCAGTGCAACGGCTCTTTCAAGTTTTACGCCATCGTCGGAAACGACGGGGAATCAACACCGCTAAACAATAATCAAATAGGAATTACAAATAATTGCAAAACTACAAACGAATCAGCTAGGACATAACGGAGTGACATTCTTCCAGAATTTTCCTTTGCACGATTTTCACAATCATTTCAAGTTCATCATTTCTGTTTTCTAGTTATGATTCTGAATATTACTTTGAAATTGTCACCACGGCTATTTCAGTGATAGAGGTTTTCAGTTTATCGTCATTGTGCGCATATAAGTAGACAGATAGCTGCATAAATAGACAGATGTAAACATAAACTAATTGAGAAGGAATATATTTCCGAGAATTTAATTCCCTTTCTCGGCTGTGAGGAGCAAAGTGGTGTTACTTCCATCAGTGCTTAGTCTGACATGCCACCGACAACCCAGATAATGTCTCTGCTTGTCCAGTTCCAGCAATACCGTAAATGTTATTATCACAGCTCATTCGGTCCCATGATCTCTCACACGGAGAATATAATTGCTTTTCAAACCATCTCCAAGTATACTGGCAATTTCATTGCTTGTCCAATCTGATGGTGAACACAGCTAAAACTATATGTATGACCATAAAACCATATCAATATCCTTCTTTATAAAAAATGCTCTTCAGCACAATCACACAGTTAGTGATGATGCCCTAAAGTCAATTATCAGACTGTCGCTGGATATCAGAGCATATTGGTTATGTATTTATATGTCACTGGCTGCTCCTTTGCAGAAAATAAAATGCTTATTACATACAAATTACACACTGCAGTATCAATATATCAAATTTGTAATCATTAATGACATTTGTAGTACCTTGCACAACAGGAGATGGCTATGTGATGTGGACAGAATTTCTGTGCAACTTATCAATCAGAGGACAGAGTTGTACAGTCAATGTACGAACGAGTGTCCGAAACATCAGTGGAGATAAAGATATAGAACCTTGGGTTTTGCTGATATTTTCGTAGTCATCTCAGGTGTGACACAGTGGATGAGGAGAAATATTTATTCTTTCTTTTCTATCATCACATTGGGCCGTGTTTATATGACGAGGCACCGGCACATTTTTATTTTAGTATATCTAAATGAAATTCGGTGTTGTTTACGAGCAACTTCTGTAACACCCTTATATTTAGTCAGTCTGTACGAGGAAATCCGGGCATTGTTCATTGGTACGCGGACATAAAACCGCAATGACGAAAATAAGTGCAGTCTGTGTTCAGTATGTTCAGATAATGGAAACCACCGGCGAACATGAGAATGCCGAGCTTTCATCACCTTTACACGACCGATGTGATTTTCTCTGATGTCTCCTACCAGGAATAAAATAGTGATTATAGTTGTTAAAATACCCTGCATACGTGTAAGCATACGTTAGGTATTTTTAACCTTTGATAAAAGTGTGATGCTGCTGCAGATAAATGTGTCAGCTTTCTGCTATGTCAAACACATGGTGCAGAACAAGAGGGAATTATTACACATCACTATTCAGGTTAATTACAGTCAAGGTGAGATGTGGTTAACCCGTTATAGTTCGTCACTTGCAGAATTACGAGATACGCTCAGATATATGTTTGTGCACAATAAAACTGAGACAGGTTAAAAGGTTCTGAAATAATTTGTAAATATTACTCCAATGAGACAATACATTGCAAGGAACAGAATAAAGTTGTCTCTGTAGGATGAGCAGGAACCTGAAACACAACCGGATGAATATGCACAAGCTGTATAAGCTGAGAGATGCAAACAGGTGGAGGAGATACCCTTCTTGCTCAGCTCTTTGTCCGTTCCTCCTGTCATTTCCCAGCTTCGGACACATATTTTCATTTGTAAGACTAAACGGAATTTGGTACACAGAATGAAGTTCTCTCACAAATATTGTTGTGCCTTATCCTTTCAAATTTAGATCTGGACTCGTATGCAGATCCGTGGAAACAGAATCGGAAGCTGCATAAGCATGTTCCACTTGTATTCAGTGGCCAGAAATAATGGTCTGCGAATTGAAACGTTGTTTCACTAAATCACTCAATAAGGTGTGGAGCTTTATATTATAAAACCGAACTTCACTGCGATTTCCTGTCATGAAGAATATTTTAATTGCTGGTTTTTCATAAGAATTGCTGCACAAACACTGACAATGTCATTGCTGACCATACTGATGACGACATTGGTAATGCAGACCCATCACTGATTAGACGAATAATACTGTTGACTCTGCAGACTTACCAGTGACAAACAGTTTTGAAGATCATTAACTAGTGGATATTTATTTAAAGTGTGGAGAGAAAATTAAAAAGAAGTGGAGGGTCCACTTTGACCAATAGGATGTAAGTATATGGAATGCGATACCGAGGATGTGTTTGACATATGCACTTTCACAACATTAAAAAATTTAAGTGGACAGTCCATGGATATGAATGCTTCAACGGCATAAGGTCAAAAAGGGAACAAATGAGAATAGCTTAAATGGCACGAATCGCTGGAGCAGTCATTTATACATCCGTTAACTAAGACTGTTTACTTTAAGAACTGGAGCATTAACACCCTCGGCCTTTCTGTGCCCGAGTTGTGCTTCATTTCCGATTTCGAGCACTTGTGGCAGTTGGAGTTTAGTGATCGTTCATGGAGGGGAAATTGTGCAAAATCACAACGTTTACAACTGAGTTTATGTTGTATGTCAATACATACAAGGCCAGTTCGAAGAACGGGACTGATGCATCCACATAAATCCTGTCCACTTCGTTGCATCCAGTGGAGCAGCATCAGATGCCATACTCCGGAGATTTTTGTACAGATGTCGTGTGCGATCATATACGGGGTCTGTTGTAAATAAAATTTTTCGAATCCGTTTCTTTTTTTCCTTTCTGATTCAACAGTTTCATGCATTTACAATAAAGTAACGCACCGTGGAAGTATTGATATCCTGAGAAGTACAAATTTATCAGGATGACATGCAATTCACTGATCAGACTCTTGAAGTAATTCAGGGAAAGATAGATTGCAAAGACTACCTATCAGCCATTCAGTGATCGGACCCGTTGAATACTGGAGGGAATCCACTTACCGACAGCTGAACCCACCAAAGCACAAAGTTATGCTAACGCCACTCTGTCTTTCTGCCACAAGTTTTCGTTAGCCATTCTGAGACGTAACAAGTAATCATAAATGAGATTTTTAAACGGCATATTGCATTATTTCTATAATTAGAATTTACTTCTACATTATATGTGATCATATTTGCTATGTTACTCTTTCATTTATGTTCTGAGACGTTTTTTGTGTGTAATTCAAAAATATCTAATAGCAGGAGCATTTATCCTCACAGATTTTACTCAACTACCGTTCAAATCAATGGTAAACATTTCATGTCATTTCATAGAATATAATTAACGTCATTTCAAGCGTGGCTCTAATATCACCGGAGAGAATCTCTCTATTGAACACGCTTGCTGTTCACTCGTCAGGAAATGCAGAGAAGGCCTCAGCCAAAATCAGAGCAGCGGACCTGATTCAGCAGGGAATGATAACTTCCATAACAGGTGGAAAAATAATAAAACAGAGTAACACCAGAAGCCACAAAGCAGGGGGCAAGGAAAATTAACCAGGTAAACGTTATGCAGCTCAGGTGAAAGCCAAAAACTACTGGTTGAGTCCGACTGATTCGATGAATGAACAAGGATGGAGTCTGAGAACTGGGGTTAAGTAGGCAGCAGATTTTGTGTATGCAACGGGTGGCAGGTGCATCGTATGAGTTTGGGGCATCAAAGGTATCACAGTGTAAGCAGACCGAATAGAAACCCTACCATCACCACCCGCCATTGCCGGTCCCCGACGGCATTAGCCGATCCGAAACGATTGATCCAAGATACTGTTACGATGGAGAAGGTCACGGGTTTGGCAAGTGAGACAGACGACGCTGATTAGTAAAAACTCATTAATCATTTACTTACCAACAGTAAGAACTGTGAGAATCCTTGCAGCAGAAAAACAGATCCTGATTCCCGTGGAAGACATCCCCCATCTGTTTGCGTTTCAACCTCTGCACCTCTGCCAATAAGTGAGAACGTTTCATTAAACTGGATGCCATTTGCTTAACAGCATTTGCCACGTTCACGCCACTAAAAGTTATCTTTGTCCATTGTGTGCATTTGCTTTAATATTTCTGCATATACGATGACGTTTAGGCATTTTGCTGGTCAGAAAATGGCAAAAAAACAATTCCGGAATTACGGGAACGTGAATTCTTGTGACCTGGACAATGTAAGCTGAAGAAAATCCATAATATTGCTCTTTACCCTATCGGGCACCTTCATGTTACTCAGGCTGACAACATCTGGGAACCATTTTAACCCCGTTTTCGCCATGTATTCCGATCCCGAACATTGTTCCCCCGCAGATATCATTGTATAAATCGGAAATCTGCTCACGCACACCTGTTCCTATGCAAACAACGGCATTAAAGAATTCACCCACACTAACTCCAGAGAAGAGCCAATGACTCTGATAATGTCTCCCTGCAAGATTATGCTGACAGTGATCAACAAAAATAGAAGTCAAACCAGGACGTTGTGCCTTCGGAAGTTTTCGGTTCCATTTCATGCCCGCTGTTACAACTTGCACCATTCTATCAGGAATCCTGATTGTTACTGAGAAAAAAAAAGACTGACATCGAAACAAGGCGATTAGTGTCCTCCTGGCTAATTGCACAAGCTATATACTGTATCGAGTGATTATACTTGGTTTAATGTAAGAAGACAAACGTTTCAATGAGCAGAATCGAGGGAAATGAATCCGAAGGCTAGACTTTCATCGGTGCCACCGTGAATCATAGTCAGAGACTGAAGTCAAATATAAGAAGAGTCTGGGTACATGTGTGTTGTACCTTATCTTCCTGCGAAACAACAAAATATTGTTTCAGTATTTCAATTATTCTATTTAATATCAGTGGTGCTATAGAACACACATCAAATTCTTGTTCTTTGCAGACATCCAGGGAAAGAGAATCGTACGCCAAATGATGAGAGACAGTAAAAAAATAAATTAGAACCCGAAAGTGCCCCCATATTCGCCCCTCACACGCACAAACAGCAGCAAAACACTGACCTCCACTTCTTGCTATAGCAAAACGCACCGGCACCCTCCACCAGCAACCAAGCAAAAGCAAAGCCCTAGAAAAAAAAAACGTTATCTGCAGTAAAAGAAAAAAAAATCGTTAAAAAGGATAGTTAAACACAACACAGGCTCGCTCTCTCTCGCTCTCTCCCTCTCTCTCCCTCCCTCCCTCTCTCTCTCTCTTTCTCTCTCTCTCTCTCTCTCTCTCTCTCTCTCTCTCTCTCTCTCTCTCTCTCTCTCTCTCTCTCTCTCTCTCTCTCTCTCTCTCTCTCTCTCTCTCTCTCTCTCTCTCCATCTCTTTCCATCTCTCTCTCCCTCCCCTCGTAATAAAAGATAAAGGAGCAGAGAAGTGTCACAAGTTCAGAGGGGAAACTAACACAGGAACAAAAATATACTCACTGATGTACGAAGTTAAATTTGCGTCACGTTTTCCTGATTTCTACGATTTTAGAATGGCCAACACAAACGAGAAATGATGAAGAATATACTCGATTATACTACTGTCATTTGTGAAGAAAAGTCATGAATAGGTTTCTGTAACCTCTCCGGATATTGCATTTTATTTTCTCCTCAGCAGGCTTATGGGATTAGTTAATTGGCGCGGAGTTGGCCCTGATTGAAAATTCAGGATTGAAGCTCCACTTTATTCCGGACGCAACCGAGGGCGCATGGTACCCTTCAGACGTTGATAATGTTTGGCTTCATACCAATAAAAGCAATCGCAGCTTGAACCGTCGCTCAGAAATGTCCAAAATCCAGTAAGGTCGCAACAGACATTTAACCCAATGACTCAGGTCGCATAGCTCGCCGGTTAACGGAACAAGTGTCCTGAACATATCTCTTTACACATGATCACCTGTGATTCTCGTCACAACATCGACGTTATTAATCCTAGCCCGACAACACACGGTTTGAGCTCACAAGCATGGGTGAAGTTAGGAGGACGATGGCACCTAACAGCGAATCCTTTGCTTGCATTTTCGGTAACCGCTCTATTTCTATCTTTTATATCTCTTTTTTTTTCCTTTTTGAAGGTTGTTTCGAAGATCCAGACCTGGGGTTACACGCAGACATCAATTCTCTGCCTTGGTTCGGCCTCGACCTCTGCGAGTTAGATGGGAGGTTGAGCTTCGTTTTTGGCTTTTCGTTGCATTTATTTTGAGGAATAGAGAGCATGTCGGTAGGGTTAATTTTGCTCTGGGTGTTGATCGGGAATCCTGATAATCTTTCAGTCTCCCAGCTGGCCACATCTGCGCCAGGTGCGCCGAAGTGCAGCTCCTGAGAAAACTTGTAAGGCATGTGGAGATGTGGCTCGATGACCTACAGTTTATTAGGGAGAGTGAACAGGAGATAGAGAGGAGATACATGGAGTTAGTCACCCTGAGGCTGCAGGAGTTAGATAAGTGGGTGACTTTCAGAGGGAAACGAGGGAAAGAGCGCAGATAGTTGAAAGCAGCCCTGTGGAGATACCCCTCAGTAATCTTTATCTCGTTTTGGAACAGTTGAGGGAACCTGACAGAGGACAGCCACGGCGATCAGGTCTCTGGCAGTGAGCCTGGTTCGGTGGTGAAGAAGGGAAAGAGGAAGATGAGGAATGCCGTAGACATAGGGGATTCCATAGTGAGGGGTACAGACAGGAGATTCTGTCAGCCTGAGAGAGATTGCGGCATGGTGCGTTGCCTCCGGGTGCCAGGGTACTGGACGCCTCGGATCGGGTGCAGAGCATTCTGAAGAGAGAGGGCGACCATCCAGCAGTCTTGGTAACGTCAGTGCCAATGAGAAATGTAGAGAAAGGGACGAGAATAAGAAATAATTCAGGCAGTTATGTAAGAAGCTGAAAAGCAGGACCTCGAGGGTAGTAATCTCAGGATTGCTGCTTGTGAAACGTGCAGCAACCCATGAATGGCATGATCAGCCGAATTAATGTGTGGCTGAGAGTCTGGTGTAGGGAGCAGAGCTTCATATTCCTCGATCATTGGGGCCTCTTCTGGGGAAGACACGACCTGTACAAAAAGGGCCGATTCCAACTGAACTCAAAGCGGTCAATATCTTAGCAAGCACATTAAATTGATCTGTCAGGGAGAGTTTGAACGAATTTCAGATGGGATGCGGACCGAAGTGATAGGGCTGAGGAAGGAGGAAACAGAAATAAAGCAAAAAGATTAAAGAAAGAGCAGGCAGGAGATAAGACTTAATCACAACCAGTAACATCAGTTACAGGGCAATAGAGGAGTGGTGCAGTTAAAAATTAAAACGACAAATACTGGTGTGAAACTGTTATATTTGAATGCACTCAGCATAAAGAATAAAATGGACTATCTTAAAATACAGTTACAGATTGGCAAATATGAAGTTATGGCCATCTCTGAAACTTCGCTAACGGATGGCTGCCATTACGAGCTGAACGTCCAAGGAAATATGGTGAAAGTGGATCGGGAAAGCCGTGGACCTCAAAAGAGAGAATTTGTAGAATGTCTATGGGGCAGCTTTAATAGATTTTGAAACTGATCTAACAGCATAGACTCCATCAACAGTTTAACAAGGAATATTCCTTCATACAAACAAATACACAACGAATATCACATCAATGTGGAGCAAAAATAATTTAAAAATTAATCTCTATAGACATGTTAAACCAGATAAAATATGAAGTTGCACAAGAACTAGTCAGAAACCAACCCAAAGAGCACGACAATGCTATTCAAGAAAATAATGAAGTTGCAACCTCCCGAAGAACTGAGGAAAGTACAATATTCCAACAGCAACAACACATAGAAAGAACCTTCGCCGAGTGCAGATGAAGCTCAGAGGAAAAACAGAGTTATCTTAGTATTTACATTACACGAGACCCAACACAAGATCTTGCATAAATAAACAAAATACGTTATTGTAACTTGCAAAAATTATTAAGCACTTTCAATAATATTAAATTACTACAGCGTACAGGAAAACTCGGCACATTTGAAGAACAACACACAGTTGCGTAATGCGCAGCATTAACGTCGGTACAGTACAATGACACCAAAACAGAGACACTCATTTATAGGAACTCAATAAGAAGTAATAAAATGGCAGAAGAGAGGAAGCAACAGAATTGAAACGTTAAGAAAAGAAGTACTCCGCCTAATGCAGTATAAAATGCACAGCACGATAATGAATTTTAAGGAAAAGGCTAAGGAAAAATTAAGCAAATCGAAGATTAACATACGATAAGCATTTTGGCAATTGTAATGCATTAAAACCGAAACTTGGTGCATACAAATCTAGACTAAATAGAACATGAAATGCACTAGATGAAGAAAACAGATTTATCAGTTCAAAAACAGTGTCAATTATTTAGGGAAAATATTGAAACTAAATACGATGAACCAAAACGTTACGAATCCTGGCATAGAAATTGAATAAACACAGAGATAATAAATTTTCTTCTAATATCGGGTCAAACAGCATTACGCAAACTCAAGAAGTAAGGAGGCTTAGGGAGAGACAGACCACACACACAGGTTTGCAGAAATGCGCATACCTGGTTACAATGGATATGTTGAAATAAGTTATAGAATATATATAGGTGAAAAAGTATGGAAGTGATAGTGTTCTTAAATATTGATATAAAAGATATTTGCCTTCAACTGTACCTATTAACGCATGTCAAAATTTTTTAAAATATCCTGAAAAAATGACTATATTTCAACAGATGGTAAAGCATATTTCTTACACAAAGGGGAAATCACAGATAGTGCATCAAAATATTGTCATATAACTTGTTTACAATATGCTTAATATTTAAAATTGAAACATCATGTATTTCGCAATTAAAGACCAACTGATAATAGATTCCATAATTGTAAGTTAAGCCGGCGGTAATGCAGAAATGTTCCGTGTTTTTACATTCTCTACAAAGAAGACTTTGACTCTGTCCCACACTCACTGTTAGCAGTAGTTTGTATTATATATAAACTATTCCCAATATTTATGAAATTCCTTCGACATCTGTTGAAGTATTGATGTATATAGACACTGAAAATAGGAACCACCAAAACATAAAAATAGGACAATCAGAATGAACCAAGACGTTTTTCCAGGACGATTTCCTAAGGCCACTATGGTTTTGCCGTGTTTTACACCTGCTTCTAGCAGTTGAGATATGCGAGTGCTTGGGTTTCTCCGTACGTCAGGGTTTATCAGCCGGAGCTGAGAAAAAATAAAATTAACAATAACAAATTTCTGCACCGATTTGCACGTCGGACAGATATTGTGCCAGGAAAATTTTTTCACTTTCCAATTTAGATGGGACGCAGTGTATACCCCTGTGCTAGGGAGAATCGTGGACGTGATGCTGATTGTCGGAGAATGGAGACAGCGAGTGTGCGTATGTATGAAAGAGGGACAGAACGCCTGAGCTAATTTGAATTATCTTTTTTAGCAACATGTGTTTTTCTTTTACCGCAGGTAATGAGTTTTTTTTCCTGGGACTTTGCTATTGCTTGGTTGGTAGGGGGAGGGTGTCGGTTCATTAAGTGGTGGAGGGGACGGTCAACGCTTTGCTGCTGCTTATGCTTGTGAGGGGAGAGCAGGAGGACGCTATTGGGCTCCAAATGTCATACTGTCTCTCGTCCTTTGGTGTATACTTCTGTTTCCTTAGATGTCTGAAGAACAAAAATTCGATGTTGTACATTGTTTAGAATCTGTGATATTAAATGGGGAACAATTGAACTGCTGACTGTTAAATGTTGTTGTTCTCCAAGAAACTAAGGTAAAACACATCGACTTAGTCTCTTTTTAATTCTGACTTCTGTTTCTGACTATGATCCACGGTACCGCCGATGAAAGATTTTCCTTAGGATTCACTTCCCTTCGATTCTGCTCATTGAAACGCTTTTCCTCATTCATTAAACTAAGTATAATCACTCGATGCAGACAACGGATTATGCAAAAGGCCAGGAGGACATTAATCACATTGTTTAGATGCAACTCTTCTTTTCTCAAAAAAATCGGGATTCTTGATAGAATGGTGCAAGTTGTAGCAGCGGGCATGAAATGAAACCGAACACTTCCAATGACACGGCGACATCGATTGAAATGTATTATTCTTGATCAATGTGAGAATAATCCTGCAAGGAGTCATTACCAACGTTTGGCTCTTCTCTGAATTTAGTGTGGGTAAATGCTTACATTCCGATGTTTGCACAGGAAGTGTTGTGCGTGAGCAGGTTTCCGATTTGTTTCAATGACACATGTACAACGGGTGATGTCGCCACCTGAATACATGGCGAAAAGGGGGATAAAATGGTCCCCAGATGCTGTCAAACTGCGTAACATGAAGTTGCCCGATAGCGTGAAGAGCAATATTATGGATTGTCTTCTGCTTATAATGTCCAGGGTACGACAATTCACATTGCTGTAATTCCGGAATCTTTTTTTGCGATTTTCAGAGCACAAACAGATGCCAACATTTCATCTTATGTACAAAAATATTAAAACAAATGTGCAAAATGACCAAAGATAACTTTTAGTCTTGTGAACCCGTTAAATACTGCAAAACACATGATATACAGATTAAATTCAAAATCCCATTTGAAATTGGCAGATTATTGGCGGAGGTTGAAATACAAAGAGATAAAGGAAGTTCTCCAAGGAAATCAGGCTCTGTCTTTCTGCTGCAGGGATTGTAAGAGTTATTGCTGTTGGTAAGTAAATGATTCATCAGCTTTTCGTAATCAGTGTCTTCTGTCTCACTTGTCAAACCCGTGACCTCCTCACTCATAGCAGCATTTCTGATAAATCGTTCATCATTGTGTTCTACTGGACCATTCCAGATTGGCTAAGGCCGTCGGGGACGGGCCATGGAGGGTGATGGTGGTGGATTTCTATCAGGCCTGCACACCTTGTCTCCACCTCATCTACCACTCGCTCCATACACATTACCTGCAGCCTACTTAAACCCTGTCCTCAACCACCATCCTTGTTCACTCATCGAACCAGTTGGCCTTAACCAGCAGTTTCTGGCTTTAACTCGACCTGCATAATGTTTACCTTGTTGCAAATGGCGTTTAATTCCCCTTGCCCCTTTGCTTTGTGGCTTCTGTTGTTACTCTCTATTATTTTCAGATCTGTTATGGAAGTTATCGCACCCCGCAAAATCTGCTCCACTGCTCTGATTTTGGCTCAGGCCTCCTCTGCATTTCCTGACAGATTGAACGGCAAGCGTGTTAAATAGAGAAGACGTCTCTCTGGTGACGTTACAGTCACCCTTGAAATGAAGTTAATTATATTCCATGAAATGACATGAAATGTTTACGCTTGATTTGAACAGTAGTTGAGCAAAATCTGTGAGTATATATGCTCCTGTTATGAGATACTTTTGAATTACACACAAAACGTAACAGAACATATATGAAAACGTACCATGGAGGATAGGATCACAGTTAGCATAGAAGGAAGAACGCAATATGTCGTGTTTTTTCTCTGTTAAGAGCTTTAAATGAAATAGAAAATTTGTCAAAAATCTGATTTTTTTTGTTTGCCTGCTATGTCTAAAAGTTGCGAACAAAAACTGGTGGCGGCAATACAAAGTGGCGTTAGAAGAAATGTGCTTTGTCTTGTTTAGCTTTCTTCAAGTGGTTTCCCTCCAGGTAAAAGAGGTCGTGTTCACTCAAACTATTCTCATAAGGCATGACCCCTAATCCACGCAATTCTTTGTAGATCTCCTCTGCATCCTTTCTGTAATTTCCACATCCTTCCTCTCGCTGGAGAGAGAGAGAGAGAGAGAAAAAGATCGTTATGTTGTTACCTAACACACATCCAGCATTCCTCCTCCGTAACTTCCTCCCTCATCAATGGGAAACCGACGACGATTCAATTCCCGACACAACCCCCAGCCCCTTCTGCGGTGTCTGCAGGTATCACTTTCCCTTCTCACTAATCTCCTTCCTGGCATTTATCACTGCAAGCGTTACAAGTGCACTAGCTGCATCTACGGGTCCTCCTTCATTCCACATTGGTGAGAACCACTACAGATTCCGGTACCGGATTATGGATCACTATCGCTCCACATTCACCCTCTAAACATTAGTCTCTTTTTACATTAGCGAATGAACGAGTTGTGGTGACCCACTTCCCAGCGCACTCGAACCGGCTCACAAAGTGGCGCGCGCCGGCATTGAGGCCAGCCCCAAAATGGGCTCTAAGTCTGTT
Source organism: Hemitrygon akajei (assembly GCF_048418815.1). NCBI lineage: Eukaryota > Metazoa > Chordata > Chondrichthyes > Myliobatiformes > Dasyatidae > Hemitrygon > Hemitrygon akajei. The sequence goes on along the minus strand of NW_027331990.1, from coordinate 651,042 downwards.
TCACCAGCAAGGGGAAAAGCCCGCCCGCGGGACCGGACTGTGAATAAGCGCCCCCTACAGCAATCCCGCCCGGGGAGGGCGGGATCAGGAAGGCTTTAAAGCGAGGCCGCGAAGTTTGAATAACTCTCTTTTGCAACGGCAGCTCATCGACTCCGTGTCGTTATTTCAGCGCTGTGTGTAGCACACCGCTACAGTGTAAACATTCCCCGGTATTCCTATCCAGACGGATCTGCGGCCGGTCTGTAAGAATGGAGCCAGTGAATCCCATGTAGATTGGAAAAATGAGTTTCAAGCTGCCTTGCAATAGGATACATAGCTTCACATTGGAAACTTTCTCTTCGACTCTGCTCCTAAAATATCCTACTTTTTGTCCACAGGTAACGCGGAACAAGAGTATGATGGAATACCCCACACCTCAATCTTCAGCAAGTTAATAGGAAAGTTGATGTCATCAGCAAAGGACCCCGCTTCATCACATTTCATTCTGCAGTGTGAACCGTTTCGGTGCTCGTCCAGGCAACTAGAATTATGACCACAGTTGTAGGGGAACCCTTCATCTCAGAGTCCCCATGTGAGAGAAAAACCTGCTTTGCCGATAAATATATCTCCGTCCGTCACTGTTATTCTCTACCTCTTCCCATTCGCCACTGGAAAGCTGCAATCCTGTAAAAGAGAAGTTAATCATTGCCATCGGAGAAGCAATTGGAGACAGATAATAAACGATGCCTTGGAAACAACACAAATATCGCCGAAATCAACAAAACTAGTATGAGCGCTGATGTATTGATCAGTGAACCGGATGTATTGATTAATGACGCAGTGGACAATGAAATGGCAGAATATGTCTTGAAATGAATTGCTTTCGCACCAAATGACAACTGTTTCCGAGTTACTGACAGAATTTGCAAGAAAAGGCGAATCACACGGTGTGACTAGTGCAGTCAGCTTCACAAATCGTATTCAAAGTGTGAGAGGGAAAAGCGTGTTATCAGGGCTGAGATATTCTCAAAGAAGCCAAGAGCCACGCATCAGCACGAGTTCCACAATGCATACAGAGTGGTGAGTCAGCCCATAGTGATTATAACAGTTCCGCACATCGCACATCGATAACAGTTCCAGCACCACCTCCACGATAGATACAGACAAGAGACTCTCTCTAGTCAACCGAGTGCTGCACATTGATACAAGTTCCACACTGGATGTAGAACGGTGAGTCTTTGTATTTCCCGTATCCCGAGGGCTGTTCATCGGTAAGAGTTCCACGATAGTCACAGAGTGGTTTGTATACAAAACAGAAGAAAATGAGCTTGACCGGTGAACTTGGACACACCCTCTGTTCTGCGCATACTTAGATTGGTGACGAAAATGAGAAGACACTGAATGGGGAAATCAGAGGGCCATGCGGTAGGGAAATTCTAGGCAGCTTCTAAAGTAGGTAATGTGGTCAGTACAGCATTGTGGGACGAAGGGCCACAGATTATAGTGAAGTCACAGGTTACTACCACAGAGAAGTAGGCACTTCCGTTCATCTTAGTCATCTCTCTGTGACCCTCCGCCCAGGTCCATTTATCTGCACCTTCTGTCCCACTCTCATCCACGTACCTACACAACCTTCACTGAAATAATACAATTGAATCCAAGTGCACTGTTCTTCACTGTTCACAGGAGAAGCTGTTCTCCTAAGGTACGACCTCTATTCCAGCCAACAACCTTGTAAATCGCCTCTGCATCCCTCGCTAGTATACACGCACCCTCTCTATAGTGTCTATAGTATAGATCCTGGATGGGGAAAATCTGCATGCATTCACCTTGTTCATTTCCCGAACTATTCCTTTCAAATATCTCTGGACATTTTGAAGCTTGTTGATATTTCTATACTGTGAGTATGTGGCCAGAACAGCCCACGATCTTCTATCTACAGCCTCTCCAACGTGTTGTACATCTTCAACACAACGACCCAACCCGTAAACTCCGTGATCTGATTGTGAAGGCCAATGTGATCAGAGTTCAATACGAGCTCATCTGCCCGTGACGTTGCTTTCCAGGAATTATCATTCTGTATCTCCAGGTCTCTTTTTAGTTCCTGCACACTGAAGTCTACATATTCAATATGTGCGTCGAAACCTGTTTTATCTTTCCTCACAACGCAGAACATCTTACACTTGCCTGTATTAAATGCCATCCGCCATTTTTCAGTCCACTTCCTATCCAGTAAACATCAAGCTACGAGCTTGGGTACAGTTCCTGACTGGAGCAACGCCCCCAACTGAGGAGTCGTCCGGAATACTTCTGATTCAGTTTTCTACATTAACATCTCAGTCATTAGCATACATGATAATAAAAAAAAAAATGGCCTGACACTAATCTGTTTACTTCACTTGTCAGAGTCAAATAATCAACCATCCACTCTCGGCTAATCGAGAAACGAACGTTCATCAATCCGTGTGCAAGGCGCATCTAAATTCGTATGGGCGCATAGCATTTTATTACCAAAGGTCCCTGGAATAATACTCCCTATCTCTTTAATATGTTCAAAAGAATATACGTGCGACTAGTTTAATTGTGATACTTGTTATTAGCTGTTACAGTGCCTTTGTCATTCAAATGACTCGAAATGACTAAAACAAGCGACAGTACAAATGATCCCATCTTCCCCCTCAATAAATCCTACCCTATTTCATCTGCCGAACTGAGAACCCGCCCTCAATATCAGCAGTGAATGTGCTCCGTTGAATGGGACAAAATAAATCTGTTTGAAGTTGATTATGCATGTTGATTGCTCAGGATGATTGTCTACGTTAAAAACAACACTGAGCAGAAAATGTCCCATTTTAGCAGCTGACGTTAAATGTCTTTGATCGTACATTGGTAACGTTCGTATTATCCTTTGTTTAAAAGTTAATAACTTCTAACATCCCTTGGGGATACAAATTCATGGCCAGGTTACAGAGTTAGAAAACATTTTAATGTAACTGTTTCTGTAGCTGGTTGTCCCTTATGCGACAGTTGTCATAACCGCACTAATTGCCTCTGTGGAATTATTTTTAATTGCATATAACTCTGTAAAACCTGCCACCAGTCAATACGAGCATTTGGATCGTTCGCTGCAAATGAACTCTGCTTCTGACAGAACATGGGATATCCAGCGATTTACTACATCGCGGGCGTTTTCTTTCCGACAATCGTAGCGATCGGTGTCCCTGGTAAGTTACTGGAGCTGATTACTCAGTGTATGATGCCGTCATCATTTTGATTTTGTTCAATTGCACTGTTTGGACTTTTACTGCGCATCGATGCAACCATCGTCTGAAATGTGTTTCTAGAATTGAGGATTCGTACTCTCTCCGGTCCTGTTCACCCTGTACACATCAGACTTCCAATATAACTCGGAGTCCTGCCATGTGCAGAAGTTCGCTGATGACACGGCCATAGTGGGGTGTGTAAGGAATGGACAGGAGGAGGAGTATAGGAAACTGATACAGGACTTTGTGATATGGTGCAACTCAAACTACCTGCGTCTCAATATCACCAAGACCAAGGAGATGGTGGTGGACTTTAGGAGATCTATGCCTCATATGGAGCCAGTGATCATTAATGGAGAATGTGTGGAGCAGGTTAAGACCTACAAGTATCTGGGAGTACAGTTAGACGAGAAGCTAGACTGGACTGCCAACAGAGATGCCTTGTGCAGGAAGGCACAGAGTCGACTGTACTTCCTTAGAAGGTTGGCGTCATTCAATGTCTGCAGTGAGATGCTGAAGATGTTCTATAGGTCAGTTGTGGAGAGCGCCCTCTTCTTTGTGGTGGCGTGTTGGGGAGGAAGCATTAAGAAGAGGGACGCCTCACGTCTTAATAAGCTGGTAAGGAAGGCGGGCTCTGTCGTGGGCATAGTACTGGAGAGTTTAACATCGGTGGCTGAGCGAAGGGCGCTGAGTAGGCTACGGTCAATTATGGAAAACTCTGAACATCCTCTACATAGCACCATCCAGAGACAGAGAAGCAGTTTCAGCGACAGGTTACTATCGATGCAATGCTCCTCAGACAGGATGAAGAGGTCAATACTCCCCAATGCCATTAGGCTTTACAATTCAACTGCCAGGACTTAAGAACATTTTTAAGCTATTATTAATGCTTTTTGAGTTAGTGATTTAGATGCATATCATATTCTTACTGAGTTAAGTATTGTATGTAATTAGTTTTTGCTACAACAAGTGTATGGGACATTGGAAAAAAAGGTTGAATATCCCCATGGAGATGAATAAAGTATCTATCTATCTATCTATCTATCTATCTATCTATCTATCTATCTATCTATCTATCTATCTATCTATCTATCTATCTATCTATCTATCTATCTATCTATCTATCAAGCATCTGATATTTCTGTTATTCAGCTTCTATATTGCTTCTACGTGATGCTTTTTATTTACTTTGTCAATTACTTTGGTGCCGATATTGCCATACTTCCACAGTTTCACTTTGCTGAACTTCCTGAGTCGATCGTGGTCGTTTTTCCAGATCAGAAGATTTTTCAACTGACCGGCCAGTCGAATATCGACACACAGGTCTGTTCTTCCATAAAACGTTAAATTATGCACTAATTCTCCTGATTTGACTACACATAAAACATTCAGCTACTTCAGCTCAAATAATGGAAATTGTGTTGTTATGGAGCGATCGACCATCACGGGTACGTGACGTGGAAAGCAGATACCGTGTTCTAATCTGTCGGAAAGTCACCAACCCACTGCTAATTCTGTACATTATTGTCCAGCCAGAGTGCAAGGACAGATTCCACAAACATTGAATTTCTGCTTTTCATTTCCAGAACAAAATAAAAAATCTTACCCTGCGTAGCATTTAAAAAATGGTGGGCATTCAGACATTTGCAGCTAAGGATAAGTCTGTGATGATTTTTTTCTCTCTCCAAATTTCTTGTAGTTAATTTAACGGCGATTGTGATCCTATCTCGGGGAAAATGCGGACTCTCCAAATGCATCACCCATTACCTGGTTGGTATGGCAACAGCGGATTTGATGGCCGTTATAGTTGTTGCTTTAGTGGAACAGACGAACAATATCTACATTTATTCTAGATTCCTGCTCATCACTCCTGTATGCGCAGTGACAGGTGTATTATATTCTCTGACACTGGACTGTTCTGTTTGGTTTACAGTCACTTTTACCTTCGATCGTTTCATCGCAATATGTTGTAGAAAGCTTGGGGAAAGATACTGCACTGAGAGAACAGCAACGGTGGTTATGGTGACCGTGGTTCTAGTGAGCTGCGGGAAATGTGCCCCGTATTACTTTAGTGTTGAATCTTACGTCATTATTGACAACATACCGTGGCGTTGCGCCTTCTCACATGAATACGCTACTTCACCCGTGTGGAGAGGATACGAATTACTGGATAGCATTTTAACACCGTTGCTACCAATCGGCTTAATTGTTATTTTCAATGGATTAACAGTCAGACATATAATTGCGTCAAATAGAGTCCGCAGAGGGCTTCGGAAAAGCAGCGATAAACAGAAAGATACTGAGGTGGAAAACCGCAGAAAATCGATGATTTTATTATTTGCAATTTCAGCTAATTTCATATTACTTTGGATGCCCTATACAGTTCGTTCCCTGAAATGGCAAGCGCAAAATTACTATTACCTGGACAGATACTTGACGTCCCCGGTCTATATACTACAACAATTTGGCTACATGTTGCAAACGCTCAGTGTGTGCACCAATACTTGTATCTATACACTGACACAGAGGAAATTCAGACAAGAGCTGAAGGATGGACTGAAGTATGTTTTTACGTTAAAAGGTCATCTGTGTAGATAACGCCTACTACAATTGTAATTCAGCTGAGTTATAGAATAAAACATTTGGAATAAATTATTAGGTTTTAGCAAATATTTCATAACTTCAAACAATCTTGTGCCTGGTCATCCTGAAATGAATAAATTCCAAACTATCACAGAGAGTTGACAATCATCCTGGAAACGTTACCACAGCATAAAGCCAGGACCAACAGGTTCCGGGATTGCATCATTCACCAGGCCATCAAAATGATGAACTCACGCTGATTTGAGTGTTTTCTATGTTATATTGACTTTTCTATTTATTATAAATTATTATTGTTGCGGATTCAAGCAACAAGAAATGTATGAGTGAGACAGGGGTTTTTATAACAAATAACAAGTTTATTAAACACTGAAAACAAACCCTCAAAAGTAACAAACCACTCACGTAACCGGAAATCAGCTGCTGTGCGGCAGCTTAAACAGTTCTTAAAGCGATGTTGCAAAAACAGTTCTTCAAAGTAGTATTGCAAAAGTTCAAAATGTTTACAGTCCATTTACGGGAGAGACTTTTTAAACGATTTAAATTCTCTTTCACGTCGTCTTGCTTCAGTTCCAAATCTAACTTTTCCCACGAAGAATTTAGGAAGAATGAAACGGCTTAAAGGCACTGACCTTTCCTTTAGAGAACTGTTCCCAATCATTTCTGTTATTTCACAGGGATTAACAGGAGAACAGTCAACGAATTCCTTCCGAATGAGGGTCAAACAAGGTCGAACCTGTTTCACCGTCGAAATCGACTTCCCTCGATCTGTTAACTCCTGAACTCCGATCTTCACTCTCCACTGATTTTCAACTAGCAGTATTATAAAGAAACTGCTGGCAATGACCTTTTAAACTTTAGGCATTAAATAAACCTTCATCTTTCAACTAAACAGCGTCATAAAATTAAATCACGCAGTGGCATGAAGTCAACATGGCAAATCCAGCCACGAACTGCCCCTCCTCACAGGGAGGGGTCCTCCTTTTAAACCCTGTAAAACAAACCTGTCACATGACCTCTACTGGCTGGAAAATGACGTCACTCCACCATCACAAGACCATTACATCAAGTCCAGTATAGCTTCAAAACCAGTCACGTGACAAGTACACCACTGTCACGTGTCACGGGTACGTTACATTATAAATTACTAGGATTGCACATTGCTCATTTAGATGGAGAAGTAACCTGAAGATTTTTATTCCTCATTTTTGTGAAGGATGTAAGAAATAAAGTCAATTCAATCACAAGGGGAGGAATGACTTCCGGACTTTCTGGGGTTCAGATTATTCAAAATGCTCATAGTCGTGTAAAAAAGAGTAAAGGGAAAGTCTTTTAAATACAGGGAGAGATTGACAGCCTCACAATTGCGGAAAAGGAGGACACCGTGGTGGGATTGGATGTTAATAGACTGTGAGAGGAACTCAGAAGTAGGAAGGGAACAGCACTCGTTTAAGATTACTCTATACAGAGCTCGCATCACCAAGACGGAAACAACACAGAGAGACAGTGACAGATTGGGACATATATTTTGCACAAGTGCTTATATTAACACAGCTGTTGTCAAAGGCACCTTAAACTTCATTGATATTCATTGGCAATTCCTCTTTTTAAAAGGTTTAAATGTGACAGAATTTCTCAGTTGTGTACGGGAAGGAAACCTGCCACAAGTAGCGGGCAGGCGGACAAGTGAACAGTCTATCTTGTGCTAATACTAGGAAGTGAAATGGGTCAGGTAACTGATCACTCCGCGTGTCAGCATTTCAGAACGAAAGAGCACAGCTGTTCGACATACCTTACACTGGGATAGGAGCAGACAATATGGAATGTACATAATTGATACTATCGGGTAGGAACGTGGGAGCCGAATTAGGGAAGCGATTTGTTCCTTCAAATGCACTAGAGAAATATGAAGATTGTTAATGGAGCACTTGTTTGGGGTTCAGCGTTGGCTTCTTTCATTGAGGCGGGGAACGGATGAACCTGGTTGACAAGAGATATGAAACACCTCTTCAAGAAGAGGAAGGAAATATACTTAAGGTTTGCGAAGGGAGGATCAGACAGGGCTGTGGAAAGTCAAAAGTAGCCAGGAAGGTTTTAACAGTGGACTTAGAAGAATCAAAATGAGAAGGCATGGAAGAGACGAGTTAATGTAGGTGAAAAAAAAAAACAGGAGGATGTCGAGAGAGAGTGTGGGAGAGATAAGAGATAAATTGATAAGCATGGGTCTGAGTGCAAGAAGGCAGTGAAGGTCATTAATGATTTTTTGCTTCACCAGTGAGCGGGACCTTGATGAATGTGGATACAGCGAGAGAAAAGCAGGAGTGCTGAGACGTGCAGAAGCTTCGAATTACGAACTAGAAACTGTGAACACATGAAAATAAACCACTCCCCGGTGCTAGAGGGAATGCAATCCAGGTAATTAGAGAAAGCGAGCTGAGATATTACTGGGCTTTTGGACATAACATTTGTGACATCACTGGCCACAGAAGCAGTGCGGGAGGATTGGTGAATGGCAAATGCTATTTCTTTGTTCAAGACATGTAACAGGAAGACTGTTGAGAATTACAGCCCAGTGTGTCTTCGGTCAGTACTGGTCAAGTTATTGTAGAGGCTTCTTATAGACGGAATTTACGGTGAAACTTATTCTGGATGGTGATAGTCGGCATGGTTTTGTGTCCCTTATGAGCCAGAATAAATTCCGTGAAGAAGTGAAAAATAGGCAGATGAAGCAGAAGAGTCGATGTGGGGTATATTAATTCTGAAAGGTATAAGACTGTTTTCCCGATGGTGCAAACCTTCAGAAAGTCAGGTGGCCTGGGATCTAGTGAAACCTGGCTGCTTCGATTCAGAGTTGGCTTACCAACGGACCGCCGATGAGTTAGTGGATGGAGTGTATTCTGTCTGGAGGACAGTGGCTAGTGTTGTTCTACAAGGAAGGTATAATTTTAGTACACTTTACAAATATGTCTAGGCTCTGTTGTTATAATGTCCTGAGAGACAGACTTTAATAGGACCATCCTGCAGGACCTGGATCATTTATTGAATTGGGGCTGATTTTGAAAGCAAACTAGTGAATTCGGATTGAACCTGCACGCTATCTAAACTGAAATCACGTTTACTTATTACAGGGCAGGTGCTAAGATTACATCACAACATTTATCTTTTCCCCAGTGGAACCCTGCAACTCAAGATCAGCATTTCAAAATATTCAGCAACATCCTTTGTTTCTTTCCAAATGAACCAGTCTCCCAGAAAGCGAATTTAACCGGCATCCCCTTCTCATCGGAGTGTTTAGTTGGTCCTTGTATCTCATTTTCTCGGGCTGCTCTCATTTTCCTCAGAACTCATGCCCCAGTATGTATGGGATCAGAAGGATCAAACATTTCCAGTGTCATCCGTTCAGTAAGACACCAATGTCCTCAACAATCTATTCGAGGCCTCTAGTCGTAAAAGGTTCTGCTCTGCTGCTGTTACAGACACTCCTGGGAAGGCAGTCCATAAATGTGATGGAAATGCTGTGAAATGTTCACCTCTGGCCTTGTAAATTTTGACTATCGTGTCGACCGGGCCCCCTCTGTAAACACCCATAACAGATTTATTGTGTTTTCTTTTTTCAGTACTTCGCTTGTTCCACATCATGTCGTGTATATCTGGCAAGGACAAGTGCATATTTGGATGTAAACACATGTAACCGTCGGTTATGTTAACAGCTGAATCAACATTAAGAAGAACTCCGCACCCAGCCCCCTCCGGCCAAACAGAAGAAATGTTGTTTAGGTGGATGCTGCGTAATGTGTTACCCTGTTGCAAATAAATACCACGAAATAACAAAGAATACACAATAAGCGGTTAAATGACTTACATTTCTTAATTTTACTCGATGGTTAGTAAATAAAATAAAGCCCGTTCACATGGATCATTCTATTGCGAACAATGGAGCTCACGTATCGGTCAATTCGTTCCACGTCGACCTCTTCCGAGCGGAGTCGGCCCTCGCTTGAAATCCAGTCCTTCTGGCTGTCTGCCAACCCTCTCCATTCGCGTCTTCTCTCTTCTTCTCTCTCCAACAAAAGGCCGCGAAATCCTTGCTCCCAGACCCAGACGAAAGAACAACATGCCTCTCATTGGATATCCCACATACAAAGCACCTGTTCGCCTTAGTCATAACCCAAACATTGCATCTTCAAAGGAAGCATTACCTATGGTGTGAAGCATTACAGAGAGGACATTACATTAGCAGTGAAACCTTACAGCGTGTTACACTCCCCACCCCCCCCCAACAAATTTAGACATGTCCTCATGACATTGAGATAATTCGCCAACCCTTCCTGCAATACACAAAGTCCATTCCTGGTGTAAGAATGCAGTGACAAAGCCTTCCCAAAACTGTAGGAGTCCACTCTCCACCCCGGTGCTACTTCAGCCAGCCTATCCGGTGGTCTCTTTATTCTCTAGAAGTCTGGACCCCTCACCCAATTCTTCAGGTTCTGACACAACTGGGGATACTCCTGGTCTACTTGTCCAGGTCTCCACCGGTATTGTACGTGCCCACCAACGACTCAGAGCCCTCTGTCCAGTGACCAGCACCCGCCTCACCCCTTGCAGGATCCCCCTGCAGCACAGGATATACACAGATAGGACACCACCCCCAATTTCACCTGACAGCGGGAGAAGTTCTGGGAGTTTCTTCCTCAATCACTGGGGAGTTAGCAAAAGACAGCATATACCACGCATTCAGGGCCTCATACTCCGAATCAGTATCCATCTCAGGAGTGGAGGACTCCCTAACCTCTACGGCTGTGGGTCCTACAGTCACTCAGCGTTTCTGCAGAGTCCAAGTGTAGATGCAGGCTCCAGGTTGGGCTCTGGGTCTAAATGCACCTGTTGTCCAAGCGGTAGCAGTTGTTTTTCCAATGGAGAATACTGACAGGCCGATTCCGATCCTGTGGTTTCAGGTTTGGCTTTTGCCTCTCCACCACATAGGGTTCAGCCGCTCAGCGGTCCGCCAACTTGTTTCCCAGGAATCTCCAAGTTCCTTATGAGGGCCCGATCTCCCGGCAGGAGCTGGGAAAACTTCATCTTTAATCGGACTTCCTCTTTTTTTCCTTGATTACGTTGAGCAGCCGGGATCGCAGCTAATTCATATGCCCCTTTCAGCTCTCTGCTCATGTCAGATTGTATGCATTTTTCATACATTAAATTGTACCTTTGATCATTTGAATATTGTTGGGGAGAGGGACACCTGCAGGAAGCAACAGTGGTCGTGCTTCTGGCACTGAGTGTGGCCCTGTGGATGACAAGAGTGGGGAAATGAAGAGAATGACATCAGTAGGCGACCCTATAGTCACAGAGCTAGATGGTATGTGAATGCGAAAGTGAAGCTTGGTGGTAGCTTGCATCAAGGTGCTTGGGTCGTGTATATATTGCTACAAAAGTCAAAGGAAGAAGGAGAGGAGGACCTGAAAAACAGAATATAGAAAGTTGGGAAAAGTCTGTGATGCGGTACCTCGAAGAGTAGTAATCTCGGGATTGCTGTCTGTGCTACGCGACAGCGGGGATAAGGATAGAATGAGGTGGCAGATAAATGCGTGCCTGGAGAATTGGGAAAAACACAGGGATTTAGATTTTTGGATAATTCGGTCGTCTTCCGTGGCAGGTGGGACCTGTACAATTGCACTTGAATCCGGGGCCTCGGGCAATATTCTTGGGGGCGGCTATACACGAGCTGTTTGGTGTGGTTTAAACTAATATGACAGGGGGAATACAACCAGAATAATAGATCTGAAGACAAGCCAGAAGGTTTACAATTAGATGATGTGTCGGACCTGAATGTTAGGAAGTACAAGCCAATGTGTGGCTATAAATGCAGACAGAGCAGAGAGTTAAATTATACCACAGAGGCACAATTCAAAAGACAGTATAATGCAGGACTGAACGTGCTGTATTTAAATGCGCGAAGCATTCGGTATAACGTGAACAAATTAGAGATTAATTGGGATGACATTCTGGGCATCACTGAGTCATGACTGAAAGAAGGCCATACGTGGGAAATCAAAAGTTAACGTCAAAGTATAAACTTCAATCTTCAGCAAGTCAATAGGAAAGTTGATGCCATCAGCAAAGGAACCCCGCTTCATCACATTTCATTCTGCAGTGTGAACCGATTACGGTGCTCATTCAGGCAACTGGATCAATGACCACAGCTGTAGAGGAACTCTCCATCTCAGAGTCCACGTGTGAGTCTGAAACCTGCTTTGCCTAGAAATATCTCTCCGTTCGTCACTGTTACTCTCTACCTCTTCCCATTCGCCACTGGAAAACCTGCAATCCTGTAAAAGAGAAGTTAATCATTGCCATCGGAGGAGCAGTTGGAGACAGATAATAAATGATGCCTTGGAAACAACACAAATATCGCCGAAATCAACAAAACTAGCATGAGCGCTGATGTATTGATCAGTGAACCGAATGTATTGATTAATGGCGCAGTGGACAATGAAATGGCAGAATAGGTCTTGAAATGAATTGCTTTCGCAACAAATGACAACTGTTTCCGAGTTACTGATGGAATTTACAAGAAAAGGCGAATCACACGGTGAGACTAGCGCAGTCAGCCTCACAAATCGTATTCAAAGTGTGAGAGGGAAAAGCGTGTTATCAGCGCTGAGATATTCTCAAAGAAGCCGAGGGCCACGGGTTAGTACGAGTTCCACAATGCATACAGAGTGCTGAGTCAGCCCATAGTGATGACACCAGTTCCGCACATCGCGCATCGATACCAACTCCACGATGGATACAGAAAGGCGAGCCATCCTCTAGTGATACCAGTTCCACGATAGAGAATGACGTGAGACTCTGTCCAGTCAACCGAGGGCTGCACATTGGTACAGGTTCCACACTGGATATAGAGCTGTGAATCTTTGTATTTCCAATATCCCGAGGGTCGTTAATCGGAACGAGTTCCACAACAGGCACATAGTAGTTTGTACTACAAAACAGACGGAACCTGAGATTGAAAGGTGAGCTTGAACGCATCCTTTGTTCTGTACATACTTAGATTGGTGACGAAAATGAGAAGACACTGAATGGGGAAATCGAACAGAGATAGTCGTGAAGTCACAGGTTACCACTACAGAGAAATATGCAATTCCGGTCATCTAAGTCATTTCTCTGTGATCCTCCGCCCCGCCCCCTTTATCTGCACCTTCTGTCCCACCCTCACCCTCAACCTTCACTGAAATGATGCAATTGAATCCAATCTACCATTTACGCTTGCAGTTTCTTCCACACTCTCTGGACTCTCTGAGAGAATAAGTTCTGCTACATATATTTCAACTTTCTCCCCAAGCCTATGAGCTCTAGTTGTAGATTCACTCAAAGGATAAAACACAGAACATAGAAATCTACAGTATATTACACGCCCTTCGATCCACAATGTTGTGCCAAATATGTAACCGTCTCTGGAAACTCTTTAGACTTACCCCAGCGCAAAACCCTCTACTTTTATAAACTGCATGTACCTGTCGAAAAGATTCTTAAAATATCCTATTTTATCCGCTGCCAGCGCCGCCGCCCGCATTGCATTCCATGCACACAGCGCTCTCTGTGTGTAAAACTTACCCCTCGTTTCCTCTCTGTACCTATTTCCAAGCACCTTAAAACTATGCCCTCTTGTGTTAGCCATTTCGGCTCTGGGGAAAAAAAATCTATGACTATCCACGCGATCAATGACTCTCTTCCTCTTTCAGGTCACCTCTCATCCCCTGTCACTGCAAGGAGAAAAGATCAAGTGTACTTAAGCTATTCTCCTAAGGTACGACCTCTATTCCAGGCAACACCCTTGTAAATCGCCTCTGCACTCCCTCCTTAGTATCCACGCACTCTCCCTATAGTGTCTGTAGTATAGAGACTGTTTGAGGAAAATCGGCGTGCATTCACCTTGTTCATTTCCCCAACTCTTCCTTTCAAATTATCTCTGGATATTTTGAAGCTTATTGATTTTTCAAAACTGTAAGTAGTTGGCCAGAACAGCCCGTGATATTCTATCTACGGCCTCATCAATGTTGATTGCTCAGGATGATTGTCTACTTTAGAAACGACACTGATTAGAAAATGTCGCATTTTAGCAGCTGATGTCAGATGTCTTGGAAGTACATTGGTAACGTTCATATAATCTTTTGTTTAAAAGTTAATATCTTGTAACATCCCTTGGGAATACAAATCATAGCAATGTTACAGAGTGACAAAAACATTTTAATGTAACTGTTTGTGTAGCTGCTTGTCCCTCACGCGACAGATGTCATAACAACACTAACTGCTTGAGTGAAATTACCCTGAATTGCATATAACTTTGTAAAACCTGCCATCAATCCATATAAGCATTTGGATCGTTCCCTGCTACTGAACACTGCTCCTGACGGAATATGGGATATCCAGCGATTTACTACTTCGCGGGCGTTTTCTATCCAACAATTGTAGCGATCGCTGTCCCTGGTAAGATACTGGAGCTGGTCACTCTATGTATGGTGCCGTCGTCATCTTGATTTTGTTCAATTGTACTGTTTGGACTTTTACTGAGCACAGATGCTACCTCCGTCAAAAATGTGCTTCCAGAATGGAGGATTCAACCATCTGATAGTTTTGTTATTCAGTTTTCATATTGTTTCTACGTGATGTTTTCTTTATTTCTTTTGTCAATTACGTGGGTGCCGATATTGCCATAGTTCCATAGTTTCACCTTGCTCGGCTCTCTGAACCGACAGTGGTTGTTTTTCCAGATCAGCAGCTTTTCAACTGACCCGCCAGTCGAAAATCGACACTCAGGTCTGTTCTTCTATAAAACGTTAAATTATAACTTATGCATTAAATATCATGATCTCACCACAAATAAAACCTTCAGCTATTTCACCTCAAACAATGGAAATTGAGCGATCGACATTCACGGGTACGTGACGTGGAAATCAGATGCCGGGCTCTAATCTATTGGAAGGTCACCAACCCACTGCTAATTATGTCAATTATTGTCCAGCCGATATGCACAGATTCCACAACATTGAATTTTTGCTTTTCATTTCGGAAACAAAAATTCATACCCTGCGTAACATTGGAAAAATGATGGGCATTCAGACATTTGCAGCTAACGATTATTCTGTGTTGATTCTTTTTTTCTCTCTAAATTTCTTGCAGTTAATTTAACGGCCATTGTGATCCTATCTCGAGGAAAGTGCGGACTCTCCAAATACATCACCCGTTACCTCGTTGGTATGGCAACAGCGGATCTGATGGCGGTTATAGTTGTCGCTGTAGTGGAACAGACCAACAATATCTACGTTTATTCTAGATTGTTGCTCATCACTCCTGTATGTTCGGTGACAGGTGTATTATTTCTTGTGACGTTGGACTGTTCTGATTGATTTACGGTCAGTTTTACCTTCGATCGTTTCATTGCAATATGTTGTCGAAATCTGCGGGAACGATACTGCACTGAGAGAACTGCAGCGGTGGTTATGGTGACCGTGGTTTTAGTGAGCTGCGGGAAAAGTGTCCCGTTTTACTTTACTGTTGAACCTTACGTCATCATCGACAACGTGCCGTGGCTTTGCGCCCTTACACATGAATACGCTACTTTACCCGTCTGGAAAGGAATGGAATTACTAGATAGCATTTTTGTACCGTTACTACCAATCGGCTTAATTCTTATCTTCAATGGGTTATCAGTAAGACATAGAATTGCGGCAAATCGAGTCCGCAGAGGGCTTAGGAAGAGCAGCGATAAACAGAAAGATAACGAGGTGGAAAAGCGCAGAAAATCGATTATTTTATTGTTAACAATTTCTGCTAATTTCATATTACTGTGGATGTCCGCTACAGCTCGGTCCCTGAAATGGCAAACGGAAAATTACTATTACCTCGACAGATATTTGAATTCCCCGGTATATATACGACAGCAATGTGGGTTGATGTTGAAAACTCTCAGTGTGTGCACCAATACTTGCAACTATACACTGACACAGAGAAAGTTCAGACAAGAGCTGAAGGATGGACTGAAGTATGTTTTTACGTTAAAAGCTCATCTGTGTAGATAACATCCACTCCAATTGCAATTCAGGGGAGATTTCGAATAAAACAGTTGGAATAAATAATTAGGTTTGACAAATATGTCATAAATTCAAACAATCTTGTGCCCAGTCATCCTGAAAGGAATAATTTCCAAACTATCACAAAGACTTGACAATCATCCTGGTAACGGTACCACAGCATAGAAGCCAGGACCAACAGGCTCCGTGATTGCTTCATCCACCAGGCCATCAAACTGATTAACTCACGCTCATTTGAGTGTTTTTTTCCTTGTTACATTGACTGTTCTATTTATGATAAATTATTATAAATTACTAGGATTGTACATTGCACATTTAGACGGAGACGTAACATAAAGATTTTTATTCCTCGTGTATGAGAAGGATGTCAGAATTAAAATCCAGTCAGTCTCAAGGGGAGGAATGACCTCCGGACATCTCGCGGTTCAGATGTTTCAAAATGTTCATAGTCGGGTAAAAGAGAGTAAACAAAAAGTCTTTGAAACACAGGGAGAGCTTAACAGCCTCACAGCTGCGGTAAAGAAGGACACTGTGGTGTGATGTAGGAAGGGAACAAACACACGGTTCAGAGCACTCTGTGCAGATCTCGCATCACCAAAACTGAAACAACACACAGAGACAATGACAGATCGGGAGATAGATTTTGGACAGGTGCTTATATGAACACAGCCGTTGTCACAGGCAACTTAATCTTCACTGATATTCATCGGCAATTCCTCGGTTTAAAAGGTTTAGATGTGACAGAATTTCTCTGTTATGTACATGAAGGAGACATGGCACAAGTAGCGGGTAGGTGGACTCGTGAACATTCCATCTTGTGTTAGTAAAATAAAGTTAAATGGGTCAGGTAACTGATCTCTCCACGTGTCAGCATTTCCGAACGATAGAGCACAGCTATTCGACATAACTTAAGCTGGTATAGCAGCAGACAATATGGAATGTACATAATTGGTACTGTTGTGTAGGAACGTGGGAGCCGAATTGAGGAAGCGATTTGTTCCTTCAAATGTACTAGAGCAATATGGAGATTGTTGATGGAGCACTTGATTGGGGTTCAGCATTGGCTTGTTTCCTTGAGATGGGGAACGGATGGCCCCGTAAAGTAACTCTGGTTGACCGGATATATGGAACACCTCTTCAAGAAGAAGACAGAAATATACTTCAGGTTTTGGAAGGAAGAATCAGGCAGGGATATGGAAAGTCACAATGTAGCCAGGAGGGATTTTCTAGTGGTCTTAGAAGAATTAAAATGAGAAGGCATGGGAGAGCCGCTAAAGTAGTGAAAAACAGGAGGATGACGGAAGACAATGTGGGACAGATCAGAGATAAAAGAGGAAGTATGTGTCTGGAGTGCAAGGAGGCAGTTAAGGTTCTTTCTGATACTTTGCTTCGGTATTCACCAGTGAGTGAGCCCTTAATGAATGTGGATACAGCGGAAAAAAAAGAGAAACAGTTGTGCTGAGATATGCAGACGTTTCGAATTACGATCTGGAAACTGGGAAAACATGAAAATTATATATTTCACGGTGCTAGAAGGATGTAATCCGGGTAAATAGAAAACCAGTGAAGATACTGAAAACGTATTCTGATTAGGGATAGTCAGCATGGTTTTGTGACCCTTATGAACCAGAATAAATTCCATGAAAAAGTGAAAAATAGGTAGATACTGCAGAAAAGTCGATGTGGGGTATATTAATTGTGTAAGCTATTAGACTGGGTTCCCGATGGTACACACTTTCCGAAAGTCAGGTGGCCTGAATCTAGTTAAACCTGCCTGCACAGATTCAGAGCTGGCTAACAAAAGGGAGGCCGATGAGGTAGTAGACGGAGTGCACTCTGCCTAGAGGACAGTGGCTAGTGATTTTTCGCAAGGAAGGTCTAATCTTTAGTACACTTTACACCTATATCTAGACTTTGTTCTTATAGTGTACTGAGACACATACTTCAATTTGACCGTCCTGCAGGACTTGGATTTTGAAAGCAAAATACTGAATTCGTACTGAAACTGCACGCTATCTAAACTGAAATCATGTGTTCTTATTACAGGGCAGATGCAACGATTACATCAAAACAATTTTCCCCCCAGTGGAACCCTGCAACTCAAGATCAGCATTTCAAAATATTCAGCATCATCCTTTGTTGCTTTCCAAATTAAACAGCCTCCCAGAAAGCAAATTTCAAGTTCCCTATTCAAGTACACACGAGTTTGTCTTATGTCAAGTTAATCTTTGAACAGCGGGTTTATCGTACCCGGAATAGATACACTGATATTTCGATCCATTTAAACTTTATTTCACATGGACAGTGTGGAATTTGTGTCTCCCTCTGAAATCAATACCACAGCAAACAAACACAAGAACACAATCGAAATACACAGGTAAGGCTAAACAAGAATCTAAGCTCCAACGTTTTTTTCTTTCAAAACTGTCGCTGGTAACTGGCTTATATACAATAAACAGTTAATTCTTATAGTGAAAATCTTTATCAAATATAATAAAGAACAACGGGAAACCAGATGTGGATGATGGCGGCCCTCATACACTAACACTTTATACAATTTTGGAAAAAGAAGCATTCTTTGATATTAACCTGTTCCTGCAAAGTTATTTCGACTAATGAAGCAGACATTTTCAGACAGTGAGATCCTCTTGTTAAAGAAAATATTAATTCAAACATCCTTTCTGTATATTGCTAACAATCACACGATTGCCTTCCGTAATTCACGCACGTAATACTCCCATTTCTCTTTCAATTGAGCTCACAAATGTCCAGTCCTTGTGCAATATTTTGCATTCTAAATGTATTCACACTTTAAACTATCGCAAAACTTTTGTGTTGAAAAGTTAACAAATAATCTATAATTAGAATCATACAACATTTAAGAATTCCTTTCGAGTCTAAAACAAATGGACGCTGGAAGTTATGTATCGTCCGCAAATTATTATTCATCATATCTACAAAATATCGTCAATACGTCACCAAATCTCCAAGGACTCCAACGTTTTCCCGACTCCAATCACTGACCAAAGATAAGATTGAGAGTTAATGAACTATTTGTTGTATATTATCAGGTTCAATAATTATAATCACCACCGTTAAAGTAACAGATTTGAACACTGCACTGGCGCCTGTGCCAAACGCCCCAGTCCCCAATCCGGAACTATGGTCTTGACTGCTTTAATGATGGAGTGAGGGTATATTCCTTTAGTGTATTTCCTCCCTTATAATCAGAGGGACGAGATTACAATGATGGCGATGATCTCTTTACTTCCTTTTCTGAGTTGTTTTGAAGGTTGTGGCCTGAAGTTACACGATATAGAAACATATAAAACTATGAAGTGGATGGATAAGATAGAGGCAGGGAAGTTATTTCCATTGCTAGAAAAGGCGTGCCAGAAAGGCAATGTCATGGTCATGATAATCGTGGGGGATTTTAACACGACAGTGGATTGAGAAATCTAGGTCCTCATTAATGGACCTCATTACATACTCTACGTCCAATATTCCTTAAAACAAGCAAATACACAACGAAACTTACTAACCCATTCCTACAATTCCTCATGCAGGTTGTTTCAAAAAATCAGGAGGTTGAAACACAAACAGATAGGGGTAGTCCTCCAAGGGAATCAGGATCTGTCTTTCTGTTGCAAGTATTATCACAGTTCCTGCTGTTGGTCAGTAAATGATTAATGCGTTTTTAGTAATCAGCGTCTTCTGTCTCAATTGCCAAAACCTGTGATCTTCTCCATCGTAACAGCATCTTGGATCAATCCTTCATCAATGACCATTCCAGATCGGCTAAAGCTGTCGGGGACCAGCCATGGAGGGTGGTGGTGGTGGGGTTTCTATCCGGTCTGCTCACGCTGTGATACCCTTGTCTGCACCCAGTTGATAGGATTCATCTGCCATTCGTTCCATACACAAGATCTGCAGCCTGCTTAACCCCAGTTCTCAAACACCATCCTTGTTCACTCATCGAACCAGTCGGCCTCAACCAGCAGTTTCCGGCTTTCACCTGACCTGCATAACATTTACCTTGTTAATTGTCCTTGCCCCTTACGTTGAGGCTTCTGGTGTTACTCTATTTTATTACTTTGCGATCTGTTATGTAAGTTATCGATCCCCGCCGAATCCGCTCCACTGCTTTGATTTTGGCTCAAGCCTCCTCTGCATTTCCTGACAGATTAAACTGCAAGGATGTTAAATAGAGTAGACATCTCTCCGGTGATATTACAGCCACTCTTCAAATGAAGTTCATTATATTCCATGAAATGTTAACCCTTGATTTGGATAGTAGTGGAGCAAAATCTATAAGGATAAATGCTCCTGTTATTAGATATTTTTGAATGACACACAAGACATCTCAGGACATGTATGAAAGTGTAACATGGCAGACGTGATTACAGTTAACGCAGAAGAAAATTGTAATGAAAGGAAGAACGCAATATGACGGGTTTATTTTTCTACAAACCCCATTTCCAGAAAAGTTGGGATATTTTCCAAAATGCAATAAAACAAAAATCTGTGGTATGTTAATTCACGTGAAACTTTATTTAACTGACAAAAGTACAAAGAAAAGATTTTCTACAGTTTTACAGACCAACTTAATTTATTTTGGAAATAGATACAAATTTAGAATTTGATGGCTGCAACACACTCAACAAAAGTTAAGACAGAAGCATGTTTACCATTGTGTTACATCACCTTTCCTTTTAATAAAATTTTTTAATCGTTTTGGAACTTAGGATACTAATTGTAGTAGATTTGCAATTGGAAATTTTGTCCATTCTTGACTTGATACAAGACTTCAGCTGCTCAACAGTCTGTGGTCTCCGTTGTCTGATTCTCCTCTTCATGATGCGCCATACATTTTCAATAGGAGATAGATCTGGACTGGCAGCAGGCCAGTCAGGCACACACACTCAGTGTCTACAAAGCCACGCTGTTGTAGCCCGTGCAGAATGTGGGCTGGCATTGTTCTGCTGAAATAAGGATGGACGTCCCGGGAAGAGACGTCGCCTTGATGGCAATATATGTCTCTCTAAAATCTTAATATACGCCTCAGAGTCAATGGTACCTTCACATACATGCATCTCACCCATGCCGTGGGCACTGATGCACCCCCATACCATCACAGACGCTGGCATTTGCCCCTTTCGTTGATAACAATCAGGATGGTCGTTTTCATCTTTGGCACGGGGAACTCGACGCCCGTTTTTTTTCCGAAAACTTGCTGAAATGTGGACTCATCTGATCACAGCACACAGTTCCATAGTCTTTCGGTCCATCTGAGATGAGCTCGGCCCAGAGAACTCGCCGGCGTTTCTGCATAGAGTTTATGTATGGCTTCCTCCTTGCGTAATACAGTTTCAAGTTGCATTCCTGGATGTAGCGACGGACTGTGTTAAGTGACAATGGTTTTCCAAAGTACTCCCGATCCCAGGGGGCTATAATTGTCACAGTAGCATGACGGTTTCTTAGTCAGTGCCACCTGAGGGCCCGAAGATCACGCATAATCAGCAGTGGTTTCCGACCTTGCCCTTAACGCACTGAGATGTCTCTGAATTCTCTGAATCTTTTCATAATATTATGTATTGTAGATGTTGAAAGACCTAAATTCTCTGCAATCTTGCGTTGGGAAATGTTTCTTTTCAAGTGACTAACAATTCTGTCACGAATCTTGGCACAAAGGGGTGAGCCACAACCCATCCTTGCTTGCAAAGACTGAGCCTTCGATGGACGCTACTCTTATACCCAGTCATGATACCTCACCTGTTTCCAATTAATCTGCTTAATGTGGAGTCTTCCAAACCAGTGTTACTTGAATATTCTGTGCACGTTTCAATTTATTTTAACTCTGTCCCAACTTTTGTTGAGTGTGTTGCAGCCATCAAATTCTAAATTTGTGTATATTTACAAAATACAATTACGTTGGTCATTAAAACTATTGAAAATCTTTTCTTTGTGTTTTTGTCAGTTAAATAAAGGTTCACATAAATTAATATATCACAGAATTTTGTTTTTATTGCATTTTGGAAATTATCCCAACTTTTCTGGAAATGGGGCTTGTATATTACTGGTCAGGAAATCGACGAACGGATTGCAGAGGAAGGTACAGGGCCCAGGTACCGAAATATATCAATCGGGACTACTGGAATAATAACGGCGTTCAACGATGAGCTAATCAACGAAGGCATCGAGACATAGGTGATTCTATTGTCCAAGTGATCAAAACCGCGTGAAGACCTTCTGCCTTAGACCTATTGTGGCGATAGCCAAATTGCAATGGTCCGGTTCCTTGCTGAGGCACGATTTAATTCTGGCCATGACGAACCTTACCTCCTCAAAGCATTTTATCACCGTAGATGTGACTGCTACGGACGGTAATCAGTAAGGAAGCACTCTGCCTACACTCAGGAAGTAGCGATACAGTCGGGTGATTGAACCTTCCTGGTGTGGGCGTAAAATAGCACGGTAAGCTCTCTTCATCTTACTGTAACTGCGGTTCAGTGTGTTGTTCACACTGGTACTACACGTGATTGTTGATGACAACTTTTAGGTGTCCTTTTCAAACTGGCCTGGTTAAAATCCCCCAATAAGATGCCGATTCAAGTAATATTGGTAATTAGGCAAGTGAGAAGGGGGCTGGTGAGTAGGACTGATGGACGAACCTACGACCTGATAGGTAGAAATGTCAAAGGCCTGAAGTAGATGTAATCTGATTGGAGTACATGGTGGACCATGGATTGAAGGGAAACAAGTGGAGGGGGAAATGGTGCAACGAGTGCTTGGATGACGGCCGATACGAGAGTGTCCATGGAAAGTGACTGCTTTATTTTTATGGGGGGAACAGTGGAATTCGCTCTTTCCTTTGCGAAGTCCATTATCCAGCTGTCCAATCCCTACATCCCCAGATCACATCTCTGCCTCTCTCTCCATCTGTCCACATGGACAGGAAAGTTTAAGAGGAATACGCTCCATACTCGGACAAATGTGACGAACAGATGGGATTCTTGGTCAGCATCTAAAAGCTGAGGCGATAAACTATATAATCCTTCCGGGATTACGTCATACTCCCACCACGTTCTCCAACATTCCTAGCCTGGATGCAGGTATTAAGGAAGAGAAACAGTTTAAAAGTGGAGCTCGAACCCACAAGCCTGAATGAAAAGTCTGCTCTAAAAATCCTCACTCATTATGAATCCTGAGTTCATGTGTGTCTGGGGTAACATTGAAGCCATTTTCTTGAGTGTTAAATATCACAAGTTATCTATTAAGCCAGTAACCAATAACAGAAAATCTGCAGAATAGAGAAAATCAACCGATTACCTGCTACCTTGCTCTTCTTCCTCTCCTCACTCCACCTTCTTGCTCTAAATCCGCATCTTTTTTTCCCCGCCGCAAGTCCTGATGAACGTCGGCGGCACGGAACGCCGACTATTTTCTTCCAGAGCTGTTGCCTGGCCTGCTGACTTCCTCCAACATGTTGTGTGTATCACCAGTAACTAATAAATTACTCCCCATAAATTGTCTGGCCTTCATGTAAACTCTGACCCTTTTCACACTCTGTCTCACTGTGATAGACCGTGCAGGGATTTGCAGTTGGCCATCGCTGTTCGGGATTTATTTACGGATCAATGTTCCTCGATTATGGAGCGGATCTTCAGCAGTCGAACAACCTCAGCTGTCGCTGTGACAAATAATTTGTACAACGTGCCCCACTGCCAGTTTGCGTTCGCCACCCGTCATCCTGTCCATCGATCTCGCACCATTCTGATGGGAAATGTATCAGCGATATAGATGAAGTAGATTCTTTCGAATCGAAACATCGTCTCTTTATTCATTCCAATAGATGCTGACTGGCCTGCTGATTTCCATCAGCATTTTATGTGCGTTGCTTTTGATGAGTAAAGCACAGATTTCTCGCAATATTACTGTCAATGTGATGCAAATTTATCAAGTTCATGCGTAGTGCAGTGTCAATTCAAAATATCAGCTTTATAAGCTTTAAAATCGAATGGCATTCAGAAACGCAAATGCACCCCCGGATCTCAGCTCATTATCCTGGACCTTGAAATCTAGCAGACTGATCCCGCACTGCAGTTTTCCCCGTTTTTCCAGAAGTTCAGTTGTCGTGTCTGTCGTTGGGAGCTGCGTACCATCGAGATTGGACTACGCTGCGGTCGTGGAATACAAGTCGTGGTTAAGTGAAACAGGCAAAAGCGGGGCAAGGGAGGGGGTGAGGTTGGTCAGTAGCAGGAACAGTGGTGGAGAATTTTGACTGTCAGTGTTGTGCGAAGCCATCATAATTTAAACAGTAAAACAGTTGATTTAGCGGAGGATGGCCCGAAGAAAAATTAATGCATTTCTGTCTGTCTATACATATAAACGTGTGCGCTCGTGTCCGTTTGTCGTTTCCCACTTTGTCGGTCATGTTGCCAATTATTCAAGTAATTTATGTGTTTATGTAAGTGCAAATCTGTATATAATTAAGGTGCGAATTTACACAGAAGGAGCTCTGCGCGATTCTATATATGCGCGGTCAGAGAGTGACAATATTTGATGACTATGCAAACGGGAGAGATACGGAATGTGATTGAAGGTACGTGTGTGAGATAAGGTGCAATTGTGAGATGAGGAATATGGATTCTTCAAAGTTCAATTATTCACAGAAAAATCTTTAATCACAGTACATACATGTTACCACATACAACCATGGTATTATTTTTTTTTCCTATGGGCACACTTGGCTAACCTATAGAACAGTAACAGTAAAGAGGATCAATGGACAACAAGCTGTGCAAATGCAGATATAAATAAATCTCAATAAACACCGAGCATGAAATAAAAAGGGTGTATTTAAATGTGTGTCGATATACCATTTTGTTCAAGAACCTGATGGTTAACTGGTATGTGGTGTTCTTGAGCCTGGTGGTGCTAGTCCAGAGGCTCTTGTACCATCTACCTGATGGCAGCAGCGACGAAAGAGCGCGGCCTGGGTGGTGGGAATCCCCAATGATAGACGCTGCTATCCCACGGCAACGTTTTATTGAGGTGTGGTCAAAGGTTGCGAGGGATCCAGGGGAGATAAACTCGACCGATTCATCCCCCTGCGTCGGATTTTCCGCTCAATGGCATTGCTGTTTCCACACCATACCGCAATGCAGCCAATCAGCACTCCAGAGCCCTCAGTAGTTTGCCAATATTTTGATGACATGCCGAATCTCCGCAGACCCATGAGGAAGCAAAGGCGACGCCGCGCCCCTTTGCTACCATACCTGTATGATAGGTCCCGGACAGGCCTTCTGGCAGGATTTTGAGGTTTATTTGTGAGTAAAGTAGAGGAGCTGAGATTGGATATGTGACAGGCTGCGAGTAAATAGGTAACACGGAGAAGGTAGGTCAGGGTGTATATGCCTGCTTTGGTAATGGAGTGTTCATTAAACATAGATGATGGTGCAGGAGAAATGGGTAATGTGTGCATGAAAGCTGGAAAGTGGACTGAAAAGAGTGGTAAAATATTGTACCTGTTATTAGATGAAGAACTTATGAATTTACGCCCCGCTCCCTAATCAATAAATCAATCAACCTACCTCGCAAACGGATGCTCTATCCCGCAGTTCTAACACAATGAATTTTGCACTGGTGTGAGGAAAGTGTTAAATTTGATTCCTCTTTGCTGTATGCCAAGGCATGTAACAAAAAATCATCGATCTTTGGTAGACTTTTTCTCAGTCTATAAAGTGGGAATGTTTTCGAGAGTACAGCAAAGACCATTGAACAGGGATGTTTTCCAACTCAGCGTGAGTACGTTTATAGACTGTACATGTCCATAGACGCACTGTCCCGATGCCAGATACGGAAATCATGATGTATTCCATATAGGCATGTTGTCCTGTTTCTAAGTGTTGTATCAAGTACGTTTCCAAGAGATAAGATAGTACAGAGTCTGATAGGGTAATACATAACTCCCGAGAAACTAGTAAAACGAAGGCTCATGAAGTGGGAAACAGGAAATAAACGACAGTCTTGGACAAAGAGAGAGAGAATTTCGTATATTGCTTACATTCCAATATAACACATTCACTCCTGTATTAATCACCCTTTTCGATCTTATTCGCCAGTTACATCGCAACTTATTCCACTCCTGTGGTTTTGCCCTGTTACCTGTCTGTCCTTCCTGACCGTCTCATTAAACGCTCCCTCTGCTTGCTTACCTACTGCCCAATCCTCCGACCGATCAGTCAGTTTCATGTACCCCTCTGATATTCACCTGTAATCCTGATACCTCGAAGCGAGCAGACTATCTCAGTGGCTCGAATGTATCCACTGAATCTCATGTCTACTTCTGTCACTATGAAATTCCCGGTCACAACTGCAGCCCCCTTCTCTCCCACACCCATCCCCATCCCGTCTGAGCAATCGTGTCAGATTCAGAGAAAGAGACCCGATCGCTGTCGCTACACTGGTAGCTCGTCCCTCCCCACAGTTTCCAAAGTGGTATACTGATTATTGAGGTGGATCACGGATGTAATCTACACTGGCTGCTCATTTCCTACCAGCTCCTGACTCACTCAGGTGTATGCCTCCTAAAACTGTGTGGTGATCATCTCCTTGCAGCCCTTATCTTTCACCTCCTCAGTGTCCCTTTTGACCCGACGATCATCGAGCTGCAATTCCAGTTCCTTATTGATTTCCATGAAGAAATGCCGCTCGGTGCACCTGCTGAAGTTGTCATTATCCGGGAGAATATCACAGAATATCAACATCTCATAAAAATGAAACACATCTGCACCGGGACCATCCGCACTAACAGAGGAAGAATGAAGACTAAACTGATCAGAAACTTGCTCGACAAAGCTTGTTCTCGACTTTTCGGGTAAAACCCTTCGGCAGGACTGGAGCAGAAAAATTGAGTAGATTTGAAAGGTGCGGAGAGTGAGACGCCAGGCGATAGGTGAAACCCGGATGAAGCAAAGAGCTGGGATTTGATTGGTGAAAGGGACAGAAGACCATGGAAGAAAGTGAGAACAAAAAGACGGGTGAACGAGGAGCACCAGAGGGAGGGGATGGGCGGATAAGGAGATAACATAAGAGAGGGGCAAGGACATGGGAAATGGTGAAGTGGGAGTTTGAAAAATCGACACTCAGAAAATAAGGTGGTGTTCCTCCAGCCTAAGTGTGACCAGATCCCGGAAGCTGAGGAGACCATGGATAGACATATCAGATTAAGAATGAGAAAGATAATTCATTTGGGTGATCGCGCTGATTCTGGCGCACAGAGCGTAGGTGCTCGGTGAACTGGTCTCGCCGTTTTACAGGAGGCCACACCGGGAGCACCGCACAGAGTGTCGCCTGATCTGAAAGGACAGTTTGGGACCCTAATTGGTAGTGCTAGCGTTAGCACTTGTTTTGCTTACAATGATAAGTGCCGGGAGGGAGATCAGTGCAGCAGAAAAACACCTCAAGAACGTGAGAGCAGCTTTAATGTTAATAACCCTCACGGTCCCGGGAGTAGCCTGCTCTCTGAGTCCCAATTCAAATGTGCAGTTGAACAAAAGCTGAAAGCCCTCGAACGTTCCGTTCGTAATCGCACTCACAGGCCTCTGAATTGCCTCCAGTCTCGCTCCCAATTTGATTGGGACATCGGAAAAGTAAAAACACATATATAACTCCATAGGAATCATGTAGGCCTCATAGAAACATCGTTGTGATAATACCTCTGAGCTCAGTGCAATTCATTCAGGAAGGGTGGGACAATTTGAAGACACAGCCTTGGCCAGGCTGCGTGACAAATAAAATCGCCGGAGAAGGATGACCGCCAGGGAGGCCTCTGTGACGTCAGCAGTCAATCTTGTCTAGTGGCTGTAAGTAAAAGTCAGTGGCTGCAACTGGAAATGAATTTCCTGTCCTCACTATTTCTAAATTCTGGTGCAGCAAGAGTATTTATAAAAAGGTAATAATGAAGATTCCCTGGCAATTGTTTTAATGCTCAGCAGTACCCGTGAAGACTTTGGGGAGAATGAAAGACAGACGGCGAGAGACTGGGGGAGCATGAATGGCAGACATTGAGAGATCGAGACGGAGAGAATGGGATAATGGGGTGAGAGGGACGGGGTGAGAGCGGTGGTGGAGCGAGCGGTGGTGGAGCGAGCGGCTGGGAGAATGAGAATCGGGGAGAGAGACGTGAGGAAGACGGGGAATGAAACTAGAAGAAAGAGACAGAGCAGAGAGAGACGGGGAGAACCAGATTATGGTGAGTGGGAATCGGGGGAAATCACTGGGGACAGCGAGAGACGCGGGGGAGAGCAAGCGAGACTGGGGCGAGCGAAACAGATTTGGGAGAACGAGAGAGACTGGGAGCGGGATGCTGAGCAGACAGGGAGACCGGGGGAGAAAATGGAGTAAAACTAAGAGAAAGGGAGTGTAGGAGCGAAGAGAGTCTGTGCGGAGAGCGATCCAGAGGGGAGGGTGTTAGGGGAAGAGACCTGTGGGAGCGAGAGACCGTGGTTGGGGTCCCGGAAGATTGACTGTGGGAAGAGGGGGAGAGAGTGAGATTGTTTTAGAGACTGGACCTATCCTCCAGCTCACTATGTGTGTGCTGACCATGAAGACAATTTTTTTTACTGCATGTTTGCCTGCATGCGTGTCGTTCGCCTCATTGACTAAATCCCCGAAGGATTTAACCACCTTATTGCTCTTTGACCTATGTCTCCTCCTCCTTGTTAACCACACGTCTGAGAATATCGCCATGCCAACTTCCTGATATAATTCGCTCTATCTGTCTCTCTCTTGCTCTCACTCGCCTGCTGTCCATCACTTCGGTTCTCTGTTGCGCTCCCTCCCTGTGCTCCATCACCACTCAATTGCTGACAGCAGTCATAAAGGTATGTGCCTTTACGGTATTGTGATAGATGTTGTGAAGCCGTGCACCCTCCCGCTCTGGCAGCGGCTGTAGTAGTATCTGTATTCTTACCGTACGGGGTTTTGTGTTCTAAAGCTCAGTTAAAGTTCTCCAGCTGGAAGACAGTTGAAGGTGGCAGAGGGAATGAGAACCTATAGGTAGAGAAGGAGGAGAAAAAGAGCGTGTACGTAATGACGGGTCACAACAGGAGCAAGAGTGTTTCACACAGACGAAATTATACTCAGGGATCAGGCAGTGTTGTCAAAATCGAGAAGCAGGGGTAACAGGCTCGCCTGAACTTTCAATTTAATAAGAGAGGGAAAATTTATGCAAAGGAAAATTCTATGGGAAAGAATAAACAGAGGCCGACACCATTCATCAGGACTCTGAGTTTGTGCATGTTGTTTTTGGATTTCGGGGATCTAAGAGATTTTCTGATGTTTGCTTTGTATCACTGTTCATCACATTGTTTGTCTTCTAACTCTCTTCATAAAAATCCGATTCAATGGGTATTTCACCGCATTCTTCAGTTCCTCTCTGAATTTGCTTTGGGTCAGTCCGTAAATACAAGTGTTGGTACAGGAACTGAGAACCTGCAGCATCGCGGAGATCTCTTCTGCGATGTAACAGGGGTCCGGGACAGAATAAACCAAACTCATTGAAATTCGTTGATAGATATAAAATGCCACTTGTGTTACCCACAACAAGATGAAACTACCGGATATGCTGAAGAACAAAATGATGGATTTGCGACGGTTCGCTCTCTCCCTGTCCGTACCATTCTCTCCACTCTTTTGTCCCCGGAGCCCCTTACGGGCTCGACTGGCCGCTAGAATCCGCCTGACAGTCAGTATATTGAACAGCAAAATCAGAAAGAATGGGGCACAAGGGCTTAAAATGTTGTAAAACAATTCAAATGCAGCCCGTGAGTGATAGTTTTCGAAACTCGATGTAAGAGCACAATACCAGGGAACACTATCAATTGGTACCATAGACTCGTATATAAAGCCCCAAGGGACACTCCCCAAACAGGTCAGCACACTCACTGTCCCGATAACCACAGTCGCCGTTCTCTCGGTGCAATATTTTGCTTTCAGCTTCTCGTAGCAAATAGCCACAAATCGATCGACAGTGAAAGCGACAGTCAGCCAGGCAGAGGTCGCAGTGCTCGCAAATACCAGCCATCCACCGAGACTGCACACAGGAGTGATGAAAAGGAATGATCGGCGAAAATAAAACGATGCAGTCCACCGCAGCAGCGGATCGGAGATAACGACCAGGAGATCGGCCACTGACATTCCCACCATGTAGCGAGTGACACATTTGGAGAGACCGCACTTTCCCCGGAGCAGGATCACAATCGCCACCAAGTTCGCTGGAAGAGAGAGAGGGAACAGAAAGTTGAGAGAAAAAAAAACCTCATCACATTCGCTAAATTGTTACTACCAAAAGATAGTTTTTTTTTTGTTGCACCTAACTCAGACAACCGTTCAAGTGCAACTGCAGTCAATCAATTCGTTTAGTCTCAGCGGGCTGTGCAAACCCAGTATTCCCAAATACAGGGCATCTGCTACAAGACCAAAGCACAGAAACCCGAACATCAAATTATTGAACATAAACAGCTGGAAGAACGCTGTCTAACCCGTTCGCTAAATTCCTGCAGCAGTTTGTTTTCGATCCGGATGCCAGAATACACATTCCCGGTGTTTCCATTCCATTCCTGAAATGCAGAACACCGGGACTGGACAGGTGACAGTGGAAACCAGCGACAGAAGCGATCACAATATTATAATTAAACTTCAATTACCACCAACGGCAGGTGACACTGCGGCCTACCGGGAATTCCAAAGGCTGAAATAAAAGGACAGTAGACTTCCTCTATCTGCCAGATGAGAGAATTATCCATTTCAGTGAGAATGTACGAATTCTGTTACTCCCGAATCCACAGCTCGGGCAGACACTTTGAGCTGATTTCGTCAAAACGGCGCTGATTTATAGAAAGTATCGGTCTCCTGAGATATGGTTGCACCACTGACTAACTTTCTTCGTTACAGCTACTTGAACAAACACTTCAATTTAAATCCATTGTCTCTGATGTAAGTATTCGGCCAACTGAAGACAACTACACCAAAAATTCTTGGGCGTTGTCTAAGCAGTGATTCATCCACAGGAAATAATGCGGGAGCTCTAATGACAAAGACTGACTTCATCACGGAGCAGTCACGTTTACAGATTTCAGGGATTTGCTGACTAATTGTAGATCTGTAAACGAGGTGCACCGACACCGCCTGACCTACACCGAACTTCTGCCCCTGCGGTTTTCAATTTTGAACTGCCCTTCAGTGCTTCAACACCTTCCTGGCCAGATACAAATATGCACACAAACACATTCCCTCTCTCTCTCTCTCTCTCTCTCTCTCTCTCTCTCTCTCTCTCTCTCTCTCTCTCTCTCTCTCTCTCTCTCTCTCTCTCTCTCTCTCTCTCTCTCTCTCTCTCACACACACACACACACACACAAACACACACACGCACACCCACACACACACACACACACACACACACACACACACACACACACACACACACACACACACACACACACACACACACACACACACACACACACACACACACACACACACACACGAAACATAGATACGAACAGAGATATAACAGCCAGATGAACGTCGTGTTAGCAACGGACAAATGAGCACGTTGCCGATGTAGAAAAAAAGACGAAAACATCTGCAGATGGTTGAAATCCAAAGCACCAGTCACAATGTTCTAGCAAATTAGTCTCCCCCAGTACAAGAAACATCCTCTCCAAATCCTCTCTATAAAGGCAGTTCAATATTCGATAGGTTTCAATGAGATCCCTCTTCATTCTTCTAAACTCAAGTGAGTACAGGCCCAGATCCATTAAATTCTCCTAATTGATTAACACTTTTATTCCCATGGACATCTATAGACCCTCTCCAATGCCAACACATATTTTCTTAGATAGGGGGCCCAAATCTGCTCACAGTGCTCCATGTTTGGTCTGACCAATGGTTATAATGCCCCAGAATTACATCCTTACTCTTATATTATAGTTCTATTGAAATGAAAGCGACCACAAACTCAGCCCTCAAGTCAACCATTAGATAATCCTGAACAAGGAGTCTCAAGTTCCTTTGCACCTCTGATTGTTAAATTTTCTCTCCATTTAGAAAATAGTCTATGCCTTTAATCCTTCTACCAAAATGCATGGCTATATATACACTTCCCTACACTATATTCCATCTTCTCATTCTCCCTGTCTCTCTAAACCTTCTTCAGATAATTAGCTTCCTGAACGCTACCTGCCCCTCCAACTCTTTTTGTGTAATACTGAAACTTGGCATAAAGCCATCAATTCAGTCACCCAAATCATTGACAT
The DNA here is from genome assembly GCF_048418815.1 of Hemitrygon akajei. Taxonomy (NCBI): domain Eukaryota; kingdom Metazoa; phylum Chordata; class Chondrichthyes; order Myliobatiformes; family Dasyatidae; genus Hemitrygon; species Hemitrygon akajei. The sequence continues at coordinate 618,783 of NW_027331990.1, read as the reverse complement.
ATAACGTGAAAAGAATCGGCTCCGACAAAGACCCCTGTGGAACACTACTAATAGACTGCAGCAAACCAGAAAAGACCTCTCACTCCTTCTCTTCTGCCAGTTAGGCAACCTTCTATCTATGCTAGTATCTTTCCTGTAATGCCATGGGCTCTTAATTTGCTAAGCAGACTCATGTGCTGCACATTGTCAAAGCCCTTCCGAAACTCCTAGCAACCAATATCCACAGATTTTTTGTTGTCTATCCTGCTTGTTCTTTCCTTAACGAATTCCAACAGATTATTTAGGCATGAATCCCCCTGAAGGAAGCCACTCTGACTTTGCCTGCTTTATCATGTGCCTCCCACTACACCAAAACCTCAATCTTAATAATGACCCTAATACCTCCAACTACTGAAGTCAGGATGATTGGATAATAATTCTCTTTCATTTGCCACCCTCCCTTAAAGTGTGGAGTCATATTTGCTTTTTTCCAATCTTCCAGAGCCATTCTAGAACATAATAATTCTTGAAAGATCATGACTAATGCCTCCACGACATCCGCTGCTACCTCTTTCAGAACCCGAAAGTCTAGTATATCTGGTCCAGGTGACTTATCTAGCATTCAAACTTTCGACCTCAAAAGCACCGTCTTCTTAGTAATAGCAACAACATTTAATTCTCCCTCCGATACTTTTGGATTTTTGACATACTCCTAGTGTCTTTCACAGTGAAGACAGGCAGAAAATATGTATTAGGTTTGTCTGCCATTTCTGTTCCCCCATTACTACCTCGCCAGCATCATTTTCCAGTGGACTCTCCTTTACTTTTTATATTTCTGAAAGAATTGTTTTGTGATCATCATATTATTGGCTAACTTATGTTCATATCTCTCTTTATAAATTATTGCTGGCTTTTTTAAAATCATCCCAATCCTCCAACTTCCCACAATTTTTACTGTATTTGTTTGTTCTCTTTTTTCCCTCTATGCTGTTTTTGACTTCCGTTGTCAGCCACCTTATCCTCCCTTTAGAATACTTGAGGATGTATCTATCCTGCGCCTTCTGAATTGCTCCCAGATACACCAACCATTGCTGTTTTGCTGTAATCCCTGGTACTGTCCCCTTCCAATTAAATTTGGCCAGCTCCTCTCACATGCTTCTGTTACAGTATCCCTTTTGTTTCAACTAAAATACTAATATATCTGACTTTGTTTTCTCCCTCCCAAACTGCAGAGTGAATTTATCATATTATGATATATGTCTCCTAAGGGTTCCTTTACCTTAAACTCTCTAATGAAATCTGGTCCATAACACAGCACTCAATCCAAAATTGCCTTTTACCTGGTGGCCCCAACCACAAGCGGTTCCAGAAACCCAACGTGTACGCTTTCTACAAATTCCATCTCTTGGGGTTCGGCAGCAACCTGAATTTCTCAATCTACCTGCATATTGAAATACCCCACGACTATTGCAATATTTCCATTTTTACATGCATTTTCTGTCTCCTGTTGTAAGTTGTACCCCACCACTAGGCCACTGTTCTAAGGCCTTGATATAGCCCCCATCAGGGTCTTTTTTTACCTTTGCAGTTTCTCAACTCTACCCACAAGAATACTCCATCTTCCAATTCAATTTTTCCTATTTGTAAGGATCTGATTTAATTTTTTACTAACAAACCCGCTCCATCCCCTTTACCTACCTGCTTGTCCTTTCTATACAATCTATCTTTTGACGTTAATCTCCCAACTATGATTTTCTTTCAGCCACGATTCAGTGATGGCCACGATGTCTTAACTGCAAACTCTAACCTCAACCTCATTCCATATACTGTACAGTGAGCTTTCAAATATGACAGCTTCAGGCATATATTCCTCACTCTCTTCAATTTTGTCAGCAAGTTAGACTTCAACTCATCCCAGTGACTGCAACCTGCCTGTCCTTCCTCACAGTCTCACTACACACTGCATTTACTTGTTTACCAACTGCCCCGTCTTCAGACCTATCATTCCAGGTCCCATCCTCCCTGCCTAAATAGTTTAAACCGTCCTCCACAGCTTCCCCAAACCTGCCCACAAGGATATTGGTGCCCCTTAGCTTCAGGTATCAACTATCATTTTTTTACAAGTCATAACTTCCCCTCATAGACTATTAGTTTCAAGAAAATTAGACCATCGTTGCTTAGCCTTCTCATCGGTTTCATAACTAGGGGAAATCAACAGTGTTAAACCACCATTAACATGGATCCTTAGCATTCTGTTTTGAAACACATGCTGTTGATCTGACGTAACTCAATCCCAGATTCTTCTCTCCTTCCGGTACTTTGCTTCATTTTTACTTTTGACTGCACGTTTATGGAGTTTGGATGGTTGTTCCTGCTATAGGAGAGGGATGATCCTGTGCATCTGTTTTTCTTGCGCCCTTTCTCGGTTTTCTATTATTCATATAGTTTTTGCGTTTAAGGCACGTGTACATAAGGGAACCAAGGGATCGGAGGTTTCCCATCATTTTAAGTGCATAAAGGTAGACCAATCTGATGAAAACATGTTTGCAATGTCGGGCATCATCTTCATTCGGTTAGTTAATAGTATTTAACAATTAATTCATAATTAATTGTACGTACAAAAAATGATCTCTGTGATTCCTGTTTATAAATAAGTCCCTCAGCAATAATCTTGAAGTTTTTTACAACAGCTGGTCTTCTGTGTTCTTGCTGGTGAGACTTCAGTTAGAAATCCTTTATTGCTTGTTTGCTAATATTTCTCCTTTTTCTCTTATTTTCTACGGTTAGGCCACTTCATTGCTAACTCAGAGGGAAAGGATGGCTAATTCAACGCAGACAAATTCATCTCTCAGCAACCTATCAGACATTCAAAGAGGAAGCGCTTACAAAACAGTTGAACTAATCTTCATTGTGATTGTAGCATTATCTTTGAGTCTGGTGACCATTATCGGAAACATTCTGGTTATGCTTTCTATCAAAGTAAACAAACAGTTACAAACAATTAACAACTATTTTATTTTCAGCTTAGCCTGTGCTGATTTGATTGTTGGTGTGTTCTCTATGAATCTTTACACCATTTACATCGTCATTGGCTACTGGCCCATGGGCCCAGTGGTGTGTGATTTATGGCTGGCTCTAGATTATGCTGTTAGTTATGCATCTGTCATGAACCTTCTTATCATCAGCTTTGACCGATATTTCTGTGTGACAAAGCCTCTCAGCTACCCTGTGAAGAGAACCACCAAGATGGCACTGATGATGATTGCAGCTGCTTGGGTGCTGTCATTTATCCTGTGGGCTCCTGCCATTCTCTTCTGGCAGTTCATTGTAGGTGGGCGGACTGTTGAAGAGGGTGAGTGTTATGTACAGTTCTTCTCAAATCCAGTTGTCACTTTTGGCACTGGAATAGCATCCTTCTATCTACCGGTTATTATCATGACTATTTTGTATGTGCACATATCCCGTGCTAGCAAGAGTCGGATCAAGAAGGATAAGAAACAGCCAGAGTCAAACAAAGGCCCCATTTCTCCCAGTCCAGAGCGAGGCAAAATAATGAAACCGAATAATAACAACATGTCAAGTGCACCTGATGGGTTGCAGAATGTCAAAGTACAAAATGGCAAGGCAGCTGGTGAAGTAATGACGGATCACTGTGGCCAAGGAGAGGAAAAGGGGGTCTACAATCACAAGACTTCCCTCAGTGTCGTCCCTTCCATCCAGAAGGAGGAAGGAAAGATTGATGAGAGCACAAAGGTCTCCAGTGCACAAAGGTATTTTAGCAACGGCAGCTCCAAGCTCTCCAGCATAAAGGTCGTAACGAAATCCCAAAAGAGTGACTACTGTGCTACCACAATTGAAATGATGTCAGACAACAGCACCAAGAATGGTAAAGACAGAGAGCTCCGCGCAGCCCACAAGATCATTAAAATGACAAAGACCCCTGCTGAGAAAAAGAACGGAGCTGTAACCCGGGAGAATAAGGTGACCAGGACCATCTTGGCTATTCTGCTGGCATGTATCATCACCTGGACGCCATACAGTGTCATGGTACTCATTAACACTCTATGTTCAGTCTGCGTTCCTAACACAGTATGGACTATTGGATACTGGCTCTGTTACATCAACAGTACTCTCAACCCAGCCTGCTATGCACTATGCAATGCCACCTTCAAGAAAACCTTGAAACATCTTCTCTTCTGCCAATATAAAAACATTGGTGCACCAAGATAAAATCAACAACCAGCTCCTCTCCATGAACATTTTATACATGGTATAGATGACTTTCACAATGTTTATCATAAATGTATATAAGCAAAATGTTCAACACGCTAAGTTATGGCTCAAATAGACATTATCTGTAATATGGTGAAAGCACACTTGAGCTCTGTCCACTTAATTTCTTATTTCTGCTTAAATGACGAATGTGCTGATTATTATAATATTTCTGTGTGAAATCGTAAATTAACCTGCCTAGATTTCAAATATAGTGCGTTCCAGTTAATTGGGGAACACGAGGAATTGTACATTTTGGCCCGATTAAATGGTTGCCCCAGTGAGCCGAAGTTTCCTGGAAATAGTTAACAAAGTATAAAAAAAAGACAAACTTACATATAAATAAGTAACGTACTATGTGTTTAAAGGAAATACAGAATAAATTAGAACACAACCAAAATCACTGCAGTATATAAAACTGTATTAGTTCCTAATTATTATGCTGGAATTCATTAAGTGTACACTGACGTGTTCTTTTGATTGACTGTAAATAAATAAATTATCAGAGAAACCAAGTGCAGATAGTGAACAGCTTTCAAACAGTGCTATCGATGATTGGAACCTCCAAATCCTCATTTTAATTGTGACATTCAAGATGATTGCTGATACCTTTAAATTAATCATCGTACCTCTTTGAATGCGAACACACTCGTGATGCTATTTAAAACGGTTGTTTTAATAACAGCATAGTGTATAATGGCCACATAACTTGCATCTGACTGACGCTAGTTAGAACCTATTTGGCAACAAATTCCTGCCCCAATTAAGTAGCATAGTTTTCCTAATAAACAAAGGAATCCAATTTTTTTGCAATTTATTTATTTATCATTAAGTATTGTCCTAAATGAGCGGTTTCCCCAATTAACCAATGGCACAATTAATGCCATTTGACTGAATTATAAAATTCAACATGGGCACATTCAAGGGGTAATGTTCATTTTTATAATATCACTCAGTATAAAAAATTGTATTCTGCCCTTTTAATAAACTTGTGTTTCTAATGGATACACACCTTATTACCTTTTAGTTATTAGTTCTAATAGGTTGCTTCGTAACTTAATCATAACTTGTCATAAGGGGGGCGTTGGTGGCGGACCCAAATGCAAGACACAGATACTAAGGGATTAGTAACAGGGCTAGGTTTGTCAAGAAAGCAAGGGAAGATAGGAGTGACTGACGCTGGACATTGACACAGGCCTTGGACGAGACTAGGATTCAGAGCCTGGGCTAGGACTTGGTCTAGAGACAAGGGACACGGACGTAAAACTAGGAATTTGGAGCCTGGGCTAGGGCTCCGAGCCGGAGACTGGACAAGGACCCGAAACCTAAGTCTTGACTCGGGCTCGGAACACGGATCTAGGCGAGGACAAACCGTAGCTGCAGGTCGTGGCGTGGCTATAGGACTAGACGTGAGAATCCAGGACAGGACGGCGGAACTCCAGCACTGGGCTGGGCGAGGTACAAGGACAGGACGAGGCACATGAACAGAACGAGAACATGAAGCGGATGCACCGGGAGCACTGGACGCAGTATGTCACAGCAGTTGACTCACAGATGAAGTGTCGCCTCACCTGGAAGGACTCTCTGGGGCCATGAATGGTGGTGATGGAGGAAGTATAACGGCAGGTGTAGCACTTGTTCCGCTTACAAGGATAAGTGCCGGGAGGGAGATCGGTGGGAAGCGATCGGGGGTATGAATGGACAAGGGAGTCTTGTAGGGAGGGATCTCTGCGCAAAGCAGAAACTGGGGAGGGGCGGAAATATGTGCTTGGTGGTGGGGTGCTCCCAGGACGGCATTCTAAATATTGGTGAGAACCGACTCGGACTGGGAGACCATTTCACTGAACACCTAAACTCTGTCTGCCAGAGTAAGCAGTATCTCCCAGTGGCCATGCATTTAATTCCACCTCCCATTCCCATTCTGATATGTCTATCCACGGCATCCTCTACTGTCAAGATCATGCCACATTCAGGTTGGAGGAGCAACACCTTATATTCCGTCAGGGTAGCCTCCAATCTGATGGCCTGAACATTGACTTCTCTAACTTTCGTTAATGCCCCTCTTCCCCTTCTTACCACAACCCTTATTCATTCATTCATTAATCTGTCTATCTATTTATTTATTCATTTATTTGCTTGTTTATTCATTTATTTATTTCCCCTTCCCCCTTTTTTTTCTTTCACTCTCTCTTTTCACTCTCTGTCCCTCAAACAATATTTCTTGCCTGCTCTCCATCTTCCTCCGGGGCTCCAACCCCCTTTATTTCTTCCCAGCCTCCCGTCGCTTGATCCCCCTCTTTCTACAGCCTGGTATCCCTTTTGCCAATCAGCTTTCCAGCTCTGAGCTTTATCCCCTCCCCCTCCTGTCTTCTGCTATCATTTCGGATCTCTCTTCCCCCTCTCTCTATCAAATCTCCCACTATCTCTTCTTTCAGTTAGTCCTGACGAAGGATCTCGTCCCGAAACGTCGACTATGCTTCTTTCTACAGATGCTGCCTGGCCTGTATTGTGTGTGTGTGTTACTTGAATTTCCAGGATCTGCAGATTTCCACGTGTTTGCATCAGACATCCATTGTGCACCACTGTCGCATTAACCATCGTCCCATTGATCACCGTCGTCAACTAGGTTCATAATTAGCATTCATACTCTCAGTAGCACAGTTGCACATGTGTTAAGTCTTGTATCTATTGTTCACAGGTTGCACACAATTCAACAATGACAGACACAGTATTCAAATAGTCTTGTAGAAAGCAGAATAATTTATTCCCTCTCATACGATCCGGGGTATTAGACAGAGAGCAGTAGTTGGAATGGCTGAGACATTGCATCACATGTCCTCACAGAGAGGCGCTGTTTCTTGTTAGTGGGAATAATCTATTCGGTCAATGGTTAATCCTCGGCTGAATGCCGAACCCTTCTCGAATTCTACTTCTCACTTAATCCACAAAATCTCCTGTTTTACTGAATGTATAACTGTTTTACCAATTTTTTAAAAGAAAAATACATCTTTTACATTTGCCCGTGTCCATCAAAACTTTGCTACTCCTGTGGGGTCCATTTCAGCTGGCCAGGAATCACACTCTAGTAAAGTGGTGATGGAAAGGAATTTAAATGATGGCACCGAGTCACTTAGTCTGTAATAAAATCGATTTCATTATTTAGAGATGGGTTCAGCGGTGTACCTTTGCATGTGGAGTGTCTCTGGGCCTGCAGCCTGTACCTTGGGCTGGGGATGTTGGAATAATTCAGTAGATCACAGAAAGGTTCGAGAAAAGGGGAGTTAAGTAAGGACTTTCGCGGATAATAAGGTTAAAAAGGTGAAATTCTTGATTCCAGAAAACATGTGAGCAATGTCGAAGAGCATGGAGGAATCCACATTAACCTTGCAAAGAGATTGGAGCCCATCCACTGCTTCACAGTATGCTAAGGAACTTCATTTTGGGTTGAAGACCCAGTGCCTTGCAGTTGATAACTCAGATCCCGATCCCGCAGCAGAGGCAGACTCCAACCAAGTGTATGTGTGTTGATGTGAAAGCTCAGATTTTCACTGTCTAAACTCAGGATTTGGCCAGCATGGTGGGAATAATAATGTTCAAAAGCAATGACAGGATGTTGTAGCAATACAGCAATCTCATCTCGTTCACACTGCTGGGGTAGCTGGACTGTCATGTGGAGGGAGCAGCAGTGGCATTGTGCAGTAAAGACTGCATTCATTATCCCACCATTGTCATTCTGCCAGTTGTCTTGTCATTATGAGAAAGGATATCCCAGCCTCACAGGATAATCAGGAGCCCTTCTCATCAGAAATGATGCCTATCTTGAAGGGAGGGTCCAGCTCAGAGACAGCCTTCCAGACCCACAAATGCACACAAAAGCTATTTACAGTTTCCTTCACTAAAGTTCCCTACATTCAGCCCAGCCAGCCCTACCGCTGATTTTGCTCTGCATGAATCTCCTCCCAACTTCCTTCAATAATTACATCAAAGGTTCAAAGGTCGAATTTAATGTCAGAGAAATGTATACAATATACATCCTGAAATGCTTTATGTTTCCAAAAATCCACCAAAACAAAGAAGTGCCTCAAAGAATGAATGAAAGTTAAACATGAAAACCCCAAAGTCCCCCTGCCGTGCATAAGCAGTTGAAAGCAATAATCCCTCCTCCCCCACCGACAAAAAAGCAAGCATCGTCACCGCCACCAAACAGTCAAGTGTGAGCAAAGCAATAGCAAAGACACAGACTTGCAGTTACCCCAAAGACTTCGAGTTTTACCCAGTCTTCAACATACCGCAGGTTCTGTCTCTCCCTAATGAGGGAGAGGGAGATGTCTCCATCAACAGACAAATGTATGTTCTTCCTCACAAACTCTATTCAGTCTCCACTTAAGTGCGTCTGTATTATTTACTTAAGACGCCTTCTGTCATGACAATTTTGATTTCTACCTTCTTACCTATCTTTGGATAAGTAAGTTAGATGTTTATGGTGACTAACTTGTTTTGTTGGCCTCCGTCCGCTCCAGCTGACCAATGGAGCTATTCTGTCGCCATCCACTTAAGTAAAGACACTAAGGGTGAAAAAGTGTTCTTATTCTACTTGCTAAGATTGGATTGATAAAACCGGTTTGGAATATTTATTTTGTATTGGCTTGGTATTTCATGTTGCAGCTAAATACGTTTTTACAGAATAGTGAATGAGGATGTGTTTTACTGCTGCAGTTGGATGAATTGGTGCTGAAATGGATGAGCACTCAACCTGGCCAAGCATTCTGCTTCTGTTTCACTTTCTTCTTGTTCCCGTTCTGCTTCTGAACCGATAACCACCCCATCACTTTTTCTTAGCGTCTAGCTGCTTGCCGGGGAGCTGGTTAACATAAGCAGAACCCCTGTAAAGGGAAGCTTGTGAGGCACACAGCAGAATTCGAGCCATAGAATCATAAAGAAATACAGCACAGAAACAGACCCTTCAGGCCATCTAGGGGGAGGTGCGAACAATTTAAACTGCCTACTCCCATCGACATGCACCAGGAACACAGCACTCCATACCTCTACCGTCCATGTACCCATCCAAACTTCTCTTAAATGTTCAAATTGAGCTTTCATGTACCTCTTGTGCTGGCGGCTCGTTCACCACTCACAGAACGCACTGACTGAAAAAGTTTCCCCTCATGTTCCCCTTAAACCTTCCCCCTTTTTCTTCTGCTGTGATTTGCAGAGGTCCACCTGGGTGGTGTGGTGAGAACAATCTATGTTGCAGCTCAACAGTTGTTTGCCAGTTCACATTTTTGTCTGGTAGCCATGTGGCATTTGTGTGTGCAGGAATCCCTGTGTTGCAGAACATGTTGTAGGGATTAACCCTTGAACTCCCATAACTGTTTTTTGGTTAGTTGTGGTGGTTCAGCTGCAGACTGCAGCAGACCATTATAGAAAACAGCCTTTGGACAGCTCCAGGCACCATCATTTATTTGTGTCAATTCACTGATTGGTCGTCCACTGTCTGGTCACCAAGAGGGTGTTAATTCCTTTTGGTCAAGTTACACCTAGATCAGGGGTTCCCAGCCTTTCATATGCCATAGGCGTATCCCATTAAGCAATGGGCATCTGGAGATTGGCATCTGGGGCTTTAATGTGACATCTGCAGAGTTGTGGTCTGATCACCCTGCACAGTGACGAAGCTTGCACAAAGCTATTCACAAATTCCATTCTTGCTTCTCTGGCATTGGAGACTCTCGCTTAGGAAGGTGACAGCCAGTGTATTGCCTCTTCAGGTTTGAGCTTCTAATTATGGCTGGAGAAGGTGACAGTTTTGAGTGAGACTGGTTCTCTTACTGAGTTTCAGAGAATTGCTGTATGAAAGCCCTTCTTCTGAGAGACTTCACTCACTGTCTCCCGCAGCTTCCTCTCTCATCAAACAACTTGTACTTCTCTCCATGTTCTCTGCTCATTCTGCATACAAAAATAATACCACGCTCTCCCCCCCACACCCCACCAACATTATCTGGGAGAAACAGGTGCCTACAAAAGCCTTGAATTCAAGCCAAAAGCTTAGTGGCTTGGCACATCATTCCCTGTACTCTTCCCAAGTGTAAACATTAGAAACGACCAAACCTTTGTGGACTTCCAGTTCACGAATCAGAAATAAATCAAATCTCTCAGCGTAGTCTCAACTAAGCTGGGATTTTCAAAAAATGTCTGAGTATTTCAAGATAGCCTGCTGTGCTAGAAGGTGTAGTGTTATCAGTGCAGGTGTCTTAGGATAAATAGGAATGCATCACTGCACTGTATACACACTTATCACAATGACGAAAGGAATGAACCTTTATATCGGTAGAGCTGTCTAAAGGAATGAAAGATTTTATTGCCATTGCACATCAGGATATTTTGAAATAGCTGTCCAGTTTTGAAAAGAAAAATCGGTACCGAGGAGTCTCGAAGCTGTTGATTGATTTCTGCTTGCTGTAAATAGGATGTCTCAGGAGCTTGTTTGTTTCTTGAATTCTTTGACTTGGGCTAGTGCACAAGGATTGGTGAACTTGTGTTTTGTCTTTTATTTATGCAGAAACCAGTTCATCCCAGTTATGACGGGGATTTAGAGCCATTCTTCTTTCATGATGAAGAATGAGGTGAGGGCCTGGAGAAAGAGGGCAAGCAACTCAAAGAGGGAGAGGAAGGAATGAACACTAAAAGGCTTTGATAACTGCAAGGAATATTCAGAAGCAATTCGTCCACCTAAACATCAAGAAGAAACAGTGTATCAGGTATCTGTGTATCAAGAATTATGTTCTCCCTGAAACCTGCCACCTGTTCCAAACATACATAAAATTGTTTTTGTTTTCAGTTGGCAGTGAAGGGACTGTACCTTTGTCATGCTGCAACTGTATGGAATTTTAATACCTACATATATTTGAGCTCCATTTACTAAACCTCAGGAAGAGATGCCACATGCAACATAAAATAATAAAGTTGCTATTATTTTAATAAATGTATTCAGAAAGATAATCTACCTTAAAGTCTGCACAGTTAATTTATCTTCTTCAATAAATATTGAGAGGAAAACTAGTAACTTGACTGTATCCTTACTCAATATCCTACGTTAAGATTTACAGCTCAGATTTATGGTCGAATAAGTAGAGAATACCACAGTATTTGTTGATCATGTCTTGTTTTAGAATATCAAAAACAAGATATCTTTTGAACTATTATGCTTTTTTAGATTTTCAACGCTGGATGCTATGCTGAATTGTAGGTTACAAACTTCCCAATACCATTGATCAGCACACTCTTAATATATGTAATTATTTATCTTCTATGATTACTGCCTTGCTCTTAGACAAGGTCATTTGCAGAGTGCTTATTTCATTCAAATATGTATCAAAGTGGAAATGCTTATCCATCGGGTCAGTGCCAGTGAATAATTAACAATACCTTACTGTTAAATTTTCATGGGACAATAGGGCTAAAGTAAGGTGCCTGTTGCATCTTACTTTCCACATCATTGCCTTCATTTAGTTTCTCTTCATTGTGATTGAATGAAATGAATGTAAAACTGACATGTACCACCCTCATCTGATGTCTCTCTGACTTCTATTAACGTCATTTGACATATGTGTTCGTTAATACCTTCAATATGCATGCACAGAAACTGTATGGACTTCTCATTTTATTGAAGTATCATTATTTGAAATGACTGCCTTACATTGTGAATCCGTGAATGAGGCAAAATCTTCAGGATGGATTTTGGTCACTGTGGTATGAAACTTACACCATGTTCTGGTTAAGAGATGCAGATTAATTACAGCGATGCAACCTTTGACTAGTGATCGTGTTTGTCTTAGTGATAGATCTATCAGGCAAACCTGTTTCGTCAACATGGTGGTGTACATAATTGAAATATAATTCAGTGAGGAGGAATGGATCTGATGGCAAACTGAAATGCTAACATCAATCCAGGAACTAGTAACCAACTAATCTGTTATTATCTGTTAGTTGATCTCATCCGTCCACTCCAGGAACTGGTTTCGCATGCCGGGGTAGGCAACTCCCTATTTTACTGGGGTTGAAGTTTCCTGGCTACACTCAACTGGTTTAGCCCGCCTGTCGACGCAGTGTACTAGGATGTTGCCACTGTCACATGCAGACTGTTACTTGGAGCCACCGGTGAGTTCTGGATGGCACCAAGGGACGAAAGGTGTACGAGCTGCCACTGTGTGGAGCACGAAAAGCCCGCCACCAGAAGTGCCTAACCAATTAATGTTTATAATATTTTTAAATAAAGGGTAATAGAGTTTATTGCACGATTTTCATAATCATTGCTGGTATCTGTTTTCTGGTTGTGATTCTGTATATTCCATAAAAATAGTCTCCGTGCCTATATTAAAGAAAAAGATTTTCAATTTATCGCCAATGAACGGATATGAATCGATATTAGATCGATAAATGGACCTTTAACCAGATAGACTGAGAAGGATACATTTAGGAGACAGATAATTTGATTCCCTTCCTGAGCTGTGAGGAGACAACTGGGTTATTTCCCTGCTTCGAAGGGATCCACTACTGCAGTGAACAGAACTGTCAGAGCTCTACAGGTACATCACTGACGAACCCGGTCAGTGCTTAATCTGACATACCATCGGCCACATAGATAATGTCACTACTTGTCCAGTTTCCTCAATTTTGCAATGATATTATCACAGCTCATTCGGTCCCACCATCTCTCACAGAACATATCACTGCTTATTCAGAACAATCTCTGAAAATACTGGTAATTTCATTGCTCGCAGTCTCATGATGGACACAGCGAAAGTAAGATGCCTGACCATAAGGACATAACATATAATTACATCGTTCTTTAAAAAAAAGTGCCCCTCCGCACAATCACAAAGTTTGGGTCGATACCCTGTCATCACTGTCCACACAGTCAGTGAGTATCAGAACATACAGTTTATGTCTTTATTTCTCAAAGCCGGCTCCCTTGCAGCGAATAAAATGCTGATGACGCAGCAAATTACAAACTGGAGAATCAATACCTCAAACGTGCAATCAATAATGTAATTTATAGTGCCCTGCACAGCAGCAGATAACTATGTGACGTGAATAGAACTTCCATGCAATTATCGTTATGCACTCGGTTTACAGGTTCTACAGTTCAGAGGAGAGGGATGACCTATCCATGTACCAACGAGTACCCGAGCATCAGTGGAACGTAAAGTCATTGAACCTCGGCTTTTGTTATTATTGTTGTACTGATATTAGGATTGACCCGGTTGTTAACGAGAGATATTCACTCTTTATTTACTCTATCATCACATTGGGCCGTGTTTATATATCGAGACACGGGCTCATTTTTATTTTCGTATGTATAAATTAAATTCGGCGTCCTTTATTTGTAAGTCTTGTTACACACTTTTACTTAGTCTGTCCGCATAAAATGAAATCCGGATATTGTTCAGTGGGCTCGCGGATAAAAAATCCTCATTCACGAAATCAGTTATAGCTGTGTTCAGTCGAGTCAGATAATCTGAACCACCAAGAATGTATAGTCTTTATCACTGACACCTTTACACAACCAATATGTTTTTCACTGAGGTCTCATACCAAGAATAGAATAGTAAATATAATTGTTAAAATACCCTCTATACATGTAAATATACGGTAGGTTTTCTTAAACCTTTGGGAAAAATGTGCTGTATGCTGGAAATAAATGTTTATTTTTTTTGTTGTTTCAAGCAGGTGGTGTAGAACAACAAGAGAAAATTATTGCACATCTCTTGTCCGATTAATCACACTCCAGATGAGATGAAGTTAACCCCTTACAGTTTGGCACTTGCAGAATTACGAAATACGCTCAGTTATATGTTTGTGTACAATCACATAAGACTGTTTTTTTTCCGAACACATTTTGTCAAAATTTGTAAATATTGCTTGACTGAGAGGAAAAACTCCAAGGAAACTAATAAAGAGGCCAGGTCACCGCAGATGAGCAGTAAAGTGAAACACAACCAAATGAATAGGCAAAAAATGTAGAAGGTAACAGGTGAAACCAGAAGGAGGAGGAAATATCCTTCTTGTCCAGCTTTCTGTCCATTTTCAAGTTCCGGACACAGATTGTCATCTATAAGACTAAACAGAATACGGTGCATTTACACTGAAGTCCTCTGACATTAATTTCTATGACCTATCCATTCAAATTTAAATCTGGACGCTTGTGCGGATCAGTTGAAACAGAATCGGAGGTTCATAAACATGTGCCAGTTGTATTCACTGGCTGGAGTTGTGGCCCGATCGGGGAATGGAAAAGTATTGTTACTGATACACTTACTGTGTAATGGTGTATGCAGCTTTATGCTGGATACTGCACTTTTCTGCGGTTTCGTGCCATGAGGAATATTTCAAGTATGTTTGAATGTATCCTGTGTCCTACTAAGCAGACATTTAACAGGTTGAAACACATTTTCTGAATATTTTGCAAGGTGTGTGTCTGCTTCGTTGTTCCTACATGTTTGTGTAGAAAAGCAAGAAAGGCTTATTGTGCATGACCGATGAGATTAACAATATTCGAGAAGATATTTGGTCAACGCGCTGCTGTTCGCCATTACAGGCTCACGTGGTATTTATTTTTGTAAAATGGAAAGAAGTTCAAATTTCGAAGGATTTTAAAAACATATATAAATGAGTCTGTTGTTCCAATAATTGAGAAATAAAGAACCAGAGGATTTTGCATTTTCAACATTTCTGCATCCAACAGCCGAACCCCCATCTCTGTCACTTCCTGGACAGCTACAGCTGGAAAAAGGAACCAAGCAGGCACGAAGGACACAAACTGATTGCAGTACGATCACAGGCGGAGCTTCGTCGTTCAAATAGAGACGTCATTTTGACACAGAAAATAGTTTGTTTTATTTTGTAATAACCTCAGCGACAGCACTGATGTTATCGCTGCCTTTCCAGAACAATTACTGCACACACTGACAATGTCACTGCTGACCATGCTGATGACGACATTAGTAATGCAGGCCCATCACTGACCCCACTAAAATATAGTGATCTCTCTGCAGACTTACCAGTGTCGGGTTAGGCAACCATGAACTAAAGAAACATTGATTTCAGGTGACATGAAAGGAGATGGGCCCAGCCATCCCGCCGGCTACATGATTTTGTTGTTGAGGCCCAAACCGAACGCACACCTGTCTCATCCTCTGATGACCTTTGCAAGCACTGTTTCTATCCAGTTATAGACAGACTTCTGATTGAAATGAAAAGACGGTTCTCAAATGAGACTGGGGGTGTTCTGACTGGAGTGTCAGCATTGAGTCCCAAACACAAGCTCTTCCTAGACAAGAATTGTCTTTGGCCAGTGGCCCAATACTATAGAGTGACTGAAGTGAACCTGACTGCAGAGCTACATCAGGTTCGGCGGCTGCCGGAAACAAAACAAAAGCAAGGACAGACGGTAAATGACACAGTGGAATTTCTAGCTCTAATGAGATGCTACCGCGATGCATTTGTAGATTTATACAAACTAATCTGCATATTACTGACTGCCTGTGACATCTACCTTGTGCAAGAGGACTTTCTCTTGCCTCAGTCGCCTCAAAAACTACTAAGGGATAGCAGCGGCGATGCTTGGAACAGCAGCTTGGCCCTGTTGGCCATGAACAGCCGGAAGACCAAAACACTTGGTATCCAGCAAATCATTGATGCTTTCGCCACCAATCACAGCAACAGACGGAGTGTGCTTCTCTGAAAACATCAATGGTGATTGCCGTTGATTTCTTTAAATTTTGGGCCGAGACTAATGCTGATTACAAATATTATTTTGTGGTGGATGCCCCATAGTACTTATGTTTCCTGCAAATGCTAGAATGTTACTTTTACTGCAATTAAGCCTATTGGTTTTGCTTAGACTTCCAAACGGTGATTCTGTTGATTTTTGTTTTAAATTTAATAGCCAAATTAATTGAGGTATTGCATGGTTAAAATACGATTTGTCCAACTAGTGGTAAAGCCCTGCATCTGTTGCTTGCCTTATTTGTCTTTAATAACGGTGTATCTTTGCCATTGTCTGTCTATGCAATGCGAATAGCAGTGGACCTTGTGGGTTAATGTTGTGTTTTTCAGTTGAAAAACACTCATTTGACGCTAATTGCGGGATTGGAGCGTGATTCATATTGTGCGCTGTTGGTTTGTTTGTTTATGTTGTATGCGGTCCGGGTTGTCCCGGTGCTGTTGACACTGTCACATTTCACCTCTATACTAGATCTATCAATTGTCACTTTTTTGTTAATTAATAGATGAATATATAATAGGCACTTAATAATTGAAACTGACTTTTGAACGCCACACGTCTGGCCTTGCGAATACACATTACCATCCCTTAGCACCATCATTGAATAATTCAGCCCCACTGTAGAACCAGCAAGAAAAAATGTCTGACGCCGCCAGTGGGAAGGATGATTATCGCGAAGACAGTTTCGAGCTTGGGCGATTCTGGATAAGGGGTGGAGAGGAGTGAGAACATGGAGACGAGAAGAGAGGTGGTCACCGAGACGGAAAGAGTTGAATATTTCCGAGGACTGTATAATTGTGGAGCTGTAGTTCCAGAATGACTTTCGAAAAGGAAAGTCCTCCAACCTGTCATCGTATAATGCCGTTACTCTGGCACATACTTCCCTTTCCTCCCTCATCAAAGACTTCCTCCACCCCTCCATATGGTCTCTCTCTCTCCCACGTCTCTTGTCCAATCCCGGTCTCTATTTCGCCCCAACCATCAGCCGTTTTCTCCCGACACACCCGCTCACTCTCCGCCAGTCTCTTTCTCCCCTCCCGATCCTCTCAAGGTCCAAAGTCAAGCCCTGCAGTCACTCTTTCCCACCTCTCTCTCTGGCCCAGTCTCTCCACGCTCTCGCTCGCTCCTCGGCCAACTTTCACCACTTCGATCACCCTCCCCATCTCAAAACTCTCTCATCACCCCATTTCTCTCTGCACCCACAGCCCTCTCTCCCATCGGTCTCTCACTGTCCCGTCCGTATCACTCCACAGCAACATGTTCTCTCCAGTCTCTCTTCTCCGCAACTCAGTCTTTCATTCTCCCAGATTATCTGTCTCTCCACACTTTCTTTCTTCCCCTTTATCTCTGTGTCAATATCCCCTTCTTTTTCACTCTCTCCCTCTTTCTCTCTGCCTCAGCCATTCCTATCCTCTCCAAACTTTCCCAGTCTTTCTCCATTATTCCTCTGTCGGTCTCCCCTCTTGCCCTCACGTTTCTCTCGTCTCTCTGATCTAGTTTGCCTCTTAACACTTTTTCTGTCTGTAGCCTTCAGTCCATCTCTCTCATTATTATTCTCTCTCTCTCTCTCTTTCGTTCTCTCTCTTTCTCTCTCAACTTGCCACCCTTCCTCTCACTCTTTCTCTGTACGATCTTCCAAACCCTTCACTCCTTGGTGGCCTCTCTAGCCCGTCTTGCCCACTTCTTCTCTTCAACGTATCTCTCTCCCAAACAGTATGTATTTCCTATTCCAGTAACACTCTTATTTCTCAGTCACTCTCCGCCCATTATCTGTACTCCAGTCCTTACCCCAGTTCTCTCTTGCTCCCAGCACTCGCACCGCAGTCACCCGCTTCACTTTTTCTCCAACTGTCTCTCACATACTCCGCACAGCCCAGTCCTTCTCCCTCTTCAGCTTCTCCCCAGACCCTTTTCCCCATTCTCACTACTCTGTCTCTCTCTCCCCACCCATCTCTTCACGTCTCTCTCACTCTCTCTCCCCCCACCTTTCTTTGCCCCGAAACTCAATTCTCCTCCCTGCCTCTCAGTCCCCGGCGGCCCTCTCTTCCCACGAACCCCTCATCGCAACTCTCTTTCTCTTCCGCCCCTCTCTCCTTGGGTCACTCATTCGACTCTCCCTCCCCAGTCGTCTCTCTCCGGATCCTCTCTCTGCAGTTCTCTGTTTACCCGTCTCTTCCTTCCTCGTTCTCTCTCCCATGTTCATCTCACTTCCCACCCGACTCTCTCCGCCTTGCATTTCGCCCCTTATGTCTCACTGAATGACATTCCCCCTCGTTCTCAATTTCTCTATCCATGTCTCACCTCTCTCTTCCCACTCGCCCTCTTCATTTTCATTCTCTCCCCTCTACCTCCTCTTTCCCACCAATCTCTGTCTCCTCTTTTCCTTGCCCCAATGAATGAACAGGGATTGATTAGAATGCTTGATGTAATGGAACTCTTTTGGGCAAGCGATCATAATTTGTTAGAATCCACGCTGAAATTTGAGAAGCGATAGCTAAAGTGAGATGTACCTTAGGGGATACACATCCAGAAGTAAAGAGCTTTTGTTCTCCTGTCAAAATAACATGCTATGCTAATGCTGACATCGTTAGGGAAACGTTGGTTTTTCAGAGACATTGACGCGCTGTATAAGAATAAGATGGATGTGAATGTAACACCTAAGAAAGGTTTCACTGCTAATGTAATGGTTTCTCTGAAGCAGTGTTTGGTGTACGGCTAGAGACACCGGGGGCTTTGGAATGTGCGCCGTCCAATGAAGAGAATTTTTTTGCTGTGTGCTGAGTAGCAGGTGATCTAGGTCTTTTCTTCGGCAGACGTCTGAATGGAGCAGAGGTCTGAAAGGAAAGCTCGGAGCAAGCAGGACGGAATGGACTTGGATTTTGGTCGGGAGTCGACTAAGTCTGTGAAAATCGATGGAGGGCCAGCGGAAGAGAAACCGTGAACGCCAACATGTGCACATTGGACTGTTTCATTAAAATGGGCCTTGCTTTTGTTTTCTTTACAAACCCTTTAGAAAAAGATAAAAATTATAAAGCTAAATCGTTTAATAGCATATGGTGCACTGCCTTTTAATTCGTGGTTCTGATTTGTGACGGTAGAACCAGTTACGCACCATCCACACAAACAAAAATATTTTCACTTCAGATAACCTACGGTTGACGGGGCCAGAGACTGTCTGCCGAGACTAACGCCAGCCGAAACTGACGGTTACATGTACAACAGGTATAGACGTCATGGAACAAATGGGGTTCACAGGAAGTATTGGAAATGCAGAGAATTCTTAAGATATGTTCTTGCGCCGCGTGTCTCCTCACTGTCATGCACACCGATGACCGCTAGTTCTGTAGTGTCAAGATGGAAAACTCTGCGACCGCCTCTGAGAAGCACTTAGATATTTTGTTTATTAATCAATAGAATAATTGACGTGAGCGGATATTTCGCCGCGCTGACAAACTGCTCTCTGAACTTGGACTGAGTCACCCCATAAATAAAAGTGTTTATGCAACAACTTAATGTCAGCATCATGTATCCGGTGTTTTGAAGGATATATTCCGAATCGTTGTAATTAATTGGGTTCAGTCCGGCAATGGGGTCATAAAGGAATTCAGCAACATTCACCGACCACAGGATGATGAAGCTTCCGGAGATGGTGAGAAGCAAGATCACAGACCTCCTCCGGCTCTCCATCTCCGGGTCACTCCAGTTCTGCGCCTTGGTCTGACCCCTCAGCCCCTTACGGACGCGACTAGTCACTAAAATATGTCTGACTGTCAGAGCGTTGAACAATAATATTAAAGCGAACGGGAGTAACGGCGTTAGAACGGTGGAAAGCCATCTATAACCCAGCCAGCCGTGATCCGCATAGTAGCCTGGCTTTGTAATACATTCCCAGGGTATATTGCCAATCACTTTCACAGGGTGAAATGTAAAGAAGTAGGGTACATTTTTAAAACAGAGCAGAACGCCGGTTGTTGTCAGAACCACAGCCGCAGTTCTCCCGGTACAATACTTTGCTTTCCGCTTCTGGCAAGAGATGGCGACAAACCGATCAAACGTAAACGTGAAGGTAAACCAGACCGAACAGTCCATGGCTGCAAATCCCAGGGCAGAGATCGAACTGCACACGGGGGTAATTTCCAGGAAAGTCCCGGGGAAGAAATAATAACTGATCCTCCAAAGTATAACCTCAAAGATGATGGTTAGTAGATCCGCCGTTGCATTGGACACCAGGTAGCGAGTGGTGCATGTAGAGAGGCCACACTTTCCCCTGGACAGGATCACTACCGCCACTAAATTCACTGGGGGAACAACAAAAAGAATGAGCGAATTACTGTCTTGCCGGTCCATGGGTCTCAGGGCAGAGATAAGCCTGAAATAGAGAGCAATAAACCTTTTCAGACAACTCGGTTCCAGAGGTTTAAATTGTGTAAGGCGGGCGGAGCAATTGCCTCACACGCATGCACGCCAGGTGAAAGTGTACAGTGTTCGGTACCGGAGAATGAGCAGTGTTTGGGAAGGAATAATTGTCAACTCGTTACCGAGGGCGTTTTCGAAAATCAATTTTGTACTGAAACCATCAGCTTTTCGGCTGACGTGTAAAGCCTGGATAACGTGGCAATTTTATCGGCGAAGTTCACAGCCGCGTTCCTGTCACCTTTGTATTAACACTGTCCCCATACTGTAAAAGGCCCCGCTCCCTCTGCCTCTGTCCATTTACGAAGATCAAAGCAAGTTTATTTCCCCCGTTTCGCATGTCTTCCTCTCATCCTCGACTCCCGGTTCCCATTTGCGCACAGAAGGCTCGCTTGGCTCGCTTCTTTTGAACTCTGCAACTGCCTTTGGCCGCGGTTTCTTCACACGATGCCATGGAATCCAATCAGAAAGTTTTAATTTTCGCTTTTACAGATCTTGCATGACGCACTGGATCGTCCGGGTATTTTGCATGTTGGTGGTTAAACCATTCAATTTCCGAAGGGAAAAGAATATAGGTACTTCAAAACATCAGCCGCTTTTAGCGGTTTCACATGTTCCTTACCACGTCTGAACTTCATCGCACACTGCTGAGTTGGCTCTTAATTCCGTCTTCACTTCACTGATAAGGTGTGGAAACAGACCCTGATACAGTGAGACGCACACGAATGCCCTCTGGTTTGAAGTTTGAAATCACAAGCGGTGTTTAACGCTTTCCCTTATATCTCACCGGGCTGTCACTTCCAGCGTCGCCTTCAAACTTGCAGCAATTTCATGAAACAAGGCGCAAAACCATTAACGTTTAATTGAAAGCATGTTGCTCTATTGATATGAAATTACAACAAATCGCCCGAAAAGGATCCGAACGCACTGAGTTATCGGATTTTACATCGTCAGCGGCTTTGCATTGATTACTTCAAACTGCTTGTCAGGAATCCACAAAAAGTAATACATCTGCCGGAACACCGGCACAACATCCGGTCTAGTGTCAGGCGAGGCCATGGACTAAACTACAAGGGAAATTCTGAACAAACACAAAAATTTGTCAAAATGTCTGCACCACACTCACTGATACACCGCCATCACAACGCTGCCGATAATTGAACGAGTCAACAGACCACACACACCGAACCGCAAATCTCAGTTCGCGTAAGTTCTTACCTGGGACACCAGTAACGGCAATGATCAAGTAATATATCTTTTTCACACGATAAATTGTTTCAAACATGCTGTTTGAGATTCTGCCTGTCTTCCAGCTCCCCGTGATGTCGCTGAAGAAGCTCTGAGCTGATCAATTTATACTCGCTCCAGCACACTGAATATTCAATACTATAGAAGCTGACGTGTCTTCGAAGAGCTGGGGTAAAAATAAACATGATGTAATTCAAGTAAAATCCCAATTGGGATGACGTGTCGATAGTTTCGATGCGAAATTGCAAAATCTCTAATGAAGATTCGAGAAATCAGTGAATGTTGTTGCGAAATAGTTTCAGGCTCACCTCACGTTTCATGATTGTTGTTGTTTATCCTCTCTATTCATAGGCTCCATAGACTTTGTCATACACCGTGCACATGGCACTCGAATTGGAGCAAAGCTCAAAGTGACAGAGCGTCTGCATTCATTACATTTGTATCAACAATGGCTTTTTTTTTGTTGCAATTGAACTAAATTGGCAGCGTTGTGGACATTGAGGTAGACCGTCGTATTTACATATTCAACACTCCGAACTGCACTTGAACTTACACTGTAAATACAACACAGCTTTGACTATTTTTCCTGATGCAGCACCTTGATGTACTTATGAATTGGATTGTCAGAACTGAATGTAAGAAGAGCATTTCACTGTGTCTAGACTGACGTCGCAGTGGCAGGTCGTCAATTCTGGGATGAAACTGATCAGTTTGTCAAATGGATATTGACGGTCAGGCAGCGGTCAATATTGAGGTAGGGGCTGATTACCTTTCATGGGTGAGCAGGGCTGGTATATTCACAAAGAGTGACCGGGTTCTCGAGAGCGCTAATTTAAAGAAAATAAAAATACGAGATGAAAGTTCAAACATCAATGAAGATAGGCCGACAGATTGATCATGTGGAGTTCAGTACAATCCGAATATGAACTTTCACTGATGGGAAAGGTCATGATGCATTATTATATAACATTGGCCAGATTTGAGTATCGTACCAGTCCTGCACCCCATAAGAAATGTATGTAATTGCAGCGGAGCCGATGCACAGGGTTTCACCAGGAATTTGCCGAACTTGGAACTTTTCAGGTTATCGCCGATAATCTGTTATTCTCTTCCAGCGGAGGATAGAGAGGTGTTTCATACAGAGGTTTAAATGTTATTAGAGACATACTTGTTTTCAGTAGTGGGAACCATTTCGCCATATTCGGTCCATCTTTATCGAAGGGCAAAGTTTGAGTGGAAGTGGAAGTGTTAGTGAAAGTTAGTGTAATTAGTGTAATGTGTTGACTGCCTTCGTTTCAGTTCGATGTAAAGGAATGACTCAGCGATTTAGTTGCATACTTGTTAACCAAGTTGTATCGTCGGTTATAACTCTGTTACTTGGACAGAGTTAGAGGGACAGTAACTCTCTCTGTCAAAGGCACACTTCAGGCCGGAGTGTGAACCACGGTCACTCCTCGGAGCTTGAGCTCCAGAAGACCGCGAAGAGGATTCAGGCTTACCTGCTGGGGTACTGGTGATGCCTGAGCTGCAGATGCCCTCGGTTGTACAGGTGAACACGATGACAGCTACTTCGGAGCGGGAGGTCACCTTCCGGCGGGCGATGTCAATGGCACAGCACTTTCCGGTGATGGTAATGTCTAGAGTTCCTGTGAGACATGCCGGCAGAAGCCCTCTCCAGGAAAGGGAAAGCTGATCCATGGAGGTTGGAAAAGGAGGTTGATAGAGAAGAAGTTGGAGCTGCATGATATCTTTTCTACTGACGGGTTTTTATGTGGGTTGTTTCAAGAGCCCTCTCCACTCTATCCGGGTGACAGAGGACACCCCGCTCAGAGAAAGTTCGCGGTGACTGGCACCTGTGGAAAGGGAGGACGCCCGGCAGCACCTGCGGATGTTGAAGGAAGCTGGGATCTTTACTGAGTCCAAAAGCCCTTATACGTCTCCAATAGTAGTGTCCAGGAGGAAGAATTGGAAGGTACGGATGGGTGAGGGCGATCGGATTCTGGACAGGGGAACAGTTCCCCAACACTATACAGTCCCAAAAATCGTGGACACGCTCGCTTGCCTGAATGGTGCGTCGTGGTTCAGTCTGCTGGACTTGAGGAGTGAGTATTATCTATTCGCCATGAGAGAGTCTGAAGGATTAGCAGCAGGAAAGAGAAGACCCACCACCGCCCATGAAGGGCATATGGATTCAGAGGATGCTGAAATGGGTGTGTGGCATATGCGGCCCTTTGCTGACTCCCCTATAATTGAGGAAGAGACTTCCCACAGTTCTCATGCAGATGCAGGTGATATCCAGGGATCTTTCTGTGAACAGGCAGGTTTGCAGCTGCACCACGAAGGGATCCTGGGCTCTAAGGAAACTGAGAATGGAGCAGAGCTCTACCAAGTGGCAGAGAGTCCTGGGCTGCCGGAAAACACAAGTAATAGACGGGGGAGACCTCGCCATGAAGTATCCCAAGGAATGTCAGAAACTGAAGACGTAGATGAAAGTATCGGAAGGTCTCAAAGAGTCAGGAGACCACTTCTGTAGCACTGGAGGAACGGGGGGTTGCGAATATCCCCATAGTGGCATACATCAGAAATGGATTGGAGGCTCTGACATCACGAAATTCCTTTGAAGACGGTGTTATTAAAGATGGGATTGTGGCGACCCACTTCTTAGCGCACTCGAACCGTCTCACAAATAGCCAGCGCGTCGGCCTAAAGGCCAGTCCCAAAGGGGCGCCAAGCCTGCTTCACCAACAAAGGGAAAAGCCTGCGCGGGACTGTGCATACGTGCCCCCTACACCATCCGCGCCCGGGGAGCGCGGGATCAGGGAGGCTTTAAAGCGAGGCCGCGACGTTCGAATAAAATCTTTTTTTAACTGCAGTAAACCGACTCCGTGTCGTTATTTCAGCGCTGCGTGTAGAAAACCGCTACAATTGGTGACCCCGACGGCCCAAACGATATCTGGGCCGAAGATGAACGACGCCGCATCTATTCATGCAGTTTCGTTGAAACTGCCAAGCTTCTGGACGCTGCGACCTCACCTTTGGTTCCAGCAAGCAGAAGCCCAATTCCACGTTCGGCAGATAACCTCGGAGGACACACGTTACTACTACGTGGTGAGCTCCCTCGACCAGAACACAGCGGCCCAGGTTGAGGAGATCATACAGTCTCCCCCAGCGGACGGCAAATACACGGAATTCAAAGCCCTGCTCATATGGACTTTCTGACTCTCACGGCGCGAGCGGGCTGCCCGCTTACTGCACCTGGATGGCTTGGGAGACAGACCTCCATAGGCTTTAATGAATGAGATGTTGTCCCTGGCCGGAGGACACAAGCCCTGCCTCATGTTTGAGCAGGCTTTCCTGGAGCAGCTGCCCGAGGACATACGCCTGCTGCTGTCGGACGCGGATTTTAGCGACCTCCGGACGGTGGCAGCCTGGGCGGACTTGCTGTGGAACGCCAAGAAGGTGAGTGGGGCATCCGTCGCACAGATCACCACGCCACGCTCCCAGCAGCAAACCAGACCAGGCCCGGCCACAGAGCCCGCTAACCCCAGAGGAAGGGGTGAGGAGACCAACGAACAATGGTGCTTCTACCACCAGCGGTGGTGCGCGGAAGCCCGCCGCAGTCGCCCGCCCTGCAAGTTCCCGGGAAACGCCAGAGCCAGCCGCCGCTGATGGCTACGGGATAGCCTCCTGTATGTGTGACTACCATTCGGGTCGCCATTTTTTGGTCTACACCGGTGCCGAGATCAGCATCATACCTCCGACGAGTTACGACACACGCAACAGGGCACCGGGTCCCACCCTGAGGGCCGTGAACGGCAGCACAGTAAGGACCTACGGCACCCGTACGGTGCAGCTACAGTTCGGCTCCAGCAGGTTCACGTGGGACTTCATTCCGGCCGCCGTACCCCAACCGCTTTTGGGTGCGGATTCTTTGCGGTCTCACAGCCTACTGGTCGACTTGCCGAGACAGAGACTGGTCCACGCCGAGACCTTTCGGACTTTCTCCATGGGTGAAGCCCAGTTGCCGGCTCCACACCTCGACTCCGTCACGCTGTTCGACAACGACTTCACCAGAGTCCTGGCGGATTTCCCATCGGTTCTGGCCGCAGTTCACGGCAGCCATGCCCAGACACGGCGTACAGCACCACATCCCGACACAGGGACCACCCCTCCACGCCCGTGCTCGAAGGCTTCCCCCGGAGGAGCTCGGACTGGCGAAGGAGGAGTTCAAGAAGATGGAGGAATTGGGGATCATACGGGGGTCCGATAGCCCATGGGCCTCCCCCCCTGCACATGGTGCCCAAAGCGACAGGGGGCTGGAGACCATGCGGCGACTACCGCAGGCTGAACGAGGCTACAACACCGGACCGCTACCCTGTGCCGCACATTCAGGACTTTGCAGCAAACCTGCACGGTGCACGGATCTTCTCCAAGGTAGACCTCGTCCGAGGGTACCATCAAATCCCGATGCATCCGGACGACGTCCCCAAAACGGCACTCATCATCCCGTTCGGCCTTTTCGAGTTCCTCCGCATGCCGTTCCGCCTGAAGAATGCCGCACAGTCGTTTCAGCGGTTAGTGGACGCGGTGGGACGCGACCTAGACTTTGCTTTCATCTATTTGGAGACATCCTCGTAGCCAGCAGCAGTCGCCAGGAGATTCTGTCCCACCGCCGTCAACTCTACGCCCGACTTAGTGAATATGGCCTGACAATCAACCCGGCCAAATGCCAGTTCAGGCTCGACACCATCGACTTTCTAGGCCACAGGATAACTAAAGACGGGGCAACTCCTCTGCCCGCTAAGGTCGACGCGGTCCGCCATTTCCCCCGACCCACCACAATCAAAGGCCTTCAGGAATTCTTAGGTATGGTAAATTTCTGCCACCGCTTCCACCCTTCAGCTGCCCGAATCAAGCGCCCCCTGTTCACCCTGATGTCGGGTCCGGGCAAGAACATGACCTGTGACGAGGAGTCCGCCGTCACTTTCATTCAAAACAAAGATTCCTTGGAAAACGCCACGATGCTAGTGCACCCCAGAACGGACGTCCCTACCTCCCTCACAGTGGACGCATCTAACACGGCAGTCGGTGGGGTACTGGAGCAACTCATCGAGGGTCGCTGGCAACCCCTGGCGTTTTTCAGCAAACTCCTGCGACCACTCGAGTTCAAATACAATGCTTTCGACCGGGAACTGTTGGCGCTATACCTGGTGTGTTGCCTTTATGGCATTTGTTTAGTTTATAATATTTTCGCTTTAGTAATTCGTTTATTAGCATTTTCTAGTTAAATTTAAGATTGTTTAAAGTAAATTCGTTGTCTGTGATATATCCAGGCATGCGATGACGTCACTTCCGGTTTCGCCGCTTCTTGTGGGGAAATACCGATTTGGAGAAACGGGAAGGAGGGGGCTCACATGTGCAGGATCAGCGCAAGAAAAGTTTCTTTCTACGCACTAGAAACATCGTGAAGCAACGCCGTACGTTCATGAGATAATCGATATATTGAATTAAAATATTAACGCTGATTCTGTTAAAAGTAATGTCGATTGATAAGGTTTATGTTTTCGTTACTTAAAGAGTTGCGGATAGTTTGTGTTGCAGTGTAATTAAAGCAGTCAAAGGCGTAGGTAGATTCTGACTGTATGCTGCATTTTAATGTAATGTAGTTCTTGTAGTTTACTTTTGCAAATATTTACGATGTAAATGTTATATCAAGAAGGAACCAAATACTGTACAAATTTTGTATTGTTTTATCAACTGTTTTCACCATACGTTAATGTGGAAGAGTGAGCAGTAAACGGTTAATCTTACTGCGATCCTGTTTTCATTGACTATGGTATCTCGTTGTTTAGTTCAGAGTTCCCTTACACCTGAGCGAGAACACTACACCTGGCAAACCGGCATTTCAGGTACTTCTTAGAAGATAGGCCCTTCACGGCGTTCACGGATCACAAGCCGCTTACCTTTACATTCACAAAGGTGTCCGATCCCTGGTCGTCCCGCCAGCAGCGCCATCTGTCCTACATCGCTGAATACACGACGGATGTCCGGTACGTCTCGTGTAAGGGCAATGTCGTGGCGGACGCGCTCTCTCGCCCTAATATATATGCCCTTTCCCAAGGGGTAGACTTTGAGGCGCTGGCAGAGGCGCAGCAGGCAGACGAGGAGATCCCTAGTTGCAGAACTGCAGTCTCCGGTTTGCAGCTCCAGGACCTCCCCGTAGGCCCAGGTGAGAGGGCCATATTCTGTGACGTCACCACCGGCCAACCCCGCCCCGTCGCCCCTGCTGCCTGGCGGCGGCGCGTTTTCGACTGCATTCACAACTTAGCTCACCCCTCCATCAGCACAACCGTCCGGATGGTCTCCAACAGGTTCGTTTGGCACGGACTCCGCAAGCAGGTCACTGAATGGGACAAAACGTGCATGCACTGCCAAACTGCCAAGGTGCAGCGGCACACCAAATCTCTGCCGCAGCAGTTCCAACCCACCCACCGACGTTTCGACCACATTCATGTGGATATCGTGGGCCCCCTGCCAGTGTCGCGCGGGGCGCGGCACCTCTTGACTATCTTGGACCGGTTCACAAGATGGCCAGAGGCGGTCCCGCTCACCGACACCACCTCCGAATCCTGCGCCCGGGCACTGATTGCAACCTGGGTATCTCGCTTTGGTGTACCGGCCCACATTACCTCCGACAGAGGCGCCCTGTGGTCAGCTATGGCCAGCCTTTTGGGGACACAGCTGCGCCACACAACTGCCTACCACTCACAGTCGAACGGACTGGTGGAGCGTTTGCACCGTCACCTGAATTCGGCTCTCATGCCCCGCCTCAACGGGCCTAACTGGGTGGACGAGCTTCCCTGGGTCCTGCTCGGAATCCGCACGGCGCCCGAAAAAGATCTGCAAACCTCGTCGGCCGAGTTGGTGTACCCCGCACCCCTGGTCGACCCAGGGGACTTCATACCAGCCCCAGGGGGGCAAGAGGAAGAACACGCGGCAGTCCTGGGCAGACTGCGCGATAGGTTCGGTAACCTGGCCCCCTTACCCATTTCTCAGCATAGGCAGAACCAGACCTGAGTACCCAAAGACCTACTGAACTGTAAGTTCGTTTTCGTACGGCGGGGAGAACATCGGGCACCGCAACAGCGGCCCTACTAGGGGCCGTTTACGGTGATCAGAAACAACGGGCCCACATTCCTGCTGGACGTTGGGGTGAGAGAGGAGGTTTTCACGTGGACCGATTCAAACCGGCCCATGTGGACGTGGCGCAGCCGGTCGAGATTCCGGCACTGCGGCGCAGAGGCAGAACCCCCAAACGGAGTCCGGCCGAGACTGTGGATATTGGGGAGTGTATTGCCGGTTCTGGGTGGGGGGGGGGGGTTATGTGGCGACCCACCTCCCAGCGCACTCGAACCGGCTCACAAAGTTGCGCTCGCCAGCATTGAGGCCAGTCCCAGAATGGGCGCCAAGTCTGCTTCACCAGCAAGGGGAAAAGCCCGCGCGCGGGACGGGACTGTGAATAGACGCCCCCTACACTGTTCGCGCACGGGGTAGGGGATCAGGAAGGCTTTAACGCGAGGCCGCGAAGTTTGAATAAATCTCTTTTGCAACTGCAGCTCATCGACTACGTGTCGTTATTTCAGCGCTGCGTGTAGCACACCGCTACAGTATAACGCTTACATTCATATTTATTGTGTTATTATGCGTACTTTGTTTTTTAAAAGCTGCATCGGAATCGAGTAATCATGGTTTCGTTCTCCATTACGCTCGTGGATTGATGACGACAATAAACAATCCCAACATTTGAGAATTGATGCAACACACACAAAGTGCTAGTGGAACACAGCAGGTCAGGCAGCACCTATAGGAGGAGCAGTAGATGCTTGATGTGTTGCTTCAAGTTCCAGAATCTGCAGACTTCTTCGCCTGTTTAAGATAAACTGACTCGCTAGTGGGGTCTCTGTAAAAATCACATCAACATCTTTTACCCTTACAGTTCGTTAGCTCTATCCACAAGGATACAACGCCCTATGACCCTGTATACCCTCTTTGCAATGATTTGATTTGATTTTTAAACAACAGAGCAACAGCGCCCATTCCTCGTTCTTTCCTGGACTTTTGCTACAATGTGTATCACTCACTTTAAGCTCCTAGCTATAATCGTCTTTCAACTATGATTCAGTTGTTCTTTCCACTCCTTACACACATATGCCAATATGTAGCTCTGCGAGAAGTTCTTCCACAGCATCCAGTAAACAACGCGAATTGAAATATAACCTTTTCAGTCCAGTGTTCACCCATTTCAATTACGTCCGCCTTTTTAACTTGCAACTAATCTTCTTGACAGCAATTTTGGTCTATCATCAGCCTTTCCTTTCTAGCGGTCTCGTTGCACATTGCCTCTGTTTGTCTAACAACTGTCGCATCTTTAGCATTATCACGTCGGTTCCCTACCCCATACCAAATTAAGATAAACTGACCAGAAAAACTCGAGCCAAACTGCCCGTTAGAACATTAGATCCCATGGGTTCAGGTCTAACTTGTTCCTTTGGTACAGATCTTAACTTCCCCAGAATCTCTTCCACAATCTCAAATACAATCTCATTTTGATGGTTAATGTAAATGAGAAAAACGACAACAAATCGTCGCTGTGTTCGAGGACTCCAGGGATAGATAGATAGATAGATAGATAGATAGATAGATAGATAGATAGATAGATAGATAGATAGATAGATAGATAGATAGATAGATAGATACTTTATTCATCCCCATGGGGAAATTCAACTTTTTTCCAATGTCCCATACACTTGTTGTAGCAAAACTAATTACATACTATACTTAACTCAGTAAAAAATATGATATGCATCTAAATCACTATCTCAAAAAGCATTAATAATAGCTTTTAAAAAGTTCTTAAGTCCTGGCGGTAGAATTGTAAAGCCTAATGGCATTGGGGAGTATTGACCTCTTCATCCTGTCTGAGGAGCATTGCATCGATAGTAACCTGTCGCTGAAACTGCTTCTCTGTCTCTGGATGGTGCTATGTAGAGGATGTTCAGAGTTTTCCATAATTGACCGTAGCCTTCTCAGCGGCCTTCGCTCAGCTACCGCTGTTAAACTCTCCAGTACTTTGCCCACGACAGAGCCCGCTTTCCTTACCAGCTTATTAAGACGTGAGGCGTCCCTCTTCTTAATGCTTCCTCCCCAACACGCCACCACAAAGAAGAGTGCGCTCTCCACAACTGACCTATAGAACATCTTCAGCATCTCTTCAAAGATTGTCTGTCTGGCGTCAATGGTCGCAAAACAAGGTACTGTGATATACAGCAGCTGCTCATATGACAATCCTCCACCAGCTCCCATGGCTGCACGTAACCCTGATCAGTGCGGGGGAGGGGGAGCAGTGGACAAAGCAAGTTGGCTAACCATTCTCAAGTGTGACCTGCAGGCCAGCGGATGAAAGGGGCGACTTACATCACTTTTATTTTGTCTATCTGCACAAAAAAAATAATTCCGGACATTGTTCAGTGGAGAAGTTAATAAAGAACCGAAAGTATGAAAGGAGCTTCACCTTGTATTTAGTGGTGCAGATAATGGAGCACACAGCGGAATATAATAATATGGAGTATACATCAATTACAGCTTTATTCGGCAACTTCTTGTTCTGATCTTGCATACCAGTAATAACATAGCAAATATAATTGTTGAAATATCATGTCTGCATATAAATGCACATTTAACATATTTAAAGTGTGGCGCATGGCCTAGTGGGCAAGGCATCAGACTAGTAACCTGAGGGTCGCTGGTTCGAACCTCAGCTGAGCCAGTGTGTTTGTTCCTTGAGCACTTAACAACACATTGCTCTGCGACGACAGCGGTGATGACGTCGGCCGCTTGTCCTGCAGTGAGATCATCATCTCAGCTGAGTGAGCTGAGATCCAGTCAAGCAATGACAACATCAGCGTGAGCAGTGACCAACTTTGAACGTGTAAAACACTCTTTTCATTAAAGGCATGAGCCCGTAATCTTTCTGAAGATCCAGCATTACACTCATTGTGTCTGCTTCGTTTCCGCTGTTGTACTGTTCCAGTACAGTGAGTGGATCTCCATGAGATGAATTTGAGTTTCATCGGCTGAGATTTCGGACGAATTCATCAAGACAGTTTTTACATCCGTCTACATTTGCAAAGAACTCTTCCTTTTCTTCTTTTGGAGCAATGTTTGCAAAGCATTGCAAGATCTTTAACAATAGCGTGATTTATTTTGTTTTATACAAACATATGGCGTATTCCATAATTCCGCATGTGCTGGAATGCAACGGGTTAAAAACAACTATTTCTAACTGCAATTAATCTGATTTGTGATTTCCAATAACTCTCTTTGTTGGTGTGCACAGCCAGGTTGAATCAAAATAAACCTGAGCATTTATTAGGGACATTCTTCACAATACGTTTAAATGTTTATATATGTTGTGGTGGCTTCCGTCGGTCTCGAGAGACCATGCATCTGCGCCTGGAGTCTGCAGGGCGCAGGCCTGGGCAGGGTTTATGGGAGAACGGCAGTTGTCCAAGCTGCAAGCCTTCTCTTCTCCACGCCACCGATGTTGTCTGAGGGAAGGACCCATGCAGCTTGGCACCGCTGTCGGTGTTGAAGCTGTACTGGACTTGAGGTAATGGTCTTGTGATGGTGGAGTGACGTCATTTTCCCGCCAGTAGAGGTCATGTGACAGTTTTCTTTACAGGGTATAAAAGGAGGACCCCTCCCTGTGAGGAGGGCAGTTCGTGGCTGGATTTGCCATGTTGACATCATGCCACTGCGTAATTTAATGTTATGACGCAGTTTAGTTGAAAGATGAAGTTTTATTGAATGCCTAAAGTTTAAAAAGTCATTGCCAGCAGTTTCTTTATAATACTGCTAGTTGAGAATCAGTGGAGAGTGAAGATCGGATTTCGGGAGTTAAAAGTTCGAGAAATGTCGATTTCGACGGTGAAACAGGTTCGACCTTGTTTGATAGATAGATAGATAGATAGATAGATAGATAGATAGATAGATAGATACTTTATTCATCCCCATGGGGAAATTAAAACATTTGTTTCCAATGTCCCATACACTTGTTGTAGCAAAAACTCATTACATACAATACTTAACTCAGTAATAATATGATATGCATCTAAATCACTAACTCAAAAAGCATTAATAATAGCTTTTAAAAAAAGTTCTTAAGTCCTGGCAGTTGAATTGTAAAGCCTAATGAGTATTTGGGGAGTATTGACCTCTTCATCCTGTCTGAGGAGCATTGCATCGACAGTATCCTGTAGCTGAAACTGCTTCTCTGTCTCTGGATGGTGCTATGTAGAGGATGTTCAGGGTTTTCCATAATTGACCGTAGCCTACTCAGCGCCCTTCGCTCAGCTACCGATGTTAAACTCTCCAGTACTTTGCCCACGACAGAGCCCGCCTTCCTTACCAGCTTATTAAGACGTGAGGCGTCCTTCTTCTTAATGCTTCCTCCCTAACACGCCACCACAAAGAAGAGGGCGCTCTCAACAACTGACCTATAGAACATCTTCAGCATCTCACAGCATCTCACTGCAGACATTGAATGACGCCAACCTTCTAAGGAAGTACAGTCGACTCTGTGCCTTCCTGCACAAGGCATCTGTGTTGGCAGTCCAGTCTAGCTTCTCGTCTAACTGTACTCCCAGATACTTGTAGGTCTTAACCTGCTCCACACATTCTCCATTAATGATCACTGGCTCCATATGAGGCCTAGATCTACTAAAGTCCACCACCATCTCCTTGGTCTTGGTGATATTGAGACGCAGGTAGTTTGAGTTGCACCATATCACAAAGTCCTGTATCAGTTTCCTATACTCCCCCTCCTGTCCATTCCTGACACACCCCACTATGGCCGTGTCATCAGCGAACTTCTGCACATGGCAGGACTCCGAGTTATATTGGAAGTCTGATGTGTACAGGGTGAACAGGACCGGAGAGAGTACTGTTCCCTGTGGCGCTCCTGTGCTGCTGACCACCGTGTCAGACCTACAGTCTCCCAACCGCACATACTGAGGTCTATCTGTCAAGTAGCCAACTATCCAATCCACCATGTGAGAGTCTACTCCCATCTCCGTTAGTTTGTGCTTTAAGATCTTGGGCTGGAGGGTGTTAAAGGCACTAGAGAAGTCAAGGAATGTAATCCTCACAGCACAACTGACCCCATCTAGGTGAGAGAGTGATTTGTGCAGCAAATACGTGATAGCATCCTCCACTCCCACCTTCTCCTTATACGCAAACTGAAGCGGATCCCGGGCGTGTCTGGTTTGTGGCCTCAGATTCTGTATTATCAGCCGCTCCATGGTCTTCATCACGTGCGACGTCAAGGCAACAGGTCTGAAGTCATTCAACTCTCTTTGGTTGTGGTTTCTTCGGTACCGGGACAATACAGGATTGATCCTCATTCGGAAGGAATTCGTTGACTGTGCTAGACTTAATCCCTGTGAATAATAGCAGAAAGGATTGGGAACAGTTTTGTAAAGGAAAGGTCAGTGTCTTTAAGCCGTTACATATCATCTTCTTAAAATTCTTCGTGGGAAAAGTAGTTCGACTGGGAATCGAAACAAAAGGATGTGAAAGAGAATTTAAATCGTCTTAAAAGGTCTCTCCCTTTAATGGACTGAAAGCATTTTAAACTTTTGCAATACTACTTTGAAGAACTGTTTTTGCAACATCGCTTTAAGAACTGTTTAAGGTTCCTTGCTTTAAGAACTGTTTAAGCTGCCGCACAGCAGCTGATTTCCGGTTACGTGAGTGGTTTGTTTACTTTTGGGGGTTTGTTTTTCAGTGTTTAATAAACGTGTTATTTGTTATAAAAACCCCTGCCTAACTCATATATTTATTGTTGCTTGAATCCGTAACAAAATAAACTGATTTATCCAACTCCCCTGCCGTCAGCAGATCGCGATTACCTCTATCAAAGGCACCATAAATGCTGCATTGTATTTTGTTCATTACTGCCCCATATGACGGCGTAACGCAGCAGGTGGACAATCATTCCAGGTGCTACTGCCCTGCTGCTTCACCGCTTACCTCAAATGCAGGATCACAGCCTAAACCATATATCGGCTTTACCCTGCGCGATGGGATAATATTTGGACAATAGAACCATATGAAGGGGTTGGTAATACAGAGGCATCTGAGGGCAAACATTTCCAACCATTTGTCAGAAGGAATCTCAAACGCACGGTAAAATGATTAGTGGTCGAGGATAATATTGCACAGTAGATTGAAAAACTTACCAGACAGGAAAAAGGGAAGTAGTCTGAACTCTGGAAGGTTTCAACTATCAGACGCGGATTTGATTTCTTAAATGGACCCGACGCAATACTAAATAAAGCAGCCGTGAACCTTAGAAGCGAATCACAGACTGTACAGAATCAGAACCAGAAGGAGGTGTAAAATAACGTTAGAAGATAATATATAAAAGAGCTAAATTGAATTAGTGCTCAAAGAGGACAGCATGTAGTGAGGGAGTGTCTCTGTGTTCAATCTCCATTCAGAAATCTGATGGCTGAGTGAAAGAAGTTATTCCTGTAATATCATTACAGATCCAAACACATCACTGACCAGGCATTCAGAACCTCTACTAATCAAGAGATTGGAATACGCTGCGGTCGTGGAATATAAGTTGTGGTTAAGTGAAACAGGCAAAAGTGGTGCAAGGGTGGGGGTGAGGTTGGTCGGTAGCAGAAATAGTGTTGGAGAATTTTGACTGTCAGTGTGTGGAGTGTTGTGTGAAGCCATCAGAATTTAAACAGTGAAACAGTTGATTAAGCGGCGGATGGCCCGAAGAAAAATTAATGCATTTCTGTCTGTCTATACATATAAACCTGTGCGCTCGTGTCCGTTTGTCGTTTCCCACTTTGTCACACTTACATTATGTGTTTATGTAAGTGCAAATCTGAAGGTATTTAAGGTGCGAATTTACCCAGAAGGGGCTCTGCGCGATTCTATATATGCGCGGTCAGAGAGTGACAGTATTTGATGACTATGCAAACGGGAGAGATACGGAATGTGATTGAAGATACGTGTGTGAGATAAGGTGCAATTCTGAGATGAGGAATATGGATTCTTCAAAGTTCAAATATTCACAGAAAAATCTTTAATCACAGTACACACATGTCAGCACATACAACCATGATATTATTTTTTTCCCTACAGGGACAGTTGGCTAACCTATAGAACAGTAAGAGTAAACAGGATCAATGGACAACAAACTGTGTAAATGCAGATATAAATAAATCTCAATAAACAACGAGCATGAAATTAAAAGGGTGTATTCAAATGAGTGTCGTTATCTAATTTTGTTCAAGAACCTGATGGGTATCTGGCATCTGGTGGTCTTGTGCCTGGTGTTGCGAGTCCAGAGGCACTTATACCATCTACCTGATGGCAGCAGCGAGGAAAGTGCGCGGCTTGAGTGGTGAGAATCCGCAATGATAGACGCTGCTATCCCAAGGCAATGTTTTAGGTGGTGTAGTCAAACGTTGAGAGTGATCCAGCCGAGATATACTCGACCGAATCATCCCCCCCCCCCGCGTTGGATTTTCCGCTCAATGGCATTGCTGTTCCCATACCAGACCGCAATGCAGTCAATCAGCACTCCAGAGCCCTTAGTAGTTTGCCAATATTTCTGATGACATGCTGAATCTCCGCAGACCCATGAGTAAGCAAAGGCGACGCCGCGCCCCTTTGCTACCATACCTGTATGATAGGTCCCGGACAGGTCTTCTGGCAGGATTTTAAGGTTTATTTGTGAGTAAAGTAGAGGAGTTGGAGATTGGATATGTGACAGGCTGCGTGTAAATAGGTAACACGGAGAAGGTAGGTAAGGGTGTATATGCCTGCTCAGTTAATGGAGTGTTCATTAAACACAGATGCACGTTCACGAGAAATGGGTTATGTGTGCATGAAAGCTGGAAAGGGATCTGAATAGAGTGGTAAAATATTGTATGTTATTAGATGAAGAACTTATGAATTTACGCCCCGCTCCCTAATCAATAAATCAATCAACGCATCCCTGCCTATCTCGCAAACGGATGCTCTATCCCGCCGTTCTAATACAATAAAGTTTGCACTGGTGCGAGGAAAGAGTTAAATTTGATTCCTCTTAGCCATATACCAAGACATGTAACAAAAAACATCGATCTTTGTTAGACTTTTTTTAGTCTATAAAGTGGGAATATTTTGCGAAAGTACAGCAAAGACCATTGCCCAGTGATGTTTTACAACTCAGCGTGAGTACGGTTACAGACTGTAGATGTCCATAGACGCACTTTCCTGATGCTAGATACGGAAATCTTGATCTATTCCATATAGACATGTTGTCCTGTTTCTACGTGTTGTATCAAGTACAAAGTTTCCAAGAGATAAGATGGTACAGAGTCCGATAGGGTAAAACGTAACTCCCGGGAAACTAGTAAAAAGAAGGCTCATGAAGTGGGAAACAGGAAATAACCGACAGGCTTGGACAGAGAGAGAGAGGGAGACAGAGAGAGAGAGAGAAAGAGAGAGAGAGAGTATTTCGTATATTGCCTGCATTCCAATATAACAACTTCACTCTTGTATTAATCACCCTTTTCGATCTTGTCCACCAGTTACATCGCAACTAATTCCACTCCAGTGGTTTTGCCCTGTCCTTCCTGACCGTCTTATTAAACACTCCCTCTGCTTGCTTACCTACTGCCCTATCCTCCGACCGATCAGTCATTTTCCCGTACCCCTATGATATTCACCTGTAACCCTGATACCTCTAATCGAGCATATTATCTCAGTGGCTCGAATGTATCCACAGAATCTCATGTTCACTTCTCTGACTATGAAATTCCCGACCACAACTGCAGCCCCCTTCTCTCCCACCCCCATCCCCATCCCGTCTGAGCAATCGTGTCAGTTTCAGAGACAGAGACCCGATCGCTGTCGCTACACTAGTAGTTCGTCCCTCGCCACAGTTTCCAAAGTGGTATACTGATTATTGAGGTGGATCAAGGATGTAATCTACACTGGCTGCTCATTTCCTACCAGCTCCTGACTCACTCAGGTGTATGCCTCCTAAAACTTTGTGGTGATCATCTCCTTGCAGCCCTTATCTTTCACCTTCTCAGTGTCCCTTTCGACCCGACGATCATCGAGCTGCAATTCCAGTTCCTTATTGATTTCCATGAAGAAATACCGCTCGGTGCACCTGCTGAAGTTGTCATTATCCGGGAGAATATCAGGGAATATCAACATCTCATAAAAAGGAAACACATCTGCACCGGGACCATCCGCACTAACAGAGGAAGAACGAAAAATAAACTGATCAGATACTTGCTCGACAAAGCTTATTCTCTATGAAGACTTTCCATTCTAGCTAGAGAACATCTGCAGATGCTGGAAATCCGAGCAACACACACACACAAAATGCTGGAGAAATTCAGCAGATCAGGCAGCATCTATGGAAGATAAAATTCCGGGCCAAACCCCTTCGGCAGGACTGCAGAAGAAAAGTTGAGAAGTAGATTTGATTGGTGCGGAGAAGGAAAAGAGAGACACCCGGATAGGTGAAACCCAGATGAAGCAAAGAGCTGGGATTTGATTGGCGAAAGGGACAGAAGACCATGGAAAATAGAAAAAAAAAGTGGGTGAACGAGGAGCACCAGAGGGAGGGGATGGGCGGTCAAGGAGATTACATAAGAGAGGAGCAAGGGCATGGGAAATGGTGAAGTGGGAGTTTGAAAAATCGACACTCAGCTCGGACACTACAAAACCAGAATATAAGGTGTTGTTCCTCCAGCCTAAGTGTGACATGATCCCGGCAGTTGAGGAGACCATGGATAGACCGATCGGACTAGGAATGAGAAGTAGAATTCATTTCGGTGATCCCGCTGGTTCCGGCGGACAGATCGTAGGTGCTCGGTGAACTGGTCTCGCCGTTTTACAGGAGGCCACACCGGGAGCACCGCACAGAGTGTCGCCTGATCTGAAAGGACAGTTTGGGACCCTAATTGGTAGGGCTAGCGTTAGCACTTGTTTTGCTTACAATGATAAGTGCCGGGAGGGAGATCAGTGCAGCAGAGAAAC
Organism: Hemitrygon akajei; assembly: GCF_048418815.1. NCBI lineage: Eukaryota > Metazoa > Chordata > Chondrichthyes > Myliobatiformes > Dasyatidae > Hemitrygon > Hemitrygon akajei. The sequence continues at coordinate 579,968 of NW_027331990.1, read as the reverse complement.
ACCTCAAGAAAGTGAGAGCAGCTTTAATGTTAATCACCCTCACGGTCCCGGGAGTAGGCTGCTCTCTGAGTCCCAATTCAAATGTGCAGTTGAACAAAAGCTGAAAGCCCTCGAACGTTCCGTTCGTAATCGCACTCACAGACCTCTGAATTGCCTCCTGTCTCGCTCCCAATTTGATTGGGACATCGGAAAATTAAAAACACATATATAACTCCATAGGAATCATGTAGACCTCATAGAAACATCGTTGTGATAATACCTCTGAGCTCAGTGCAGTTCATTTAGGAAGGGTGGGAAATGGAACTGGAAATCAATTTAGAGGCTGCACCTGGAAATGAATTTCCTGTCCTCACCATTTCTAAATCCTGGTACAGCAAGAGTATTTACGAAAAGGTAACGATGAAGAATCCCCGGCAATTTTTTTAATGCTCAGCACTACCCGTGAAGACTTTGGGGAGGATAAAAGTCTGACGGCGAGAGGCTGGGCGAGAGAGAGACGGGAAAGAAAGACGAGAAGAGTAGGAGGGAGAGACACTAGGGGAGCATGAAGGGAAGACGGTGAAAGTTCGAGGCGGAGAGAATAGAAGAAGAGTAGGACAATGGGCTGAGAGGGACGGAGAGAGAGCGATGCTGGGGAGCGCGGCAGGGAGAATGAGAATCGGGGAGAGAGACGTGAGGAAGACGGGGAATGAACCTGGAAGAACGAGACAGGGGAGTGAGAGACGGGTAGAAAAATCGAGGAAAATAGGAGGGAGAGAGACTAGGGGAGCATGAATGGCAGACATTGAGAGATCGAAGGGGAGAGAATGGAATAGAGTGGGATAATGGGCTGAGAGGGACGGAGAGAGAGTGATGCTGTAGAGAGTGGCTGGGGGAATGAGGATCCGGGAGAGAGACGTGAGGAAGACGGGGAACGAAACTGGAAGAGAAGAGACAGGGGAGAGAGAGTCGGGGAGAGCGAGATTGTGGTGAGTGGAAATGGGGGAAGAGACACTGAGGACAGCGAGAGACACGGGCGAGAGTGAGAGAGACTGGGGAGAGCGAAACCGATTTGAGAGAGCGAGAGGGAAAGGGAGAGAGATGTTGAGCAGAAAGGGAGACCAGGGGGAGAGATAATGGAGTAAAACTGAGAAAAAGAGAGAGTAGGAGCGAAGAGAGTCTGTGTGGAGAGCGATCCAGAGGGGAGGGTGTAAGGGGCAGAGACCTTTGGGAGCGAGAGACCGTGGTTGGGGTCCCGGAAGATTGACTGTAGGAATAGGGGGAGAGAGAGATTGTTTTAGATATTGGCCCTATCCCCCAGCTCACTATGTGTGTGCTGACCATGATGACAATCTGTTACTGCATGCTTGCCTGAATGTGTGTCGGTCGCCTCATTGACTAAATCCCCAAAGGTTTAAACCACCTTACTGCTCTTTGACCTAAAGTCTCCTCCTCCTTGTTATCCACACGTCTGAGAATATCGCCATACCAACTTCCTGATATAATTCGCTCTATCAGTCTCTCTCTTGCTCTCATTCGCCTGCTGTCCATCATTTCGGTTCTCTGTTGCGCTCCCTCCCGGCGGTCCATCACCGCTCAATTGCTGACAGCAGTTATAAAGGTATGTGCCTTTACGGTATCGTGATAGATGTTGTGAAGCCGTGCACCCTCCCGCTCTGGCAGCGGCTGTAGTAGTATCTGCATTCTTACCGTACGGGGTTTTGTGTTCTAAAGCTCAGTTAAAGTTCTCTAGCTGGAAGACAGTTGAAGGTGGCAGAGGGAATGAGAACCTATAGGTAGAGAAGGAGGAGAAAAAGAGCGTGTACGTAATGACGGGTCACAACAGGAGCAGGAGTGTTTCACACAGACGAAATTATACTCAGGGATCAGGCAATGTTGTCAAAATCGAGAAGCAGGGATAACAGGCTCGCCTGAACTTTCAATTTAATAAGAGAGGGATAATTTATGCAAAGGAAAATTCTATGGATAAGAACAAACAGGGGCCGACACTATTCATTGGGATTCTGAGTTTGTATGTGTTGTTTTTGGACTTCGAGGATCTAAGAGATTTTCTCATGTTTATTTTGTCATCTGTTCATCACATTGTTTGTTTTCTACCTCTCTTCATAAAAATCCGATTCAATGGGTATTTCACCGCATTCTTCAGTTCCTCTCTGAATTTGCTCTGAGTCAGTCCGTAAATACAAGTGTTGGTGCAGGAACTGAGAACCTGCAGCATCGCTGAAATTTCTTCTGCGATGTAACAGGGGTCCGGGACAGAATAAACAAAACTCAATGAAATTCGTTGATAGATATAAAATACCACCCGTGTTACCCACAGCAAGATGAAACTACCGGATATGCTGAAGAGCAAAATGATGGATTTGCGACGGTTTGCTATCTCCCGGCCCCTGTCAGTCTCTCCACTGTTTTGTCCTCGGAGCCCCCTGCGGGCTCGACTGGCAGCTAGAATCCGCCTGACGGTCAGTATATTGAACAGCAAAATCAGAAAGAATGGGGTACAAGGGGTTAAAATGCGGTAAGACAATTCAAATGCGGCCCATGCGGGAGAGTTTTCGAAACTCGATGTAAGAGCACAATACCAGGGAACGCCATGAATTAACTCTCTACGCTCGTATACAAAGTACCAGGGAACACTCTCCAAACAGGCCAGCGCACTCACTGTCCCGATAACCACAGTCGCCGTTCTCTCGGTGCAATATTTTGTTTTCAGCTTCTCAATGCAAATAGCCACAAATCGATCGACGGTGAAAGCGACAGTCAGCCAGACAGAGGTCGCGGTGCTCGCAAATACCAGCCATCCACCGAAACTGCACACAGGAGTGATGAAAAGGAATGATCGGGGAAAATAAAACGATGCAGTCCACCCCAGCAGCGGATCGGAGATAACGACCAGGAGATCGGCCGCTGCCATTCCCACCATGTACCGAGAGACACATTTGGAGAGACCGCACTTTCCCCGGAGCAAGATCACAATCGCCACCAAGTTCGCTGCATGAGAGAGAGGGAACAGAAAGTTGAGAAAAAAGAACTCCTCACATTTGCTAAATTGTTACTACCAAAAGATCGTTTTATTGTTACACCTAACTCAGACACCCGTTCAAGTACAACTGCAGACAATCAATTCGTTTAGTATTAGCTGGCTGTGCAAACACAGTATTCCCAAATACAGGGCAGCTGCCACAAGACCAAAGTACGGAAAACAGAACATCAAATTATTGAACGCAAACACCAGGAAGAACGCTGTCTAACCCGTTCAATTCCACAGATGTTGGCCGATTCGCTAAATTCTTGCAGCAGTTTGTTTTCGATCCGGATTCCAGAATACACATTCCCGGTGTTTCCATTCCATTCCTGAAATGCAGAACACCGGGACTGGACAGGTGACAGTGGAAACCAGCGACAGAAGCGATCACAATATTATAATTAAACTTCAATTCCCACCAACGGCAGGTGACACTGCGGCCTACCGGGAATTCCAAAGGCTGAAATAAAAGGACAGTAGACTTCCTTTATCTGCCAGATGAGAGAACAATCCATTTCAGTGAGAATGTATTAATTCTCTTACTCCTGAATCCACAGCTCGGGCAGACACTTTGAGCTGATTTCGTCAAAACGGCCCTGGTTTATACAAATTATCGGTCTCCTGAGATATGGTTGCATCCCTGACTAACTTTCTTAGTTACAGCTTCTTGAACAAACACTTTAATTTAAAATTATTGTCTCTGATGTAAGTATTCGGCCGATCGAAGACAACTGCAACAAAAATGTTTGGGCATTATATAGATGATTCATCTGGAGGAAATAATGCGGGAGCTCTAATGACAAAGACTGACTTCATCACGGAGCAGTCACATTTACAGATTTCAGGGATTTGCTGACTAATTGTACATCTGTAAACGAGGTGCACCGACACCGCCCGACCGACACCGAACTTCTGCCCCTGCCGTTTCCCATTTTGAACTGCCCTTCAATGCTTCAACACCTTTCTGGCCAAACACACACACACACACTCTCTCTCTCACGCACACACACACACACACACACACACACACACACACACACGCACACACACACACACACACACACACACACACACATACACACACACAGACACACACACACACACACACACACACACACACACACACACACACACACACACACACAAACGAAACACAGATATGAACAGAGATATAACAGACAGATGAACGTCGTGTTAGCAACGGACAAATGAACACGTTGCTGATGTAGAAAAAATATGAAACCATTTGCAGATGCTGTAAATCCTAAACAACACACACGATGTTCTGGCAAATCTCTGCTGAGTTCATCCAGCATTTTGTGATTTTGCTGATGTAAAATAATTGTGTACATATCACAAATCTGTCAGAGGTGTAACGAAAACTGAGAAGAAATGTTTCATGCTGCAAATAAGTGGGCATACCGGAAACTAATTAAAAATTAGTCTCCCCAGTATAAGAAACATCCTCTCCCAATCTTCTCTATCTATGTTCAATATTCGATAGGTTTCAATGAGATCCCCCTTCATTCTTCTAAACTCAAGAGAGTACAGGCCAAGAGCCATCAAATTCTCCTCATTGATAAACATTTATTCCGATGGACCTCTATAAACCCTCTCCAATGCCAGCACATTTTTTTCTTAGATAAAGGGCCCAAATCTGCTCACACCGCTCCGTGTGGTCTGACCAATGGTTATAACGCCCCAGGATTACACCCTTGCTTTTATATTATAGTTCTCCTGAAATGAAAGCGACCACAGACTCAGCCCTCAAGTCAACCATTAGATAATCCTGAACAAGGAGTCCCAGGTTCCTTTGCACCTCTGAGTGTTAAACTTTCTCTCCATTTAGAAAATAGTCTATGCCTTTATCCTTCTACCAAAGTGCATGACTATATAAACACTTCCCTACACTATATTCCATCTTCTCATTCTCCTAGTCTGTCTCAGCCTTCTGCAGATTTTAGCTTCCTGAACGCTACCTTCCCCTGCAACTCTCTTTGGGTAATACTGAATCTTGGCATAAAGCCATCAATTCTGTCATCCAAATCACTGACATATAACATGAAAAGAATCGGCTCCGACAAAGTGGCCCCGTTGAACACTGCTAAGTGACTGCAGCAAACCAGAAAAGTCCCCTTATTCTCACTTCTGCCAGTTAGCCAACCTTCTATCTATGCTAGTATCTTTCCAGTAGTGCCGTGGGCTCTTAATTTGCGAAGCAGACTCATGTGAGGCACCTTGTCAAAGCCCTTCTGAAAATCCAAGTAATCAACATCCACAGATTTTCTGTTGTTTATCCTGCTTGTGATTTCCTCAAAGAATTCCAACAGATTTGTTAGGCATGATTTCCTCTGAAGGAAACCACTCTGATTTTGCTGGCTTTATCATGTGCCTCCAACTACACCAAAACCTCATCCTTAATAATAACTCCAGCACCTCCAACTACTGAAGTCAGGATGATTGGCTAATAATTCTCTTTCTTTTGCCTCCCTCCCTTAAAGTGTGGAGTGATATTTGCATTTTTCCAATCTTCCAGAGCCATTGTAGAACCTAATGATTATTGAAAGATCATGATTAATACCTCTACAGCCTCCTCTGCTACCTCTTTCAGAACCTGAGAGTGTAGTCCATCCGGTCCTGGTGACTTATCTAACATTCAAACTTTCAACTTCCAAAGCACCTTCTCCTTAGTAATAACAACACTCAATTATGCCCCCAATATTTCTGGATTTTTGGCATACTCCTAGTGCCTTATACAGTGAAAACAGACAGAAAATACGTATTAAGTTTGTCTGCCATTTCTTTTCCCGCATTACTACCTCTCCAGCGCAATTTCCCAGTGGCCCGATGTCCACTCTCGTCTCTCCTTTACTTTTTATATTCCAGAAAAAATAGTTTTGGCATCATCACATTATTGGCTAACTTATGTTCATATTTTATCTATTCTCTCTTTCTGACGTTTAGTTGTGCATTGTTAGTTTTTAAAAGCTTCGCAATCCTCCAACTTCCCACAATGTTTGCTTTATTGTTTGTTCTCTCATTTCACTCTATGCAGTCTTTGACTTCGGTTGTCAGCCACAGTTACCTTTAGAATACTTGGGGATGTATCTATCCTGCGCCTTCTGAATTGCTCCCAGATACACCAACCATTGTTGTTCTGCTGTAATCCCTCGTACTGTCCCCTTCCAATTAAACTTGGCCAGCTCCGCTCTCATGCTTCTGTTACAGCATTCATTTTTTCCACTGAAATACTAATATATCCGACTTTATTTTCTCCCTCGCAATCTGCAGGCTGAATTTACCATATTACGATACCTGTCTCATTTACCTAAAACTTCCTAATGAAATCTGGTTCATAACACAGCAATCAATCCAGAATTGCTTTTCACCTGGTGGCCTCAACCACAACAGGTTCCAGAAACCCAACTTGAACGCTTTCCACAAATTCCATCTCTTGGGGTTCGGCACCAACATGAATTTCTCAATCTACCTGCATATTGAAATACCCCATGACTATTGTAACATTTCCATTTTTATATGCCTCTTCTGTCTGCTGTTGTGATTTGTACCCCACATCTAGGCCGCTGTTCGAAGTCCTGGATATAATTCCCATCAGGTTCTCGTTCCCCTTGCAGTTTCTTAACTCTACCCACAAGGATACTCCATCTTCCAATCGAATGTTTCCTATTTCATTTTTTACTAACAAAGCCACTCCACCCTCTCTGCCTACCTGTCTGTCCTTTCCTTACAATGTATTTTTTGACGTTAATCTCCCAACTATTAATTTATTTCATTCACGGTTCAGTGATGCCCACAATGTCATAACTGTAATCTTTAACTTCTACCTTATTCCATAAACTGTACAGTGTGCATTCAGATATTATACCTTCAGACATTTATTCCTTACCCTCTACGATTTTGCTACCATGTCAGACTTCAACTCATCCCAGTGGCTGCAACTTTGCCCTATCATCTGCCTGTCCTTCCTCACAGATTCACTACACTCTGCATCTACTTGTATATCAAATGCCCCGTCATCAGACCTGTAATTCCAGTTTCCTTCCTCCCTGCCTGATTAGTTTAACCATCCCCCACAGCTCCAGCAAACCTGCCCACAAGGATATTGGTGCCCCTTGGCTTCAGGTGTCATCTATCCTTTTTGTATAGATCATAAATTCCGATCTTAGGCTATTAGTTTCAAGAAAATTAGACCATCATTGTTTAACGTTCTCATGGGTTTCATAACTAGTGGAAATAACAGTGTTAGGCCACCATTAAAATGGATCCTTAGCATTCTGTTTTGAAACACACGCTGTTGATCTGACGTAACTCAATCCAAGATTCTTCTCTCCTTCCAGGACTTTGCTTTATTTCTACTTCTGACTGCAAGTTTATTGGACTGGATGGTTGTTCATCCTGTAGGGGAGGGATGATCCTGTGCATCTGTTTTTCTTGCGTCATTTCTGGGATTTCTATTATTCATGTAGTTTTTGCTTTTAAGGCCGTGCACATAAGGGAACCAAGGGATCAGAGGTTTCCCATCATTTTAAGTGCATAAAGGTGGACCAATCTAATGAAATCATGTTTGCAATGTCGGGTATCAACATCTTTATTCAATTAGGTAATAGTATTTAACTATTAATTCATAACTACGTACGTAATTTTGTACGTACAAAAATTGATCTCTGTGATTTAAAAAAACAATAATCCCACAGAAATAATCTTTTTTTTTACAACGGATGGTCTTCTGTGTTCTTCCTGGTGAGGCTTTAATTAGAAATCCTTTATTGCTTGTTTGCTAATATTTTCTCCTTTTTCTACTATTGTTTAGGTTTAGGCCGCTTCAATGCTAACTCAGAGGGAAAGGATGTCTAATTCAACGCAGACAAATTCATCTCTCAGCAACCTAACAGACATCAAAAGAGGGAGCGCTTACAAAACAGTTGAAGTAATCTTTATTGTGATTGCAGCATTATCTTTGAGTCTGGTGACCATTATCGGAAACATTCTGGTTATGCTTTCTATCAAATTAAACAGACAGTTACAAACAATTAACAACTATTTTATTTTCAGCTTAGCCTCTGCTGATTTGATTATTGGTGCGTTCTCCATGAACCTTTACACCATTTACATCGTCTTTGGCTACTGGCCTATGGGCCCAGTGGTGTGTGATTTATGGCTGGCTCTAGATTATGTTGTTAGTTCTGCATCTGTCATGAACCTTCTTATCATCAGCTTTGACCGATATTTCTGTGTGACAAAGCCTCTCAGCTACCCTGCGAAGAGAACCACCAAGATGGCACGGATGATGATTGCAGCTGCTTGGGTGCTGTCATTTATCCTGTGGGCTCCTGCCATTCTCTTCTGGCAGTTCATTGTAGGTGGGCGGACTGTTGAAGAAGGTGAGTGTCACATACAGTTCTTATCAAATCCACTTGTCACTTTTGGTACTGGAATAGCAGCCTTCTATCTACCAGTTATTACCATGACTATTTTGTATCTGCACATATCCCGTGCGAGCAAGAGTCGGATCAGGAAGGATAAGAAAGAGCCAGAGTCATGTTGTTCTCCCAGTCTAGTGCGAGGCAAAACAATGAAACCAAATAACAACAACATTTCCAGTGTACCTGATGAGATGCAGAATGTCAAAACACAGAACGGCAAGGCAGCTTGTGAAGTAATGACGGATCATTGTGGCCAAGGACAGGAAAAGGGGGTCCCAAATGACTCGACTTCCCTCAGTGTCGTCCCTTCCATCCAGACGGAGGAAAGAACGATTGATGAAAGCTCAAACGTCTCCAGTGTACAGAGGCATTTTAGCAATGGCAGCTCCAAGCTCTCCAACATAAAGGTTGTCACGAAATCCCAGAAGAGTGACTACTGTGCTACCGCAATTGAAATGGTTTCAGACAACAGCAATAAGAATGGTAAAGATAGAGAGCGCACCGCAGCCCACAAGATCATTAAAATAACAAAGACCCCTGCTGAGAAAAAGAAGGGAGCTGTAACCCGGGAGAATAAGGTGACCAGGACCATCTTGGCTATTCTGCTGTCATGTATCATCACCTGGACCCCATACAGTGTCATGGTTATCATTAACACTATATGTTCAGACTGCGTCCCTAACACAGTATGGACCATTGGATACTGGCTCTGTTACATCAACAGTACTCTCAACCCAGCCTGCTATGCACTATTTAATTCTACCTTCAAGAAAACCTTCAAACATCTTCTCTTCTGTCAATATAAAAATATTGGTGCAACAAGATAAAATCAACAACAAACTCATCTCCATGAACATTTTATACATGCTATAGATGACTTTCATAATGTTTATCACTAATGTATGCAAGTAAAATGTTCAACACGCCACGTTATGCCTCAAATAGACATTACATGTAATATAGTGAAAGTACACTTGAGTTATGTCCAATGAATTTCTAATTTCTCTTTAAATGAAGAGTGTGCTGATTAGTATAATGTTTCTGTGTGAAATCATAAACGAATCTGCCCAAATTTCAAATATAGTGCGTAATTGGGGCAGACGGAATTGTACATTTTGGCCCGATTAAATGGCTGCCCCAATGAGCCGAAGTTTCCTGGAAATAGTTAACACGGTATAAAAAAAAAGACAAACTTCCATATAAATAAGTAACAAACTATGTATTTAAAGGAAATACAGAATAAATCGGAACACAACAAAAATCACTACGGTATATAAAACTGTGTTAGTTCCTGATTATTATGTTGTTCACTGACATGTTCTTTTGATTGACTGTAAATAAACAAAATTATCAGAAACACCAAGTGCAGATAGTGGACAGCTTTCAAACAGTGTTATCGATTATTGGAACCTCCAAATCCTCATTTTAATTGTAACGTTCAAGATTATTGCTGACACCTTTAAATTAATCATAGTACCTAACTAAGTGAAGTATTGAAATTGTTTCATTGCACCCCAGCCGTTTCTGGCATCCGCAAGCCTGAATGCTTGAAACTGCAGTGAGGAAAACCGTTCCAAATTGTCTTACTGTTTATCATTTGCCTGCGATCAATGACAAAAATCACTGCTTTTTGAATACGAACACACAAGTGATACTATTTAAGATGGTTGCTTTAATTGCAGCGTAGTGTATAATGGCCACATAACTTGCATGTGACTGATGCTAGTTAGAACCTGTTTGGGAACAGATTCCTGCCCCAATTAAGTGGCATAGTTTTCCAAATAAAGAAAGAAATCTTTTTTTTAATTTATTTTTTTCATTAAGTATTGACCGAAATAAGCGGCTGCCCCAATTAACCAATGGCACAATTAATGCCATTTGACTGAACTATAAAATTAAACATAGTCACATTTAATAACTTTGTATTTCTAATAGATACACACTACATTACCTTTTAGTTAGTAGTTCTAATTGGTTGCTTCGAAACTTAATCACTTGTCATAAAGGGGGAGTTATGACACTGAGGGACTAGGAACAGGGTTAGTTGTGTTAAGAAAGCAAGGGAAGAGAGGAATAAATGACGAAGGACATTGGCACAGGCATTGGACGAGACTAGGATTCAGGGCCTGGGCTGGGACTTGTTCTAGAGACAAGGGACACGGACGTTGAACTAGGAACTTGGAGTCTGGGCTAGGGCTCCGAGCCGGAGACTGGACAAGGACCCAAAACCTAAGTCTTGACTTGGGCTCAGAACACGGATTTAGGCGAGGTCAAAACGTGGCTACAGGTCGTGGCGTGGCTACAGGACTGGATATGAGGCTCCAGGACAGGACAGGGGAACTCCAACACCGGGATGCGCGAGGTAGCCCTGGACTGGGCGAGGTAGCCCTTTGCTGGGAGAGGTACAAGGACAGGACGAGGCACATGGACAGAACGAGAACATGAAGCGGCCGCACTGGGAGCACCGGAAGCAGTATGTCATACCGGTTGACTCACAGATGAAGTGTCGCCACAGTTAGAAGGACAGTCTGCGGCCATGAATGTTAGTGATGGAGCAAGTGTAAGGGCAGGTGTAGCACTTGTTCCATTTACAAGGTTAAGTGCTGGGAGGGAGATCGGTGGAATGGATCGGGGTATGTATGGACAAGGGAGAAACGTAGAGAGGGATCTCTGCGGAAAGCAGAAACTGGGGGGGGGGGCTGGAGGTGAGGGCGGAAAATGTGCTTGGCGGTGGGGTGCTTCCTGTTCGGACTTATATACATTGGTGAGAACTGAGGCAGACTGGGAGACCGTTTCACTGAACACCGACTCTCTGTCCGCCAGAGGAAGCAGGATCTCCTAGTGGCCACACATTTTAATTCCACGTCACATTCCCAATCTGATATGTCTATCCACGGCATCCTCCACTCTCAAGACGATGCCGCACTCAGGTTGCAGGAACAACACCTTATATACCGGCAGGGTAGCCTCTAGCCTGATGGCATGAACATTGACTTCTCTAACTTTCGTTAATGCCACTCCTCCCCTTCTTACCCCATCCTTTATTCATCCATTCATTCATTTATCTATCTATCTATTTATTTATTTATTCATTTATTTGTTTGTTTATTCATTTAGTTATTCTCCCTTTCTTCTTTCTCTCTCTCTTTCCCTCAAACAATACTCCTTGGTGTTCCTTTGCGGATGCAGCGTATAATGTAAATGTCCGTGATGGCGGGAAGAGAGGCGCCGATGATCTTCTCAGGAAACATTGAGCCTCCGGGGCTCCACTCCCTCTTTCTTTCTTCCCAGCCTCCCGTCGCATGATCCTTTCCTTTCTGCAGTCGGGTATCCCTTTTGCCAATCAACTTTCCAGCTCTATCTCCTCCCCATCCTGTCTTGTCCTATCATTTCCGATCTCTCCTTCCCCTTTCAAATCTCTCACTATCTCTTCTTTCAGTTAGTCCTGACGCAGGATCTCGTCCCGAAACATCGACTGTGCTTCTGTCTATAAATGCTGCCTGGCCTGTTGTGCAACATCAGCATCTTGTGTGTGTTACTTGTATTTTCAGCATCTGCAGATTTCCACGTGTTTGCATCAGACATCCTTTGTGCACCACTGTCACATTAACCATCGTCCCATTGATCACCGTCTGTCAACCAGGTTCATAACTAGCATCCATACACTCAGTAGCATAGTTGCATATGTAGCAAGTCTCGTGTCTATTGTTCATAGGTTGCACACAATTCAACAATGACAGACACAGTATTCAAATAGTCCTGTATAAAGCAGAATATTTCATTCCCTCTCATTCTGTCCGGGATATTAGACAGGGAGCAGTAGATAGGATAGCTGAGACATTGCATCACATGTCCTCACAGAGAGGCGCTGCTTCATGTTAGTAGGACTAACCTATTGGGTCAATGGTTAATCCTCGGCTGAATACCGAACCCTTCTCGAATTCTACTTTCCACTTAATCCACAATTTCTCATGTTTTACCAAATGTATAACTGTTTTAACAGAAAAATAATTCTTTTACATTCGCCCGTGTCCCTGAAAACTTTGGTACTCCTGTGGGGTAAATTTCAGCTGGCCAAGAATCACACTCTAGTAAACTGGTGATGGAAAGGAATTTAAATGATGGCACCGACTCACTCAGTCGTGTAATCAAATCGAGCGCATTATTTAGAGATGGGCTCAGCGGTGTATCTTTGCATATGGAGTAATTCCGGGCATGTAGCCTGCACCTTGGGCTCGGGATGTACGAATAATTCAGTAAATCACAGAAAAGTTCGAGAAAAACCAAGTTAAGTAAGGACTTTCGTGAATAAGAAGGTTAAAAATTGTGAAATTCCTGATTCCAGAAAACGTGTGAAGAGCATGGAGGAATCCACATTAACCTTGCAAAGAGATTGGAGCCCTTCCACAGCTTCACAGAAGTGCTGAGTAACTTCGTTTTAGGTTGAAGACCCTGTGCCTTGCAGCTGATATCTCAAATCCTGATGCAGTAGTGGCGGACTCCAACCAAGTGTACGTGTGTTGATGTGGAAGCTCCCATTTCCACTGTCTCAACTCAGGATGTGGCCAATATGGTGGGGGATAATAATGTTCAAAAGCAATGACAGGATGTTGTAACAATACAGCAATCTCATCTTGTTCGCAGTGCTGGGGTAGCTGGACTGTCATGTGGAGGGAGCAGCAGTGGCATTGTGCAGTAAAGACTGCATTCATTATTCCACCATTGTCATTCTGCCAGTTGTCTTGTCATTATGAGAAACGATATTCAAGTCTCACAGGATAATCAGGAGCCCTTCTCATCAGAAATGATGCCAATCTTCACGGGAATGTATAGTTCAGAGACAGACTTCCAGACCCACAATTGCACACCAAAGCTATTTACAGTCTCCTTCACTAAAGTTCCCTACATTCAGCCTAGCCAGCCCTACCGCAGAGTGTGCTCTGCATGAATCTCTTCCCAACTTGCTTCAATAATTCCATCAAAGGTTCAAAACTCCAATTTAATGTCAGAGAAATGTATAAAATATACATCCTGAAATGCTTTATGTTTGCAAACATCCACCAAAACAAAGAAGTGCCCCAAAGAATGAACGACAGTTAAACATGAGAACCCCAAAATCCCCCTCCCTTGCATAAGCTGTTGCAAGCAATAATCCTCCCTCCTCCCACCGACAGAAAAAGCAAGCATCGGCACCGTCACCAAGCGGTCAAGTGTGAGCAAAGCGATAGCAAAGACACAGACTTGCAGTTACCCCAAAGACTTCAAATTTCACCCAGTCTTCGACATATCGCAGGTTCTCTCTCTCCCTAATGAGGGAGATGAAGGTGTCTCCATCAGCAGACAAATGTATTTCCTTCCTCACAAACTATATTCAGTATCCACTTAAGTGCGTCTGTATTATTTACTTAAGACACCTTCTGTCATGGCAATTTTGATTTCTACCTTCTTACCTTTCTTTGGATAAGTAAGTTAGATTTTAATGGTGACTAACTTGTTGCGTTGGCCTCTATGTGTTCCACCTGACCACTGGAGCGATTCTGTCGCCATCCACTTAAGTAAAGACACTAAGGGTGAAAAAGTGTTCTTATTCCACTTGCTAAGATTGGATTGATAACACCTGTTTAAAAATATTTATTTTGTGTTGGCTTGTATTTCATGTTACAGCTACATACGTTTTTGCAGAATAGTGAATTAGGATGTGTTTTACTGCTGCAGTTGGATGAATTGGTGCTGAAATGGATGAGTATTCAACCTGGCCAAGCATGCTACTTCTTCTTCTCTTTCTTCTTGTTCCCTTTCTGTTTCTGAACCTCTACCCTCCACGGCACTTTTTTCTTAGTGTTTAGCTGCATGACAAGGAGCTGGTTAACAAAAGAAGAGCCCTTATAAAGGGAAGCCTGTGAGGCACACAGCAGAATTCGAGCCATAGAATCATCAAAAAGTATAGCACGGAAACAGACACTTCAGCCCATCTAGGGGGCCGAACAATTAAAACTGCCTACTCCCATCGACCTGCACCAAGACCATAGCCCTCCATACATCTACCATCCATGTACCCATCCAAACTTCTCTTAAATGTTTCATGTATCTCTCGTGCTGGCAGCTTTTTCCCCACTCACAGAACCCTCTGAGTGAAAAAGTTTCCCCTCATGTTCCCCTTAAACTTTTCCCCGTTTTGTTCTGCCGTGTATTGCAGAGCTCCTCCTGGTTGGTGTGGGCAGTAGAATCTTTGTTGCAGCTCAACAACTGTTTGCTCTTTCACATTTTTGTCTGGTAGCCATGTGGCATTTGTGTGTGCAGGAATCCCTGTGTAGCAGACCATGTTGTAGGCATTAACACTTAAACTCCCATAACTGCTTTTTGGTTAGTTGTGTTGGTTCACCTGCAGACTGCAGCAGAACATTATAGTATACAGCCATCTTGACAGCTCCAGGCACCATCATTTATTTGTGTCAATTCACTGATTGGCCTTGCCCTGTCTGGTCACCAAGAGCATGTTTATTCCTTTTGGTCAAGTTAAACCTAGATCACCAGCCTTTAATATGCCATAGACGGATCCCATTAAGCAAGGGGTTTGTGGATGCCAGATTGGCATCTAGCGCTTTAATGTGGCATCTGCAGAGTTGTGATCTGATCACCCTGCACAGTGAAGAAGCTTGCACAAATCTATTCACAGATTCCATTTTTGCTTTACTGGCATTGGAGACTCTCACTTAGGAAGGTGACCTCCACTGCATTGCCGCTTTAGGTTTGAGCTTCTAATTATGGCTGGAGAAGGTGACCGTTTTGAGTGAGAGCGTCTTTACTGAACCACCAATGACTGGAAGATTGTTCTCTTACTGAGATTCAGAGAATTGCTCCTGAATATTTTGTGTATGAGAGCCCTTCTTCTAAGAGACTTGCCTCACTGTCTCCCGTAGCTTTCTCTCTCATCAAACAGGCTGTCCTCTATATGCTCTCAGCTCATTCTGCATACACAAAGAATACCTGCTAATCCACGCCCCCCCCCCCCCGTATCTGGGAGAAACTGGTGTCTGCAGAAGCCTTCGAGTCAAGCCAAAAGCTTAGTGTTTTGTCACATCATTACCTGTACACTGCCCTAGAGTAAACATTAGAAACAATTAAACATTTGTGGATTTCCAGTTCACCAATCAGAAATAAATCAAATCTCTCAGCGTTGTCTCAACTAAGCTGAGTTTAAAAAAAAATGTATGTGTCTTTCAAGACAGCCTGCTGTGCTGGAAGGTGAAGTGTTATCACTGCAAGTGTCTTGGGATAAATAGGAATGCATCACTGCACTGTATAGACACTTATCACAACGGCGAAAGGATTGAACCTTTGTATCGGTAGAGCTGTCTAAAGAATGAAAGATTTTATTACCATTGCACATCAGGATATTCTGAAATAGCTGTCCAGTTTTGAAAACGAAAGTCGGTCCTGAGAAGCCTCGAAGCCTTTGATTGATTTTGGCTTGCTGTGAATAGGATGTCTCAGGGGCTTGCTTGTTTCTTGAATTGGGCTAGTTCACAGGGATTGGTGTGCCTGTGCTTTGTCTTTTATTTATGCAGAAGCCAGTTGATGCCAGATATGACGGGGATTTAGAGCCATTCTTCGTTTCTGATGAAGAATCAGTTGAGGGCCTGGAGAAAGAGGGCAAGCAACTCAAAGAGAGAGAGAGGAAGGAAAGAACACTAAAGGGCTTTGATAACTGCAAGGAATATTCAGAAGCAATTCATCCACCTGAGCATCAATAAGAAACAGTGTATCAGGTATCTGCGTGTCAGGAAAGATGTTCTCTCTGAAACCTGCCACCTGTTCCAAACATAGATAAAATAGTTATTGTTTTCAGTTGGCAGTGAAGGGACTGTACGTCTGTCATGCTGCAACTAATATGGAATTTTAATTCCCACATACATTTGAGCTCCATTTACTAAACCTCAGGAAGAGATGCCACATGCAACATAAAATAATACAGTTGTTATTATTTTAAGAAATAATAAAATTCCAGAAAAATAATTTAAGTTACAGACTGCACACGGAATTTGTCTTTTTCAGTAAATATTAAGAGTAGAAAACTGTTTTGTTTCCAGTAACTTGACTGTATCCTTACTCAATATCCTGCGTTACGATTTAGAGCTCAGATTTATGGTCTAATAAGTAAAGAATGCCACAGTAATTTGCTGATCATGTCTTGTTTTAAAATAACAAAAACAAAATTTCTTTTGAACTATTACGCTTTTTAGAAATTCTCTAGTTTGATTACCTCTGATTTTGAACGCTGGAAGCTATTCTGAATTATGGGTTACGAACTTCTCAATACAAATTATCAGCACACTCTTAATATATGTAATTATTGGTTCCTCTATGATTACTGTCTTGATCTTAGACAAGGTCATTTGTAGGCTGCTTATTTCAGTCAAATATATGTCAAAGTGGAAATGTCTTTCCTTCGGGTCAGTGCCAGTGAATCATCAACAATATCTTACTATTAAAATTTCATGGGCCAATAGGGTTAAAGTAAGGTGCCTGTGGTATCTTACATTCCACATCAATGCCTTCCTTTAGTTTGTCTTCATTGTGATTGAATGAAATGAATGTAAAACTGACATGTATCATCCTCATCTTTTTGGTAGCACTATCATGCTCTCTGATGTCTCTCTGATTTCTATTAACGTCATTTGACATAAGTGTTCGTTAATACCCTCAATATGCATGCACAGAAAGTGAAGTGACTTCTCATTTCATTGAAGTATCATTGTTTGAAATGTCTGCCTTACATTGTGAATACGTGAATGAGACGAAATCTTCAGGATGGATTTTGGTCACTGTGGTATGAAAATGACACTATGTTCTGGTTAAGAGATGCAGATTCATTACAGCGATGCAACCCTTGACTACTGATCGTGTTTGGCTTAGTGATAGATCTATCAGGCAAACCTGCTTCGTCAGCATGGTGACAAATAATTGAAACAAAATTCAGTGAGGAGGCATGGATCTGATGGCAAACTGAAATGCTAACATCAATCCAGGAACTAGTAACCAACTAACGGAAATGGGTGAGTATCAATTCTGCACTGACATGGTGAGAAGGGTAGATTATACTTATTCTCCATTGAAGATTTTTCAGTTACATATTCTAATTAATTGTTAGCCACTTTGTCTTTGATAACTTTGTAAAAAAAAATATTCTTCCCTTACAGTTTGCAAAGCGAAGGTAGGTTGTTAATAACATTGATTGATTGCGTTGAAGCACAATTGTACTTTTCAGTAAAGTATCTCATTAGATGCACAAAGAACATAATTTTATTATCTTTTAGTTGATCTCATCCGTCCACTCCAGGAACTGGTTTCGCATGCCGGGGTAGACAACTCCCTATCTTACTGGGGTTGAAGTTTCTTGGCTACACTCAACTGTTTTAGCCCGCTTGTCGACTTGGAGTACTAGGGTGTTGTCACTGTCACATGCAGACTGTTACGCGGAGCCACAGGTGAGTTCTGGATGGCAGGAGGGGACTAAAGGTGAACGAGCTGCCACTGTGTGGAGCACGAACAGCCCGCCACCAGAAGTGCCTAACCAATTAATGTTTATAATGTTTTGAAATAAAGGGTACTGCAGTTTTTTTTGCACGATTTTCATAATCATTGCTGGTATCTGTTTCTGGTTGTGATTCTGTATATTCCATAAAAATAGTCTCCGTGCCTATTTTAAAGAAAGAGATTTACAGTTTATCGCCAATGTGCGGAAATGAATCGTTATTAGATGAATAAATAGATATTTAAAAAGATAGATTGTGAAGGATAACATTTAGGAGAAAGATAATTTGATTCCCTTCCTCAGCTGTGAGGAAACAACTGGGGTTATTTCCCTGCTCCGTCCCTGCTCCGAAGGGATCCACTACTGCAGTGAACAGAACTGTCAGAGCTCTACAGGCACATCACTGACAAACCCGGTCAGTGCTTAATCTGACATACCATCGGCCACATAGATAATGTCACTACTTGTCCAGTTCCCTCAATATTGCAATGATATTATCACAGCTCATTCGGTCCCACCATCTCTCACAGAACATATCACTGCTTATTTAGAACCATCTCTGAAAATACCTGTAAATTCATTGCTCGCAGTCTCATGACGGTCACAGCGAAAAGAAGATGCCTGACCATAAGGACATAACAAATAATAACATCGTTCTTTACAAAAGTGCCCCTCCGCACAATCACAAAGTTTGGGCCGATAACCTGTCATCACTGTCTACACGGTCAGTGAGTATCAGAACATACAGTTTAAGTATTTGTTTGCCAAGGCCGGCTCCCTTGCAACAGATAAAATGCTGATAACGCAGCAAATTACAAACTGGAGAACCAATACCTCAAACGTGCAATCAATAATGTCATTTATAGTACCCTGTACAGCAGGAGACAGCTATGTGATGGGGATAGAACTTCCAGGCATTATCATTATGGACTTGTTTTATAGGTTGTACAGTTCAGAGGAGAGGGATGATCTATCCATGTACCAACGAGTACCCGAGCACCAGTGGAACGTGAAGTTAATGAACCTCGGCTTTTGTTATTATTGTTGTACTGATATTAGGAGTGATCCGGTTGCTGAGGAGAGATATTCACTCTTTATTTACTCTATCATCACATTGGGCCGTGTTTATATATCGAGACACCGGCACATTTTTATTTTCGTATATAGAAATGAAATTCGGCGTCCTTTATTTGCAAGTCCTGTTACACACATTTACTTAGCCGGTCCGCATAAAAATAAATCCGGATATTGTTCAGGAGGATCGCGGAAAAAGACGCTCATTGACGAAAACAGGTACAGCTTGTGTTCAGTAGGGTCAGATAATCTGAACCACCAAGAATGTACAGTCTTTATCACTAACAGCTTACACAACCAACATGCTTTTTCACTGATGTCTCATACCAAGAATAGAATAGTAAATATAATTGTTAAAATACCCGCTATAGATGTAAATATACGATGTTTCCTTGAACTTTGGAAAAAATGTGCTGTATGCAGCGAATAAATGTGTATTTTATTGCTGTTTCAAACAGGTGTAGAACAACAGGAGAAAATTATTGCACATCACTGGTCCGATTAATCACGGTGACGATGAGATGAAGTTAACCGCTTGTAGTTTGGCACTTGCAGAATTACAAAATACGCTCAGGTATATGTTTGTGTACATTCACAGGGAAAGTCTTTTCTAACACATTTTGTAATAATTTGTAAATATTGCTCATGAGAGAAAACTTCCCAAGCAAAATAATAAAGAGGCCAGGTCTCCGCAGATGAGCAGTAAAGAGAAACACAGCCAAATGAATAGGCACAAACTCTAGAAAGTAACAGGTGAAACCAGAAGGAGGAGGAAATACCCTTCCTGTCCAGCTCTCTGTCAATTCTCAACTTCTGGACACAGATTGTCAAATATAAGACTAAACAGAATTCGGTACATTTACACTGAGGACTTCTGACGTTAATTTCTATGAGCTATCCATTCAAATTTAAATCTGGACGCTTGTGCGGATCTGTTGAAACAGAATCGGAGGTTCATAAACATGTGCCAGTTGTATTCATTGGCTGGAGTTGTGGCCCGATCGGGGAATCGAAAAGTATTGTTACTGATACACTTACTGTGTAATGGTGTGTGCAGCTTTACCTGTATACTGCACTTTTCTGCGGTTTCATACCATGAAGAATATTTCAAGTATGTTTGAATGTATCCCGTGTCCTACTAAGCAGACATTTAACAGGTTGAAAAACATTTTCTGAATATTTTGCAAAGTATGTGTCTGCTTCGTTGTTCCTACATGGTTGTGTAGAAAAGCAAGAAAGGCTTATTGTGCATCACAGATCAGATTAACAATAGTCGATAAGACATTTAGTCAACGCGCTGCTATTCGCCATTGCAGGCTCACAAGTTATCTATTTGTGTAAAATGGAAAGAAGAACAAATTTCGACTTGGACTCCAATATCGTTTTGTACATCAGTTTGGTTATGTATCCTGCTAAACGTTCCCCTTGCAATCAGGTCAAAAAACAGCAGAGGTCCCAGCGGTGATCTCTCCGGAACATCAATAATCACAGACGCCCAGCCAGAATAACATCCTTCCGCCACTGTCCACTTTCTTCCATGATCAGGACGTTTTCAATCAAACTTATCATTCTCCGTGAATCTCGTGTCCATAATCAAACCGAGCAGCTAATAATGAGAGGCCTTCTCAAACGGCTTAACAAAATAAATGCAGACATCTACTGCCCGCAACCCAGCAAGCATATCCGGGATCTCCTCCAAACACTGAGTAGTTGTTTTGTTTAACGCATGACATGTTCCGCAGGCGGGATACGGACTGTCGTTAATCAGCATACGTTATAGAGACAATTATCTCCCTAAAATCTTCTCCTATCACTTCCATGTTACACACGGGAAACACGCCCGCCTCTATTTCTGTGGATTATCCATGTTCTCCTTAAACAAGGGAATGACATTGGGTGCTTTTCATCCTGCCCGAACGATTCACTGGCTAGAATGGATAGAAAGTTCTTCCAAAAAGCCCTTACCCTCTTGTCTGTCTGTATGAGTTGTTGTTTTCGCATTTTATTCAATTCTCGATTGCTGTTGAAATACGGGATCTCTTTTAGTATCTTCACTTATCAAATATAGGGGCCTAAACACTACTTAGGCAATTCTAACGAGCTGAATATCACGTGTCATAGAACCCGGAGCAATGTTACGGCCCAACATGTCAACGTGTTTCAAGCTGTCATCGCCAGCAGGTCTCCATTACCTGCTTTAGGCTATGATGGGTCTTACTGGAAGCAGACTAAGGTAAGGTGACCGCTGGCAAACCTTCAGCAGAGAAGTAAGAGCTACCGAAGAGCAGATGTGATCTAAAATGTATAGCCTACAAACACCAGTCAGGGTGCAACGTGAAATCAGGAAACTGTTTTTGGATATTGCGAATTAGACAATGAAAAGAACACCTAGCGTCTGCTAGGTATTCTGACGATAATACGGGAATAAGGGAATGACAGGCATACTTCAGGAAAGCGTCCGAAAATATGCAAAATTGTACAAGAGGGCGAGATCAAGATACGTCAGGAGACGTTTTTGTTTTTTTAAATTTTGAACAAGGAGAAGCTGATTGGTGGAAAATCATGTTCCGTTGAACACCAACCGGCCAGTGGATTTAGGGAATTTTGAAAATGTATTATTCTCATACTGTGGCTCAGGTAGATCGTTTGTCTGTGGGAATCGGCATTTGGAGACAAATCACTTGCTTGTGATTACTTTCATCTGATATTTATTTGGTGTTTTAGAGCCGAATAGTTAACAAACCATGGAATGACGTATTTGCAAATGACCAGAATTGGGATAAGTAATTCTGCTCAGTATCTGTAACTCAGCTAATCTGTAGGCAGCACTACATTTCTTGTCGCCACGGGATCTCGGCACATTGTGCTGCTTCACAATCGAAAGTTGCTGCACATGTAAATTTCTTTATTTCAGAGTAGAATTGAAGCAATACAATTCAATGCTGAGAATGTGCCTGTCGGTTCCAGATAGGAAACGCCAGCTGAGTATTCGCTGTGAAGATCGCCCAAAAAACAGCTGAAACTGTTGTCATTCGGAACTGTGCTGCAGGCTGCGCATTCTGAGTTGGGAACAGTTGTAGGAGATGGTGACATCTCGCCTCACACGAAATAAGATGCACTCAGTGCCAATATCCCGAGGAATTTAGAACCATAGAAACATAGAAAACCCGCCACAATACAAGTTCTTCGTCCCACAATGCTGTGCCGACATGAAACTTTTTTTCGAAATTACCTGGGTTACCCAGAGCCGTGTATTTTTCTAAGCTCCATGGGAGGCGGTGAGAATTCAAGATGGCAGTAAGCGGCGACGCCTTTGCTTGCATCTTCTGAAACAGCTCTATTTCCATCTTTAATATCTTTATTTTTCCCTTTCAGGGTTCTTTTGAAGACCTTGACTGTAGTTAGACGTTGACTTCGGTTCTTTACGGGAAGGGGACCCGTTCTCGGGATTCCCGGACTGGCTGTTGTTCGGGATGCCAAGGGTTCGGCCCGAGCATTCTACTCTGATGTGGAAGCCTAAGATCTCGGTGCTCTGGAAACGGGCGGACCGAGGATCGGTGTCACGGCAGGAGAACAGCGACTTGTCGCGGAAGCCGGAAAGTCTACTGTTGTGCGTCCAAAGATCCGGGGTTTTGAGAACTTTGGGAACAAAGCTCGGCAAAAGCGACGTGACGGAATGTTAACATCGTAAACCAAAGAGTTGCTTGTCATGTCTCCCGCTTGCTGGGTAAAATAACAGAGACACCTCCTTGTCCCTTATAAGTGAGACAGAGTACCTGCGTTGTGTCTAATTCCGGGTGACACGCCAGGTTTTCGGGGTAAATACAAGTCTGTGTATTTGCTATTGTATTGCTCCCGCTTGAGTGATTGGTGGTGGGTGCTGATGCTAGTTTGCTGGTGGGAGGGGGAGGGGCATCTTTGTTTGCTGCCGCTTTCGCGCGGGGGTAATGGCAGCTGGGGAGGGATCTTTGGGACCCTAAGTTTAACTGCCGTACATTCTTAATGTTTGCAGAGAAAAAGCATTTCTGGATGCATATTATATACATTCCTCTTATATTTGAATCTTTGAACCTTTGAACCATTGAACATTTGAACTTTTGAACCTTTTGACCTTTGAACCTATTTGCCGTTACCCTGAGGTTGGACCTGTCCCTTCCTGTCCTTTCCTCCGTTGGGTAAGCCAGGCAGTCTTTGCCGTTACCCTGAAGCTGAACTGTTCCATTCCCTTGCCATTCCTTCTGGATCCCTGCCTGCAACCTATGTCTGGATCCCTGCCTGCAACCTGTGTCTGGATCACTGCCTGAAACCTGTGTCGGGATCCCTGCCTGCAACCTGTATCTGGATCCCTGCCTACAACCTGTGTCTGGATCCCTGCCTGCAACCTGTGTCGGGATCCCTGCCTGCAACCTGTGTCGGGATCCCTGCCTGCAACCTGTGTCTGGATCCCCGCCTGCAACCTGTGTCGGGATCCCTGCCTGCAACCTGCGTCTGGATCCGTGCCTGCAACCTCTGTCTGGATCCCTGCCTGCGACCTGTGTCTGCATCCCTGCCTGCAACCTGTGTCTGCATCCCTGCCTGCAACCTTGTGACGTTCTACCATCGGAGCGAGACCGGAGCCTTGCTGTCTCATGATAAGGAACTGTTTCTATCGTTGACTTGGAACTGTCTCTGTGTCTACGCCTGCGCTAGGTAGGTCCGGCCGTTTGTCGCTACCTAGTGTTGAGGAACCGTCTCGTCGTGATCGGAATTTTGTGCAGAGCCCCGGCCCCATGTCCTGTTCCCAAGGAGGGGTCTCGGCTCTATTTTCCATGTCCCTTTGTTCCTGTCTCTCAAGTCCAAGGCTCCGTGTTCCCGTGCTCTAGACCAAGCCTCTGTGTTCCTGTCCCCCCAAAGACCAAGGCTCTGTATTCTGCGTTCCTGTCATCCCAAGTCCAAGGTTCCCAGGTTCTTTCCGTCGCATGTCCAAGGCTCGGCTCTTCCTGAGTTCCAAGTCAAAGCCTCCGTGCTCTCGTCCGGTCCATGTCCCTCGTCCTGTCCATGTGCTTCGTCCTGTGCTGGAATTCTCTCGTGCTGTGCTGAAGTTCCCTCGTCCTGCCCAGGAGTCTCACGTTCTGTTCCGTAGCTTCGCCTCGTCCTGTTTCCCAAGACCACGTCATGTCTTTGCTTCGTTCCGGACTCCGAGCCCGTGTCAAGACCCAGGTTTTGGCTCCTTGTCCAGTCTCTGGCTCGGATCCGAACCCAAGCCTCGTCATGTCCTCGCCTCGAAGAACCCAAGCCATGAAAAACCCAAGCTATGAAGAACCCAAGCCATGAAGAACCCAAGCCATGAATAACCCAAGCCATGAAGAAACCAAGCCATGAAAAACCCAAGCCATGAATAACACAAGCCATGAAGAACCCAAGCCATGAATAACCCAAGCCATGAAGAACCCAAGCCATATTCAGTTCTGCAGCCACGTCATGTCGTCGTCTATTTCCGGGATCCGAGCCCAAGTGAAGACCCAAGTTCTGGGTCTTTGTCAAGTCTCTGGCTCGGAGTCAAATCCCAGGTTCTTTGTTCAAAGCTCCTTGTCCTGCTCCCGCTTTCCTAGCCAATGTCCTAGCCCAAGTCTGTGTTCTTGCCCCAGCTCCTAGACTGCATCCAGTCACGTTGCTAACTCTAATCACTAGACATGTCCTGTTCCTAGTACATCAGTGTCTGGGTCTTACATTTGGGTCCGCTCCCAGCTCCACCATATGACAACCATGGCATAATTTTTAATCTACCATTTCTTCCCCTTCGATTTCGTGGGTTCAAAGTACTCTCTGCCCAAACACTGGAGAGGTATATCCAACCATGAGGCTCCCTACCATGTCGTTTGTCTCCCTCCTTCATTCACTCCCTGAATCAATTTCCTTTTTCCGCCTTGGCGCGTTCAACACCTCAGCGGTTTCACTCCGCCCCTTTGCTTCTCCAGCAACAAGAATCACTCCAATGGCACGAACATCACCAGATGAAATCAGTGCTTCAAGAATCTCGACACTTCTAAGGAACAAAAAAGCTGTTGACATGAACAACTTCAAACACCAACCACTCCCCAGATTCAACACTCAACATCGTCACCACGGTCCATAATACTACCCAACCCATGACCTCCTGGAAATCTCTTGATGAATACTTCGTGTCACAGAGGGTTGGAGGCGGTGATTCTTTCATTTAATCCTGATATGTCTAAACAATTTTATAACTAACTTAGATACTATCACCAGGTTCCGGGATATGGCAGTAATATACATTGATAACTGATAAGTGTATATCCGTTTGTTTAGTGTGTACTGAAAAGCTGTTGTCATGCGGTTTGATTCGAGCTGTTAAAGGCCTGGTGATCGGCTGGAAATATTGACCGAGGTTTGAGACCCCATAGGCATTACTGCTGATCATATTGTGTTACGTTCTGGTGTAATGTAGCGGTGTGGTAGATGAAACGAGTCTGAAACGGAACCACGCCGTTTAATGCTGTGAGATTTGAATTCAAAAGATTAGAGGCGTCCAACTACAACTACAAAAATGTCTCTGTGGGACGGAAGACATTTGATAGTGAGTAACCTCTCTTGGTCTCAGCAATTTCACTGTAGTCTGGCTTAACTATGCAGCTCAAGACAAACAAATTTCAGCAAACCTTAGTGTCGCTGCGGCTGAAATGGAGGCCTGATTATCTCAATTTCCCATCACAAACGCAACAACAGCGAGAGTCAGGGCGAACAGTGGAATCTACCTATTGGCGATTTTATCAGAATAGGCTTGGAGAATATTCACCAGGTGAAACTCTCAGCTCAACACACACAGATAGCATTTGGCAATGTGATGAGTCTACTGGCGGTCCAATGGGAGTGTAATTTGTAGTTAGGTAAAATTACCTAATTTTAAGAGTGAATTTCGCACATTCAGACTGTGTTTGGGATATGGCAATTCAGAGCTATTCCACTTAGCCTGTAACACTGATCTCCTGTCAGTCTTCCTCATGTACTTACCCAGAATCTCTTAGAAGAAAAAATGCCGTGGGTACGTTATGTGGAATTGGAATTAGTATTCTAACATGTACCGTGTACCGATGTACTGTGAGCACCGTTACGAACATACTGCTCACACTATTCAAATCAGTACACAGTTCATTGATGTAAAGCAAGGGAAAACAACCTTTCAAATCGTTACTATCTCTTCTTTCAGTTAGCCCTGACGAAGGGTCTCGGCCCGAAACGTCGACTGTACCTCTTCCTATAGATGATGCCTGGCCTGCTGCGTTCAACAGCGGGTTTTTTTGTGTGTGTTCTTTTAATTTCCAACATCTGCAGATGTTGTATACATCGAAAATGTCCACGGTCAGCTCTTTCCATATACCTACCCACTTCATTGGTCAAAACTTGTCCCTCCACTTTCTATTAATTCTCTCAGGTCACCTTAAATCAATGCTTCTTTAGTTCATGGTTGCCTAACCCGACACTGATAAGTCTGCAGAGAGATCACTATATTTTAGTGTGGTCAGTGATGGGCCTGCAATACCAATGTCGTCATCAGCATGGTCAGCAGGGACATTGTCAGTGTCTGCAGTAATTGTTCTGGAAAGGCAGCGATAAATTCAGTGCTGTCGCTGAGGTTATTAAAAAATAAAACAAACTATTCTCTGCGTCAAACTGACGTCTCTATTTGAACGACGAAGCTCCGCCTGTAATCGTACTGCAATCAGTTTGTGTCCTTCGTGTCTGCTTGGTTCCTTTTTCCAGCTGTGGCTGTCCAGGAAGTGACAGAGATGGGGGTTCGGCTGTTGGGTCCAGAAATGTTGTAAATGCAAAACCCTCTGGTTCTTTATTTCTCAATTATTGGAACAAAAGACTCATTTATATATGTTTTCAAAATCCTTCGAAATTTGAACTTCTTTCCATTTTACAAAAATAAATACCACGTGAGCCTATAATGGCGAACAGCAGCGCGTTGACTAAATATCTTCTCGAATATTGTTAATCTCATCGGTGATACACAATAAGCCTTTCTTGCTTTTCTACACAAACATGTAGGAACAACGAAGCAGACACACACCTTGCAAAATATTCAGAAAATGTGTTTCAACCTGTTAAATGTCTGCTTAGTAGGACACGGGATACATTCAAACATACTTGAAATATTCCTCATGGCACGAAACCGCAGAAAAGTGCAGTATACAGCATAAAGCTGCACACACCATTACACAGTAAGTGAATCAGTAACAATACTTTTCGATTCCCCGATCGGGTCACAACTCTAGCCAATGAATACAACTGGCACATGTTTATAATCCTCCGATTCTGTTTCTGCTGATCCGCACAAGCGTCCAGATTTAAATTTGAATGGATAGGTCATAGAAATTAACGTCAGAGGACTTCAGTGTAAATGCACCGTATTCTGTTTAGTCTTATAGATGACAATCTGTGTCCGGAAGTTGAGAATTGACAGAAAGCTGGACAAGAAGGATATTTCCTCCTCCTGCTGGTTTCACCTGTTACCTTCTACAGTTTGTGCCTATTCATTTGCTTGTGTTTCACTTTATTGCTCATCTGCGGAGACCTGGCCTCTTTATTAGTTTCCTTGGAGTGTTTTCTCTCAGTCAAGCAATATTTACAAATTATGACAAAATGTGTTTGGAAAAAAAGTCTTATGTGATTGTACGGAAACATATAACTGAGCGTATTTAGTAATTCTGCAAGTGCCAACCTGTAAGGGGTTAACTTCATCTCATCTGGTCTGTGATTAATCGGACAAGTGATGTGCAATATTTTTTTCTTGTTGTTCTACACCACCTGCTTGAAACAACAAAAAAAATATACACATTTATTCCCAGCATACAGCACATTTTTCCCAAAGATTTAAGAAAACCTACCTTATATTTACATGTATAGAGGGTATGTTAACAATTATATTTACTATTCTATTCTTGGTATGAGACATCAGTGAAAAACATATTGGTTGTGTAAAGGTGTCAGTGATAAAGACTATACATTCTTGGTGGTTCAGATTATCTGACCCGACTGAACACAGCTATAACTGATTTCGTGAATGAGGATTTTTTATCCGCGAGCCCACTGAATAATATCCGGATTTCTTTGTATGCGGACAGACTAAGTAAAAGTGTGTAACAAGACTTACAAATAAAGGACGCCGAATTTAATTTATACATACGAAAATAAAAATGTGCCCGTGTCTCGATATATAAACGCGGCCCAATGTGATGATAGAGTAAATAAAGAGTGAATATCTCTCGTTAACAACCGGGTCAATCCTAATATCAGTACAACAATAATAACAAAAGCCGAGGTTCAATGACTTTACGTTCCACTGATGCTAGGGTACTCGTTGGTACATGGATAGGTCATCCCTCTCCTCTGAACTGTAGAACCTGTAAACCGAGTCCATAACGATAAGTTGCATGGAAGTTCTACCCACATCACATAGCCGTCTCCTGCTGTACAGGGTACTATAAATGACATTATTGATTGACGTTTGAGGTGTTGATTCTCCAGTTTGTAATTTGCTGCGTCATCAGCATTTTATTTGCTGCAAGGGAGCCAGCTTTGGCAAATAAATACATAATCTGTATGTTCTGATACTCACTGACCGTGTGGACAGTGATGACAGGGTATCGGCCCAAACTTTGTGATTGTGCGGAGGGGCACTTTTGTAAAGAACGATGTTATTATTTGTTATGTCCTTATGGTCAGACATCATCTTTTCGCTGTGTCCATCATGAGACTGCGAGCAATGAAATTACCAGTATTTTCAGAGATGGTTCTGAATAAGCAGTGATATGTTCTGTGAGAGATGGTGGGACCGAATGAGCTGTGATTATAACATTGCAATATTGAGGGATCTGGACAAGTAGTGACATTATCTATGTGGCCGGTGGTATGTCAGATTAAGCACTAACCGGGTTGGTCAGTGATGTGCCTGTAGAGCTCTGACAGTCCTGTTCACTGCAGTAGTGGATCCCTTCGAAGCAGGGAAATAACCCAGTTGTCTTCTCACAGCTCAGGAAGGGAATCAAATTATCTGTCTCCTAAATGTATCCTTCTCAGCCTATCTGTCTAAATGTCCATTTATCGATCTAATATCGATTCATATCCGTCCACTGGCGATAAACTGAAAATCTTTTTCTTTAAAATAGGCACGGAGACTATTTTTATGGAATATACAGAATCACAACCAGAAAACAGATACCAGCAATGATTATGAAAATCGTGCATAAAACTCTAGGACCCTTTATTTAAAAATATTATAAACATTAATTTGTTAGGCACTTCTGGTGGCGGGCTTTTCGTGCTCCACACAGTGGCAGCTTGTACACCTTTCGTCCCCTGGTGCCACCCAGAACTCACCCGTGGCTCCAAATAACAGTCTGCATGCGACAGTGGCAACACCCTAGTTCACCGCATCGACAGGCGGGCTAAACCAGTTGAGTGTAGCCAGGAAACCTCAACCCCAGTAAAATAGGGAGTTGCCTACCCCGGCATGCGAAACCAGTTCCTGGAGTGGACGGATGAGATCAACTAACGGATAATAAAATTATGTTTTCTGTGCATCTAATGAGATAATTTATTGAAAGGCACAATTGTGCTTCAACGTAATCAATCAATGTTATTAACAACCTGCCTTCGATTTGCAAATGGTAAGGGAAGAAGAATGTTTTTTTTTACAAATTAGTAAAAGATCAAATGGCTAACAATTAATTAGAATATGTAACTGAAAAATCTTCAATGGAGAATACAGTATAATCTACCCTTCTCAACATGTCAGTGCAGAATTGATACTCAGCAATTTCTTTTAGTGGGTTACTGGTTCCTGGATTGATGTTAGCATTTCAGTTTGCCATCAGATGCATTCTTCCTCACTGAATTATGTTTCAATTATGTACACCACCATGCTGACGAAGCAGGTTTGCCTGCTAGATCTATCACTAAGCCAAACACGATCACTAGTCAAGGGATGCATCGCTGTAATGAATCTGCATCTCTTAACCAAAACATAGTGTAATTTCCATACCACAGTGCCCAAATTCCACCCTGAAGACTTTGTCTCATTCACGGATTCACAATGTAAAGCAGTCATTTCAAACAATGATACTTCAATGAAATGAGAAGTCAATACACTTTCTGTGCATGCGGGTGATACATGTCAGTTTTACATTCATTTCATTCGATTACAATGAAGTTAAACTAAAGGAAGGCAATGATATGGAAAGTAAGATGCAACAGGCACCTTACTTTAGCCCTATTGTCCCATGAAAATTTAATAGTAAGATATTGTTAATGATTCACTGGCACTGAACCGAAGGAAAAACATTTCCACTTTCACACATATTTGAGTGAAATAAGCGCTCTACAAATGACCTTGTCAAAGAGCAAGGCAGTAATCATAGAAGAATAAATAATTACATATATTAAGAGTGTGCTGATCATTTGTACTGGGAAGTTTGTAACCTATAATTCAGCATAGCTTCCAGCGTTCAAAATCTAAAAAAGCAGAATAGTTCAAAAGATATTTTGTTTTGGATATTCTAAAACAAGACATGATTAGCAAATTACTGTGGTATTCACAACTTATTCGACCATAAATCCGAGCTGTAAATCTTAACGCTGGATATTGAGTAGGGATACAGTCAAGTTCGAGACTCCTCAGGTCAGAGTTTCCTTTTCAAATCTGGACAGTTATTTCAAAATATCCGGAGGTGCAATGGCAATAAAATCTTTCATTCCTTTAGACAGCTCTACGGATAAAAAGGTTCATTCCTTTCGTCATTGTGCTAAGTGTCTATACAGTGCAGTGTTGCATTCCTATTTATCCTAAGATACTTGCACTGATAACACTACACCTTCTAGCACAGCAGGCTAGCTTGAAATACTCATATTTTTTTTGAAAAACCTTGCTTAGTTGAGACTACGCTGAGAGATTTGATTTATTTCTGATTCGTGAACTGGAAATCCACAAAGGTTTGGTTGTTTCTAATGTTTACTCTTGGGAAGTGTACAGGGAATGATGTGCCAAGCCACTAAACTCTAAGCTTGAATTCAAGGCCTCTGTAGACACCAGTTTATCCCAGATATGGGGGGTGGGGGGTAGCGTGGATTTGCAGGTATTCCTTTTGTATGCAGAATGAGCAGAGAACATAGAGAGAAGTACAAGCTGTTTGATGAGAGAGGAAGCTGCGGGAGACAGTGAGGGAAGTCTCTCAGAAGAACTGCTTTCATACACAAACTATTCAGGAGCAATTCTCTGAAACTCAGTAAGAGAACAATCTGCCAGTCATTGGTGGTTCAGTAAAGACGCTCTCACTCAAAACTGTCACCTTCTCCAGCCATAATTAGAAGCTCAAACCTGAAGAGGCAATACACTGGCTGTCACCTTCCTAAGTGAGAGTCTCCAATGCCAGAGAAGCAAGAGTGGAATCTGTGAATAGCTTTGTGCCAGCTTCTTCACTGTGCAGGGTGATCAGACCACAACTCTGCAGATGTCACATTAAAGCTCTAGATGCCAATCGGGCATCCACCAACCCCTTGCTTAATGGGTTCCGACTATGGCATATGAAAGGCTGGGAACCCCCGATCTCGGTGTACCTTGACCAAAAGGAATAAACACCCTGTTGGTGACCAGACAGTGCACGACCAATCAGAGAATTGACACAAATAAATGATGGTGCCTGGAGCTGTCGAGATGGCTGCATTCTATATGCATTCAGTCTGCAGCTGAACCACCACAACTAACCAAAAAGCAGTTATGGGAGTTCAAGGGTTAATGCCTACAACATGGTCTGCAACACAGGAATTCCTGCACACAAAAATGCCACATGGCTACTAGAAAAAAATGTGAAAGAGCAAACAACTGTTGAGCTGCAACAAAGATTCTACTCCCCACACCACCCAGGAGGAGCTCTGCAAATCACAGCAGAAGAAAAGGGGGGAAGATTTAAAGGGGAACATGAGGGGAAACTTTTTCACTCAGTATGTTCTGTGAGTGTGGAACAAGCCGCCAGCACAAGAGAGACATGAATCCTCAATCTGAACATGTAAGAGAAGGTTGGATGGGTACATGGATGGTACAGGTATGGAGGGCTATGGTCCTGGTGTAGGTCGATGGGAGTAGACAGTTTAAATTGTGCGGCCCCCCTAGATGGGCTGAAGGGTCTGTTTCTGTGCTGTACTTTTTGCTAATTCTATAGTTCGATATCTGCTGTGTGCCACACAGGCTTCCCTTTACAGGGGTTCAGCTTTTGTTAACCAGCTCCCCGTCAAGCAGCTGGACGCTAAGAAAAAGTGGCGGTGAGGGTGTGGGTTCAGAAGCAGAACGGGAACAAGAAGAAAGAGAAACAGAAGCAGAATGCTTGGCCAGTTTGAATGCTCATCCATTTCAGTACCAATTCATCCAACTGCAGCAGTAAAACACATCCTCATTCACTATTCTGTAAAAACGTATTCAGCTACAACATGAAATACCAAACCAACACAAAATAAGTATTGCAATCCGGTTTTATTAATCTAATCTTGGCAAGTGGAATAAGAACATTTTTTCACGCTTAGTGTCTTTACCTAAGTGGATGGCGACAGAATAGCTCCATTGGTCAGCTCGAGCGGACGGAGGCCAACAAAACAAGTTAGTCTCCTAAAATCTAACTTACTTATCGAATGAAAAGTAAGAAGGTAGAAATCAAAATTGTCATGACAGGAGGTGTCTTCAGTAAGTAATACAGACGCACTTAAGTGGAGACTGAACAGAGTTTGTGAGGAAGGAAATTTATCTGTCTGCTGATGGAGACACCTCCCTCTCCCTTATTAGGGAGAGAGAGGACCTGCGATATGTCGAAGACTGGGTGAAACCCGAAGTCTTTGGTTTAACTGCAAGTCTGTGACTTTGCTATTGCTTTGCTCACACTTGACAGCTTGGTGGCGACTGCTTGGTGGTCGGTGGGGGAGGGGGGATTATTACTTGCAACTGCTTATGCATGGGAAGGGGGACTTTGGAGTTCTCATGTTTAACTCGTTCATTCTTTGGCGCACTTCTTTGTTTTGGTGGATGTTTACAAACATAAAGCTTTTCAGGATGTATGTTGTAAACATTTCTCTGACATTTCATTGGACCTTTCAAACTTGGATGGAATTATTGAAGCAAGTTGGGAGGAGATTCATGCAGAGCAAAATCAGCGGTCGGGCTGGCTGGGCTGAATGTAAGGAACTTTAGTGAAGGAGACTGCAAATAGCTTTGGTGTGCACTTGTGGGTCTGGAAGGCTGTCTCTGAGCTGGACCCTCCTTTCAAGATAGGCATCATTTCTGATGAGAAGGGCTCCTGATTATCCTGTGAGGCTGTGGTATCCTTTCTCATAATGACAAGACAACTGGCAGAATGACAATGGTGGGATAATGAATGCAGTCTTTACTGCACAATGCCACTGCTGCTCCCTCCACATGACAGTCCAGCTACACCAGCACTGTGAACGAGATGAGATTGCTGTATTGTTACAACATTCTGTCATTGCTTTTGAACATTATTATTCCCACCATGCTGGCCAAATCCTGAGTTTAGACAGTGATAATCTGAGCTTTCACATCAACACGCATACACTTGGTTAGAGTCTGCCACTACTGCATCAGGATTTGAGATATCAGCTGCAAGGCAGAGGGTTTTCAACCCAAAATGAAGTTACTCAGCACTTCTGTGAAGCAGTGGTTGGGCTCCAATCTCTTTGCAAGGTTAATGTGGATTCCTCCATGCTCTTCGACATTGCTCACATGTTTTCTGGAATCAAGAATTTCACCCTTTTAACCTTCTTATCCGCGAAAGTCCTTACTTATCTCCTCTTTTCTCGAAACTTTCTGTGATCTACTGAATTATTCGTAAATCCGCAGCCCAAGGTACAGGCTGCATGCCCAGAGACACTCCACATGCAAAGGTACACCGCTGAACCCATCTCTAAATAATGCACTCGATTTTATTACAGACTAAGTGAATCGGTGCCATCATTTAAATTCCTTTCCATCACCACTTTACTAGAGTGTGATTCTTGGCCAGCAGAAATGGACCCCACATGAGTAGCAAAGTTTTGATGGACACGGACGAATGTAAAAGATGTATTTTTCTGTTAAAAATTGGTAAAACAGTTATACATTCAGTAAAACAGGAGATTTTGTGGATTAAGTGAGAAGTAGAATTCGAGAAGGGTTCGGCATTCAGCCGAGGATTAACCATTCACCGAATAGATTATTCCCACTAACAAGAAGCAGCGCCTCTCTGTGAGGACATGTGATGCAATGTCTCAGCCATTCCAACTACTGCTCCCTATCTAATATACCGGATCGAATGAGAGGGAATGAATTATTCTGCTTTCTACAAGACTATTTGAATACTGTGTCTGTCATTGTTGAATTGTGTGCAACCTGTGAACAATAGATACAAGACTTAATACATGTGCAACTGTGCTACTGAGTGTATAAATGCTAATTATGAACCTAGTTGACAGACGGTGATCAATGGGACGATGGTTAATGCGACAGTGGTGCACAATGGATGTCTGATGCAAACACGTGGAAATCTGCAGATCCTGGAAATTCAAGTAACACACACAAAATTCAGGACAGGCAGCATCTGTAGAAAGAAGCATAGTCGACGTTTCGGGACGAGATCCTTCGTCAGGACTATCTGAAAGAAGAGATAGTGGGAGATTTGATAGAGAGAGTGGGAAGAGAGATCAGAAATGATAGCAGAAGACAGGAGGGGGAGGGCATAAAGCTCAGAGCTGGAAAGCTGATTGGCAAAAGGGATACCAGGCTGTAGAAAGTGGAGGATCACGCGACGGGAGGCTGGGAAGAAAGAAAGGGGGTTGGAGGCCCGGAGGAAGATGGAGAGCAGACAAGGAGTATTGTTTGAGGGACAGAGAGTGAAAAGAGAGAGTGAAAGAAAAAAAAACGGAAAGGGGAAATAAATAAATGAATAAACCAACAAATAAATGAATAAATAAATAGATAAACAGATGAATGAATGACTGAATGAATAAGGGTTGGGGTAAGAAGGGGAGGAGGGGCATTAACGAAAGTTAGAGAAGTCATTGTTCAGGCCATAGATTGGAGGCTACCCTGACGGAATATAAGGAGTTGCTCCTCCAACCTGAATGTGGCATGATCTTGACAGTAGAGGATGCCATGGAAAGACATATCAGAAAGGGAATGGGAAGTGGAATTAAAATGCATGGCCACTGGGGGATACTGCTTCCTCTGGCAGACAGAGTATAGGTGTTCAGTGAAATGGTCTCCCAGTCCGAGTCGGTTCTCACCAATATTTAGAATGCCGCACTGGGAGCACCCCACCACCAAGCACATATTTCCGCCCCTCCCCCAGTTTCTGCTTTGCGCAGAGATCCCTCCCTACAAGACTTCCTTGTCCATTCATACCACCGATCGCTTCCCACCGACCTCCCTCCCGGCACTTATCCTTGTAAGCGGAACAAGTGCTACATCTGCCCTTGTACTTCCTCCACCACCACCATTCATGGCCCCAGAGAGTCCTTCCAGGTGAGGCGACACTTCATCTGTGAGTCAACTGCTGTGACATACTGCGTCCGGTGCTCCCGGTGCGGCCGCTTCATGTTCTCGTTCTGTTCATGTGCCTCGTCCTGCCCTTGTACCTCGCCCAGTCAAGGGCTACCTCGCGTAGCCCAGTGCTGGAGTTCCCCCGTCCTGTCCTGTAGCCACGATTTGTCCTCGCCTAGATCCGTGTTCGGAGCCCGAGTCAAGTCTCAGGTTTCTGGTCCTTGTCCAGTCTCGGGCTCAGAGCCCTAGCCCAGGCTCCAAGTTACTAGTTTTACGTCCGTGTCCCTTGTCTCTAGACCAAGTCCTAGCCCAGGCCCTGAATCCTAGTCTCGTCCAAGGCATGTGTCCATGTCCAGCGTCATTCACTCCTGTCTTCCCTTGCTTTCTTGACAAAGCTAGCCCTGTTCCTAGTCCCTTAGTATCTGTGTCTTGCATTTGGGTCCGCCACCAACGCCCCCCTTATGACAAGTGATTAAGTTTCGAAGCAACCAATTAGAACTAATAACTGAAAGGTAATAAGGTGTGTATCCATTAGAAACACAAGTTTATTTAAAGGGCAGAATACAATTTTTGATACTGAGTGATATTATAAAAATGAACATTACCCCTTGAATGTGCCCATGTTGCATTTTATAATTCAGTCAAATGGCATTAATTGTGCCATTGGTTAATTGGGGAAATCTCTTATTTAGGACAATACTTAATGATAAATAAATAAATTGCAAAAACATTGGATTCCTTTGTTTGTTTGGAAAACTATGCCACTTAATTGGGGCAGGAATCTGTTGTCAAATCGGTTCTAACTAGCGTCAGTCACCTGCAAGTTATGTGGCCATTATACCCTACGCTGTAATTAAAACAACCGTTTTAAATAGCATCACGAGTGTGTTCGTATTCAAAGAGGAGTGATTTTGTCATTGATCGTAGGCAAATGATAAACAGTAAGACAATTCGGAACTGCTTTCCTCACTGCGGTTTCAAGCATTCAGGTTTGCGGATGCCAGAAACGTCTAAGGTGAAATGAAACAATTTCAAAGCTTCATCTATGATTAATTTAAAGGTATCAGCAATCATCTTGAATATTACAATTAAAATGAGGATTTGGAGGTTCCAATCATCGATAGCACTGTTTGAAAGCTGTCCACTATCTGCACTTGGTTTCTCTGATAATTTTATTTATTTACAGTCAATCAAAAGAACACGTCAGTGTAAACTTAATGAATTCCAGCATAATAATTAGGAACTAATACAGTTTTATATACTGCAGTGATTTTGGTTGTGTTCTAATTTATTCTGTATTTCCTTTAAACACATAGTTCGTTACTTATTTATATGTAAGTTTGTCTTTTTTTTATACTTTGTTAACTATTTCCAGGAAACTTCGGCTCACGGGGGCAACCATTTAATCGGGCCAAAATGTACAATTCCTCGTGTTCCTCAATCAACTGGAACGCACTATATTTGAAATCTAGGAAGATTAATTTACGATTTCACACAGAAACATTATAATAATCAGCACACTCGTTATTTAAGCAGAAATAAGAAATTAATTAGACAGAACACAAGTGTGCTTTCACCAAATTACAGATAATGTCTATTTGAGCCATAACTTAGCGTGTTGAACATTTTACTTATATACAATTATGATAAACATTGTGAAAGTCATCTATACCATGTATAAAATATTCATGGAGAGGAGCAGGTTGTTGATTTTATCTTGGTGCACCAATGTTTTTATATTGGCAGAAGAGAAGATGTTTGAAGGTTTTCTTGAAGGTAGCATTGCATAGTGCATAGCAGGCTGGGTTGAGAGTACTGTTGATGTAACAGAGCCAGTATCCCATACTCCAGACTGTGTTAGGGACGCAGACTGAACATAAAGTGTTAATGAGTACCATGACACTGTATGGCGTCCAGGTGATGATACATGCCAGCAGAATAGCCAAGACGGTCCGGGTCACCTTATTCTCACGGGTTACAGCTCCCTTCTTTTTCTTAGCAGGGGTCTTTGTCATTTTAATGATCTTGTGGGCTGCGGCGAGCTCCCTGTCTTTAGCATTGTTGGTGCTGTTGTCTGACACCATTTCAAGTGTGGTAGCACAGTAGTCACTCTTCTTAAATTTCGTGATAACCTTTATGCTGCAGAGCTTGGAGCTGCCGTTGCTAAAATGTCTTTGTGCACTGGAGACCTTTGTGCTCTCATCAATCGTTCCTTCCTCCTTCTGGATGGAAGGGACGACACTGAGGGAAGTCGTGTGATTGTAGACCCCCTTTTCCTCTCCTTGGCCACAATGATCCGTCATTACTTCACCAGCTGCCTTGCCATTTTGTACTCTGACATTCTGCAACGCATCAGGTGCACTTGAACTGTTGCTGTTATTCGGTTTCATTATTTTGCCTCGCTCTGGACTGGGAGGAATGGTGCCTTTGTTGGACTCTGGCTGTTTCTTATCCTTCTTGATCCGACTCTTGCTAGCACGGGATATGTGCACATACAAAATAGTCATGGTAATAACCGGTAGATAGAAGGCTGCTATTCCAGTGCCAAAAGTGACAACTGGATTTGAGAAGAACTGTATATAACACTCACCTTCTTTAACTGTCCGCCCACCTACAATGAACTGCCAGAAGAGAATGGCAGGAGCCCACAGGATAAATGACAGCACCCAAGCAGCTACAATCATCATTCGTGCCATCTTGGTGGTTCTCTTCACAGGGTAGCTCAGAGGCTTTGTCACACAGAAGTATCGGTCAAAGCTGATGATAAGCAGGTTCATGATAGATGCATAACCAGCAACGTAATCTAGAGCCAGCCATAAATCACACACCACTGGGCCCATGGGCCAGTAGCCAATGACGATATACATGGTGTAAAGGTTCATAGAGAACACACCAATGATCAAATCAGCACAGGCTAAGCTGAAAATAAAATAGTTGTTAATTGTTTGCAACTGTCTGTTTACTTTGATAGAAAGCATAACCAGAATGTTTCCGATAATGGTCACCAGACTCAAAGATAATGCTACAATCAGAATGAAGATTATTTCAACTGTTTTGTAAGTGCTCCCTCTTTCAATGTCTGTTAGGTTGCTGAGAGATGAATTTGTCTGCGTTGAATTAGCCATCCTTTCCCTCCGAGTTAGCACTGAAGTGACCTAAACGTAGAAAATAAGAGAAAAATGAGAAATATTAGCAAACAAGCAATAAAGGATTTCTAATTGAAGTCTCACCAGCAAGAACACAGAAGACCATATGTTGTAAAACAAAAACTTAAAGATTATTGCTGAGTAAAGATGTTGATGCCCGACATTGCAAACATGATTTCATTAGATTGGTCCACCTTTATGCACTTAAAATGATGGGAAAACTCTGATCCCTTGGTTCCCTTAAGTGCACGTGCTTTAAAATCAAAAATTATATGAACACGAGAAATCCCAGAAATGACGCAAGAAAAACAGATGCACAGGATCTGTGCAGGAGGAACAACCATCCAATCCAATAAACTTGCAGTCAGAAGTAGAAATTAATAAATTTACCGGAATGAGAGAAGAATCTGGGATTGAGTTACGTCAGATCAACCTCATGTGTTTCAAAACAGAATGCTAAGGAACCATGTTAATGGTGGTTTAACACCGTTGATTTTCGCTAGTTATGAAACCCATGAGAACACTAAACAATGATGGTCTAATTTTCTTGAAACTAATAGCTTTGTTTAAAGCTATTATTTTATATGACATGTACAAAAATGATAGTTGACACCTGAAGCCAAGGGGCACCAATATCCTTGTGGGCAGGTTTGATGGAGTTGCGGAGGATGGTTTAAACTAATTAGGCAGGGAGGATGTCACCTGGAATGATAGGTCTGAAGACGGGGCAGTTGGTATACAAGTAGATGCATTGTGTGGTGAGACTGTGAGGAAGGACAGGCAGATGATGGGACAAAGTTGTAGTCACTGGAATGAGTTCAAGTCTAATACGCTGAGAAAATCGAAGAGCGTAAGGAATACATGCCTGCAGGTGTCATATTTTAAAGCACATTGTACAGTATATGGAATAAGGTAGAGATTAGAGATTGCAGTTATGACATTGTGGGCATTACTGAATCGTGGCTGAAAGAGAATCATAGTTGGGAGATTAACGTCAAAAGATAGATTGTATAGAAAGTACAGACAGGTAAGTAGAGGTGGTGCAGTGGCTTATTTAGTAAAAAAAAAATAAATCAAATCCTTAGAAATAGGAAACATTGGATTGGAAGATGGAGTATCCTTGTGGGTAGAGTTAAGAAACTGCAAGGGTAAAAAAGACCCTGATGTGAGTTATATCCAGGCCTTCGAACAGTGGCCTAGAGGTGAGGTACAAATTGCAACAGGAGACAGAAGAGGCATGTAAAAATGGAAATGTTACAGTAGTCATGGGGTATTTCAATATGTAGGTAGATTGAGAACTTCAGGTTGGTGCCGAACTCCAAGAGATGGAGTTTGTAGAAAGCGTACAAGTTGGGTTTCTAGAACCGCTTGTGGGAGAGGCCACCAGGCGAAAGGCAATTTTGGATTGAGTGCTGTGTTATGAACCAGATTGCATTAGGGAGTTTAAGGTAAAGGAACCCTTAGGAGACAGGTATCATAATATGGAAAATTCACTCTGCAGTTTGGGATTGGAGAAAATACAATCAGATATATTAGTATTTCAGTGGAAAAAAAGGAATACTGTAACAGAAGCATGAGAGTGGAGCTGGCAAAATTTAATTGGACGGGGACGGTACCAGGGATTACAGCAGAACAGCAATGGTTGGTGTATCTGAGAGTAATTCAGAAGGCGCAGTATAGATACATCCCGAAGTATTCTAAAGGTAACAGTGGTTAACAACGGAAGTCAAATACAGCTTAGAGGGAAAAGAAAGAACACATAATACAGCAAAAATTGGGGGAAGTTGGAGGATTGGGAAGCTTTTAGAAACTAACAATAGGCAACTAAAATTCATAAAGAGAGAAAGATGAAATATGAACATAAGCTAGCCAATAATATGATGATACCAAAACTATTTTTACAGAAATATAAAAAAAGTGAAGGAGAGACGAGAGTGGAAATCGGACTACTGGGAAATGATTCTGGAGAGGTAGTAATTGGGGAAAAGAATTGGCAGACAAAGTTAATACGTATTTTCTGTCTGTCCTCACTGTGTAGGACACTAGAAGTATGCCAAAAATCCCAAATTATTGGGGGCAGAATTGAGTGTTGTTGCTATTACTAAGGAGAAGGAGTTTTGAAGGTTGAAAGTTTGAATGCTAGATAAGTCACCTGGACCGGATGGACTACACTCTCGTGTTCTGAAAGAGGTAGCAGCGGAGGTTATGGAGGCATTAGTCATGATCTTACCAGAAACATTAGGTTCTAGAATGGCTCTGGAATATTGGAAAAATGCAAATATCATTCCACACTTTAAGGGAGGGAGGCAAAAGAAAGAGAATGATTAGCCAATCATCCTGACTTCAGTAATTGGAGGTGCTGGAGTCATTATTAAGGATGAGGTTTGGGTGTAGTTGGAGGCACATGATAAAGCCGGCAAAGTCAGAGTGGTTTCCTTCAGGGGGAATCATGCCTAACAAATCTGTTGGAATTCTTTGAGGATACCACAAGCAGGATAAACAACAGCAAATCTGTGGATGTTGATTACCTGCATTTTTAGAAGGGCTTTGACAAGGTGCCGCACATGAGTCTGCTTATCAAACTAAGAGACCATGGCATTATAGGAAAGATACTAGCATAGACAGAAGGTTGGCTAACTGGCAGAAGAGAAGGAGTGACAATACGGGGTATTTTCTGGTTTGCTGCAGTCAATTGGTAGTGTTCCACAGGCGTCTTTGTCGGAGCCGATTCTTTTCACGTTATACGTCAATGATATGGATGACCGAATTGATGGCTTTATGCCAAGTTTCAGTATTACACAAAAAGATTTGGAGGGACAGGGAGCGTTCAGGAAACAAAGTATCTGCTGAAGGTTTCGACAGACTGGGAAAATGGGCAGATGGAATGTAGTGTAGGGTAGTGCATATATATTCATGCGCTCTGGTAGAAGGAGTAAAGGCATAAACTATTTTCTAAATGTACAGAAAATTTACCAATCAGACGTGCAAAGGAACTTGGGAATCCCTGTTCAGGATTACCTAATGGTTGACTTGAGGGCTGATTCTGTGGTCGCTTTCATTTCAAGAGGACTAGAATATAAGAGCAAGGATGTAATCCTGGGGCGTTATAACCATTGGTCAGACCACACTTGGAGCACTGTGAGCAGATTTGGGTCCCTTATCTAAGAAAAGATGTGCCGGCATTGGAGAGGGTCTATAGAGATCCATATAGAGAATTCAATGAGGAGAATTTGATGGCTCTTGGCCTGTACTCACTTGAGTTTAGAAAAATGAATGGGAATCTCATTGAAACCTATCGAATATTGAACAGCATTAATAGAGACGATTTGGAGACGATGTTTCTTATACTGAGGGAGACTAATTTTTAATTAGTTTCCGGTATGCCCATTTATGTGCAGCTTGAAACATTTCTTCTCAATTTTCGTTTGACCTCTGACAGATCTAAGATGTGTATACAATTATTTTACATCAGCAAAATCACAAAATGCTGAATGAACTCAGCAGAGATTTGCCAGAACATTGTATGTGTTGCTTTGGATTTCCAGCAACTGCAGATGTTTTCGTGTTTTTCTACATCAGCAACGTGTTCATTTGTCCGTTGCTAACACGACGTTTATCTGTCTATTATATCTGTCTATACTATCTGTGTTTCGTTTGTGTGTGTGTGTGTGTGTGTGTGTGTGTGTGTGTGTGTGTGTGTGTGTGTGTGTGTGTGTGTGTGTGTGTGTGTGTGTGTGCATGTTTGTGTTTCGCCAGGAAGGTGTTGAAGCACTGAAGGGCAGTTCAAAATGGGAAACCGCAGGGTCAGAAGTTCGGTGTCGGTCGGGCGGTGTCGGTGCACTTCATTTACAGATGTACAATTAGTCAGCAAATCCCTGAAATCTGTAAATGTGACTGCACGGTAATGAGGTCAGTCTTTGTCATTAGAGCTCCCGCATTATTTCCTCCAGATGAATCACTGGTTAGATAACGCCCAAGAATTGTTGGTGTAGTTATCTTCGATTGGCCAAATTCTTACATCATAAAGGATGGTTTTAAATTAAATTGTTTGTTCAGTTAACTGTAACTAAGAAAGTTAGTCAGCGGTGCAACCATTCTCAGGAGACCGATACTTTGTATAAACCAGCGCCGTTTTGACGAAATCAGCTCAAAGTGTCTGGCCGAGCTGTGGATTCGGGAGTAACAGAATGCATACATTCTCTAAGAAATGGATTATTCTCTCATCTGGCAGATAGAGGAAGTCTACTGTCCTTTTATTTCAGCCTTTGGAATTCCCGGTAGGCCGCAGTGTCACCTGCCGTTGGTGGGAATTGAAGTTTAAATATAATATTCTGATCGCTTCTGTCGCTGGTTTCCACTGTCACCTATCCAGTCCCGGTGTTCTGCAGTTCAGGAATGGAATGGAAACACCGGGAATGTGTATTCTGGCATCCGGATCGAAAACAAACTGCTGCAGGAATTTAGCGAATCGGCAAACGTCTGTGGAATTGAACGGGTTGGACAGCGTTCTTCCTGCTGTTTGTGTTCAATAATTTGATGTTCCGGTTTATGTGCTTTGGTCTTGTAGCAGCTGCCCTACATTTGGGAATACTGGGTTTGCACAGCCCGCTAATACTAAACGAATTGATTGTCTGCAGTTGTACTTGAACGGTTGTCTGAGTTAGGTGTAACAATAAAATGATCTTTTGGTAGTAACAATTTAGCAAATGTGAGGAGTTCTTTTTTCTCAACTTTCTGTTCCCTCTCTCTCATCCAGCGAACTTGGTGGCGATTGTGATCTTGCTCCGGGGAAAGTGCGGTCTCTCCAAATGTGTCTCTCGGTACCTGGTGGGAATGGCAGCGGCCGATCTCCTGGTCGTTACCTCCGATCCGCTGCTGGGGTTAACTGCATCGTTTTATTTTCCCCGATCATTCCTTTTCATCACTCCTGTGTGCAGTCTCGGTGGATGGCTGGTATTTGCGAGCACCGCGACCTCTGTCTGGCTGACTGTCGCTTTCACCGTCGATCGATTTGTGGCTATTTGCATTGAGAAGCTGAAAACAAAATATTGCACCGAGAGAACGGCGACTGTGGTTATCGGGACAGTGAGTGTGCTGGCCTGTTTGGAGAGTGTCCCTTGGGGCTTTATATACGAGCCTGTGGTACCAGTCGATAGTGTTCCCTGGTATTGTGCTCTTACATCGAGTTTCGGAAACTCTCCGGCATGGACCGTATTTGAAATGTTTCACCGCATTTTAACCCCTTGTGCCCCATTCTTTCTGATTTTGCTGCTCAATATTCTGACTGTCAGGCGGATTCTAGCGGCCAGTCGAGCCCGTAAGGGGCTCCGGGGACAAAAGAGTGGAGAGACTGACAGGGACCGGGAGATGGCGAACCGTCGCAAATCCATCATTTTGCTTTTCAGCATATCCGGTAGTTTCATATTGCTGTGGGTAACACAAGTGGTATTTTATATCTATCAACGAATTTCAATGAGTTGTGTTTATTCTGTTCCGGACCCCTGTTACATCGCAGAAGATATTTCAGCGATGCTGCAGGTTCTCAGTTCCTGCACCAACACTTGTATTTACGGACTGACTCAGAGCAAATTCAGAGAGGAACTGAAGAATGCGGTGAAATACCCATTGAATCGGATTTTTATGAAGAGAGGTAGAAATCAAACAATGTGATGAACAGAGAGACAAAATAAACATGAGAAAATCTCTTAGATCCTCGAAGACCAAAAACAACACATACAAACTCAGAATCCCAATGAATAGTGTCGGCCCCTGTTTGTTCTTATCCATAGAATTTTCCTTTGCATAAATTATGCCTCTCTTATTAAATTGAAAGTTCAGGCGAGCCTGTTATCCCTGCTTCTCGATTTTGACAACACTGCCTGATCCCTGAGTATAATTTCGTCTGTGTGAAACACTCCTGCTCCTGTTGTGACCCGTCATTACGTACACGCTCTTTTTCTCCTTCTTCTCTACCTATAGGTTCTCATTCCCTCTGCCACCTTCAACTGTCTTCCAGCTGGAGAACTTTAACTGAGCTTTAGAACACAAAACCCCGTACGGTAAGAATGCAGATACTACTACAGCCGCTGCCAGAGCGGGAGGGTGCACGGCTTCAC
Organism: Hemitrygon akajei; assembly: GCF_048418815.1. NCBI lineage: Eukaryota > Metazoa > Chordata > Chondrichthyes > Myliobatiformes > Dasyatidae > Hemitrygon > Hemitrygon akajei. The sequence continues at coordinate 535,049 of NW_027331990.1, read as the reverse complement.
AACATCCAGCACGATACCGTAACGGCACATACCTTTATAACTGCTGTCAGCAATTGAGCGGTGATGGACCGCGGGAGGGAGCGCAACAGAGAACCGAAGTGATGGACAGCAAGCGAGTGAGAGCAAGAGAGAGACTGATAGAGCGAATTATATCAGGAAGTTGGTATGGCAATATTCTCAGACGTGTGGATAACAAGGAGGAGGAGACTTTAGGTCAAAGAGCAGTAAGGTGGTTTAAACCTTTGGGGATTTAGTCAATGAGGCGACCGACACACATTCAGGCAAACATGCAGTAACAAATTGTCATCATGGTCAGCACACACATAGTGAGCTGGGGGATAGGGTCAATCTCTAAAACAATCTCTCTCTCCCCCTATTCCTACAGTCAATCTTGCGGGACCCCAACCACGGTCTCTCGCTCCCAAAGGTCTCTGCCCCTTACACCCTCCCCTCTGGATCGCTCCCCACACAGTCTCTCTTCGCTCCTACTCTCTCTTTCTCTCGGTTTTACTCCATTATCTCTCCCCCTGGTCTCCCTGTCTGCTCAACATCTCTCTCCCTTTCCCTCTCGCTCTCTCAAATCGGTTTCGCTCTCCCCAGTCTCTCTCACTCTCGCCCGTGTCTCTCGCTGTCCTCAGTGTCTCTTCCCCCATTTCCACTCACCACAATCTCGCTCTCCCCGTCTCTCTCTCCCCTGTCTCTTCTCTTCCAGTTTCATTCCCCGTCTTCCTCACGTCTCTCTCCCGGATCCTCATTCCCCCAGCCACTCTCTACAGCATCGCTCTCTCACCGTCCCTCTCAGCCCATTATCCCACTCTATTCCATTCTCTCCCCTTCGATCTCTCAATGTCTGCCATTCATGCTCCCTTAGTCTCTCTCCCTCCTACTCTCCTCGATATCTCTACACGTCTCTCTCCCCGATTCTCATTCTCCCAGCCGCGGTCTCCAGCATCGCTCTCTCTCCGTCCCTCTCAGCCCATTATCCCACTCTATTCCATTCTCTCCCCTTCGATCTCTCAATGTCTGCCATTCATGCTCCCCTAGTCTCTCTCCCTCCTACTCTCCTCGATATCTCTACACGTGTCTCTCTCCGATTCTCATTCTCCCTTCCGCGCTCCCCAGCATTGCTCTCTCTCCGTCCCTCTCAGCCCATTATCCCACTCTATTCCATTCTCTCCCCTTCGATCTCTCAATGTCTGCCATTCATACTCCCTTAGTCTCTCTCCCTCCTACTCTCTTCGATATCTCTACACGTCTCTCTCTCCGATTCTCATTCTCCCAGCCGCGGTCTCCAGCATCACTCTCTCTCCGTCCCTCTCAGCCCATTATCCCACTCTATTCCATTCTCTCCCCTTCGATCTCTCAATGTCTGCCATTCATGCATCCTTAGTCTCTCTCCCTCCTACTCTCCTCGATATCTCTACCCGTCTCTCTCTCCGATTCTCATTCTCCCAGCCGCGGTCTCCAGCATCGCTCTCTCCCCGTCCCTCTCAGCCCATTGTCCTACTCTTCTTCTATTCTCTCCGCCTCGAACTTTCACCGTCTTCCCTTCATGCTCCCCTAGTGTCTCTCCCTCCTACTCTTCTCGTCTTTCTTTCCCGTCTCTCTCTCCCCCAGCCTCTCGCCGTCAGACTTTTATCCTCCCCAAAGTCTTCACGGGTACTGCTGAGCATTAAAAAAATTGCCGGGGATTCTTCATCGTTACCTTTTCGTAAATACTCTTGTTGTACCAGGATTTAGAAATGGTGAGGACAGGAAATTCATTTCCAGGTGCAGCCTCTGAATTGATTTCCAGTTCCATTTCCCACCCTTCCTAAATGAACTGCACTGAGCTCAGAGGTTTTATCACAACGATGTTTCTATGAGGTCTACATGATTCCTATGGAGTTATATATGTGTTTTTAATTTTCCGATGTCCCAATCAAATTGGGAGCGAGACTGGAGGCAATTCAGAGGCCTGTGAGTGCGATTACGAACGGAACGTTCGAGGGCTTTCAGCTTTTGTTCAACTGCACATTTGAATTGGGACTCAGAGAGCAGGCTACTCCCGGGACCGTGAGGGTGATTAACATTAAAGCTGCTCTCACTTTCTTGAGGTGTTTCTCTGCTGCACTGATCTCCCTCCCGGCACTTATCATTGTAAGCAAAACAAGTGCTAACGCTAGCCCTACCAATTAGGGTCCCAAACTGTCCTTTCAGATCAGGCGACACTCTGTGCGGTGCTCCCGGTGTGGCCTCCTGTAAAACGGCGAGACAAGTTCACCGAGCACCTACGATCTTTCCGCCGGAACCAGCGGGATCACCGAAATGAATTCTACTTCTCATTCCTAGTCCGATCTGTCTATCCATAGTCTCCTCAACTGCCGGGATGAGGTCACACTTAGGCTGGAGGAACAACACCTTATATTCTGGTTTTGTAGCCTCCGAGCTGAGTGTCGATTTTTCAAACTCCCACTTCACCATTTCCCATGCCCTTGCCCCTCTCTTATGTTATCTCATTGACCGCCCATCCCCTCCCTCTGGTGCTCCTCGTTCACCCACTTTTTTTTTCTATTTTCCATGGTCTTCTGTCCCTTTCGCCAATCAAATCCCAGCTCTTTGCTTCATCCGGGTTTCACCTATCCGGGTGTCTTTCTTTTCCTTCTCCGCACCAATCAAATCTACTTCTCAACTTTTCTTCTGCAGTCCTGCTGAAGGGGTTTGGCCCGGAATTTTAGCTTCCATAGATGCTGCCTGATCTGCTGAGTTTCTCCAGCATTTTGTGTGTGTGTTGCTCGGATTTCCAGCATCTGCAGATGTTCTCTAGCTAGAATGGAAAGGCTTCATCGAGAACAAGCTTTGTCGAGCAAGTATCTGATCAGTTTATTCTTCATTCTTCCTCTGTTAGTGCGGATGGTCCCGGTACAGATGTGTTTCCTTTTTATGAGATGTTGATATTCCCTGATATTCTCCCGGATAATGACAACTTCAGCAGGTGCACCGAGCGGTATTTCTTCATGGAAATCAATAAGGAACTGGAATTGCAGCTCGATGATCGTCGGGTCAAAAGGAACACTGAGGAGGTGAAAGATACGGGCTGCAAGGAGATGATCACCACAAAGTTTTAGGAGGCATACAGTTGAGTGGGTGTCAGGAGCTGGTAGGAAATGAGCAGCCAGTGTAGATGACATCCGTGATCCACCTCAATAATCAGTATACCACTTTGGAAACTGTGAGGAGGGACGAGCTACCAGTGTAGCGACAGCGATCGGGTCTCTTTCTCTGAATCTGACACGATTGCTCAGACGGGATGGGGATGGGGGTGGGAGAGAAGGGGGCTGCAGTTGTGACCGGGAATTTCATAGTGAGAGAAGTAGACATGAGATTCAGTGAATACATTCGAGCCACTGAGATAGTCAGCTCGCTTCGAGGTATCAGGGTTACAGGTGAATATGAGAGGGGCACGTGAAACTGACTGATCGGTCGGAGGATTGGGCAGTAGGTAAGCAAGCAGAGGAAGTATTTAATGAGACGGTCAGGAAGGACAGACAGGTGACAGGACAAAACCACAGGAGTGGAATAAGTTGCGATGTAACTGGTGGACAAGATCGAAAAGGGTGATAAATACAGGAGTGAATGTGTTATATTGGAATGTAAGCAATATACGAAATTCTCTCTCTCTCTCTGTCCAAGACTGTCGTTTATTTCCTGTTTCCCACTTCATGGTTCTTCGTTTTACTAGTTTCTCGGGAGTTATGTATTACCCTATCAGACTCTGTACCATCTTATCTCTTGGAAACGTACTTGATACAACACTTAGAAACAGGACAACATGTCTATAGATCATCTATAGATGTTCTTCATCTAATAACAGATACAATATTTTACCGCTCTTTGCAGTCCCCTTTCCAGCTTTCATGCACACATAACCCATTTCTCCTGCACCATCATCTGTGTTTAATGAACACTCCATTACCCGAGCAGGCATATAAACCCTTACCTACCTTCTCCGTGTTACCTATTTACATTCAGCCTGTCACATATCCAATCTCAGCTCCTCTACTTTACTCACAAATAAACCTTAAAATCCTGCCAGAAGACCTGTCCGGGACCTATCATACAGGTATGGTAGCAAAGGGGCGCGGCGTCGCCTTTGCTTCCTCATGGGTCTGCGGAGATTTGGCATGTCATCAGAAATATTGGCAAACTACTGAGGGCTCTGGAGCGTGCTGATTGGCTGCATTGCGGAATGGTGTGGGAACAGCAATGCCATTGAGCGGAAAATCCGATGCAGGGGGGATGATTCGGTCGAGTTTATCTCCACTGAATCCCTCGCAACCTTTGACCGCACCTCCTAAAACGTTGCCGTGGGATAGCAGCGTCTATCATTGGGGATTCTCACCAGCCAGGCCGCGCTCTTTCCTCGCTGCTGCCATCAGGTGGATGGTACAAAAGCCTCTGGACTAGCACCACCAGGCTCAAGAACACCAGATACCAGTTACCCATCAGGTTCTTGAACAAACTGGTATATCGACACACATTTAAATACATTCTTTTTATTTCATGCTCAATGTTTATTGAGATTTATTTATATCTGCATTTACACAGTTTGTTGTCCATTGATCCTCTTTACTGTTACTGTTCTATAGGTTAGCCAAGTGTGCCCATAGGAAAAAAAAATAATATCACGGTTGTATGTGGTAACATGTATGTACTCTGATTAAAGATTTTTCTGTGAATAATTGAACTTTGAAGAATCCATATTCCTCATCTCACAATTGCACCTTATCTCACACACGTACCTTCAATCACATTCCGTATCTCTCCCGTTTGTATAGTCATCAAATACTATCACTCTCTGACCGCAGAGCTCATTCTGTGTAAATTCGCACCTTAATTATCTTCAGATTTGCACTTACATAAACACATAAAATACTTGAATAATTGGCAACATGACCGACAAAGTCGGAAACGACAAACGGACACGAGCGCACACGTTTATATGTATAGACAGACAGAAATGCACTAATTTTTCTTCGGGCCATCCTCCGCTAAATCAACTGTTTCACTGTTTAAATTCTGATGGCTTCGCACAACACTCCACACACTGACAGTCAAAATTCTCCTCCACTGTTCCTGCTACTGACCAACCTCACCCCCTTCCTTGCCCCGCTTTTGCCTGTTTCACTTAACCACGACTTGTATTCCACGACCGCAGCTTATTCCAATCTCGATGGTACGCAGCTCCCAACGACAGACACGACAACTGAACTTCTGGAATAACGGGGAAAACTGCAGTGCGGGATCAGTCTGCTAGATTTCAATGTCCAGGATAATGAGCTGAAATCCGGGGGTGCATTTGCGTTTCTGAATGCCATTCGATTTTAAAGCTTCTAAAGCTGATATTTTGAATTGCCACTGCACTACGCATGAACTTGATAAATTTGCATCACATTGACAGTAATATTGCGAGAAATCTGTGCTTTACTCATCAAAAGCAACGCACATAAAATGCTGATGGAACTCAGCAGGCCAGTCAGCATCTATGGGAATGAATAAAGAGACGATGTTTCGCTTCGAGAACCTACTTCATCTATATCGCTGATACATTTCCCATCAGAAAGGTGTGTGATCGTCGGATTAACGCGAGGGCAGGATGACGGATGGTGAACGCAAATTGGCAGTGGATAACGTTGTACAAATTATTTGTTACAGCGACAGCTGAGGTTGTTCGACTACTGAAGATCAGCTCCATAATCGAGGAACATTGATCGGTAAATAAATCCCGAACAGCGATGGCCAACTGCAAATCCCTGCACGGTCTATCACAGTGAGACAAAGTGTGAAAAGAATCAGAGTTTACATGAAGGCCAGACAATTTATGGGGAGTAATTTATTAGTTACTGGTGATACACACAACATGTTGGAGGAAGTCAGCAGGCCAGGCAACAGCTGTGGAAGAAAATAGTCGACGTTCCGTGCCGCCGACGTTCATCAGGACTTGCGGCGGGATAAAAAAGATGCGAATTTAGAGCAAGGTGGAGTGAGGAGAGGAAGAAGAGCAAGGTGGCAGGTAATCGGTGATTTTCTCTATTCTGCAGATTTTCTGTTATTGGTTTTCTGTTATTTTATAGATAACTTGTGATATTTAACACTCAAGAAAATGGCTTCAGTGTTACCCCAGACACACATGAACTGAGGATTCATAATGAGTGAGGATTTTTAGAGCAGACTTTTCATTCAGGCTTGTGGGTTCGAGCTCCACTTTTAAACTGTTTCTCTTCCTTAATACCTGCATCCAGGCTAGGAATGTTGGAGCACGTGGTGGGGGGTATGACGTAATCCCGGAAGGATTATATAGTTTATCGTCCCAGCTATTAGATGCTGACCAAGAATCCCATCTGCTCGTCACATTTGTCCGACTATGGTGCGTATTCCTCTTAAACGTTCCTGTCCATGTACCTGTTCATGGACAGATGGAGAGAGAGGCAGAGATGTGATCTGGGGATGTAGGGATTGGACAGCTGGATAATGGACTTCGCAAAGGAAAGAGCGAATTCCACTGCTCCCCCCATAAAAATAAAGCAGTCACTTTCCATGGACACTCTCGTATCGGCCGTCATCCAAGCACTCGTTGCACCATTTCCCCCTCCACTTGTTTCCCTTCAATCCATGGTCCACCATGTACTCCAATCAGATTACATCTACTTCAGGCCTTTGACATGTCTACCTATCAGGTCGTAGGTTCGTCCATCATTCCTACTCACCAGCCCCCTTCTCACTTGCCTAATCACAAATATTACTTGAATCGGCATCTTATTGGGGGATTTTAACCAGGTCAGTTTACAAAGTTCACCTAAAAGTTGTCATCAACAATCACGTGTAGTACCGGTGTGAACAACACACTGAACCGCAGTTACAGTAAGATGAAGAGAGCTTACCGTGCTATTTTACGCCCACACCAGGAAGGTTCAATCACCCGACTGTATCGCTACTTCCTGAGTGCAGGCAGAGTGCTTCCTTACTGATTACCGTCCGTAGCAGTCACATCTACGGTTATGAAATGCTTTGAGGAGGTGAGGCTCGTCATGGCCAGAATTAAATCGTGCCTCAGCAAGGAACTGGACCATTGCAATTTGGCTATCGCCACAATAGGTCTAAGGCAGAAGGTCTTCACGCGGTTTTGATCACCTGGACAATAGAATCACCTATGTCTCGATGCCTTCGTTGATTAGCTCATCGTTGAACGCCATCATTATTCCAATAGTCCCGATTGATATATTTCGGTACCTGGGACCTGTACCTTCCTCTGCAACCCGTTCGTCGATTTCCTGACCAGTAATATACAAGCCCCATTTCCAGAAAAGTTGTGATATTTTCCAAAATGCAATAGAAACAAAAATCTGTGGTATGTTAATTCATGTGAACCTTTATTTAACTGACAAAAACACAAAAAAAAATTTCAATAGTTTTACTGTCCAACGTAATTGTATTTTGTAAATATACACAAATTTAGAATTTGATGGCTGCAACACACTCAACAAAAGTTGGGACAGAGTTAAAATAAGATTGAAAAGTGCACAGAATATTCAAGTAACACCGGTTTGGAAGACTCCACATTAAGCAGATTAATTGGAAACAGGTGAGGTATCATGACTGGGTATAAGAGTAGCGTCCTAGTGCAAGCAAGGATGGATTGTGGCTCACTCCTTTGTGCCAAGATTCGTGACAGAATTGTTAGTCAGTTCAAAAGGAACATTTCCCAACGCAAGATTGCAGAGAATTTAGGTCTTTCAACATCTACAATACATAATATTGTGAAAAGATTCAGAGAATTCAGAGACATCTCTGTGCGTAAAGGGAAAGGTCAGAAACCACTGTGGAATGTGTGTGATCTTCGAGCCGTCAGGTGGCATTGCCTAAGAAACCGTCATGCTACTCTGACAATTATAGCCCCCTGGGGTTGGGAGTACTTCGGAAAACCGTTGTCACTTAACACAGTCCGTCGCTGCATCCAGAAATGCAACTTGAACCTGTATTACGCAAGGAGGAATACAGAGTGCGTGTGCTTGACTGGCCTGCTGCCAGTCCAGATCTATCTCCTAATGAAAATGTATGGCACATCATGAAGAGGAGAATCAGACAACGGAGACCACGGGCTGTTGAGCAGCTGAAGTCTTATATCAAGCAAGAATGGACAAAATGTCCAATTGCAAATCTACTACAATTAGTATCCTCAGTTCCAAAACGATTAAAAAGTGTTATTAAAACGAAAGGTGATGTAACACAATGGTAAACATGCCTCTGTCCCAACTTTTGTTGTGTGTGTTGCAGTCATCAAATTCTTAATTAGTGTATATTTACAAAATACAAATAAGTTGGTCAGTAAAACTTATTGACAATCTTTTCTTTGTACTTTTGTCAGTTAAATAAAGGTTCACGTGAATGAACATTTCACAGATTTTTGTTTTTATTGCATTTTGGAAAATATCCCAACCTTTCTGGAAATGGGGTTTGTAGATTAATCACAGTCAGAGTGGAATGGAGTTAACCCGTTATAGCTCGGCACTTGCAAAATTCTGGAATACACTCAGTTATATGTTTGTGCTTAAAAACAGTTTAAAACTATTTTGAAATAACTTATAATTGTTGCTTGAATGAAATAAAACATTGCAAGGGACAGAATAAAACGGTCTCTGCAGATGGGCAGTAATGTGAAACACAACTGGATGAATGTCAACAAACTCTCCACTAATCACACTCACGGTCATCTGTCTGAGGAACGGAAGATCCAATACCTGGACGTCGACTTGATGGCAGCAGACATGAAGCAGACACTTTGATTCTGATGCTGAGATGTAAAAATGATAAAGGGACTGGTTCATTGTTCGCAAAGGACTTCCGTTCAATATGCAGAATGGGTCGTGCATTCACTAGCACGTCACTGACCACGCTGGTGTCATCACCGCTTCCTGTGAACGATCACTGAGCTGAAGGGATAATACCGCCGTTGCCCAAGCTGAGGACATCATTACTAAACCTGCTGATTATCGTTAACCGGACCGAAAAAGTTGTTACTTCTGCAGCCTCAACTGTTCAATGTGCTGACGTCCCTGCGTAATATGGCCATTCACTGAAGTACATTCCCAAGACATCCATATTTTGATATTCTCTCTCTCTCTCTCTCTCTCTCTCTCTCTCTCTCTCTCTCTCTCTCTCTCTCTCTCTCTCTCTCTCTCTCTCTCTCTCTCTCTCTCTCTCTCTCTCTCTCTCTCTCATACACACACACACACACACACACACACACACACACACACACACACACACACACACACACACACACATATAGGACGTTAAGGTATGTTACGTTGTCATGAGTAGTCTGGCTGGTCGCCAAAAGCGGTTGGTTGGCATGGCGGCAGTAGGTGCGGCTGACAACTAGGGTGGCCCTCCATGCCCTCCCCCTGCAGTGGCCCACCAGCGTCTTTGCAGACGGGTCTTCCACCGTAGATACATCTGCAGGGAGCAATGGAGATTGGTTCCCATGGAGATATCAAAGGGTGACATACCCGTGCTGAAGATGTGTGTAAATAGTGACCTAAGCCGACCCAGAGTAAGTACATGTTCCATGATGAAGGGTTGGAGGTGGCAAAGCAGCGCAGAACCTTGTTAACTTGCTGGTTTGCACTGACTGACTGACTGACTGACCGTTGGTCTGCAGATTATAACCAAATTTGAAACTGACTGAGGCGAACAAGTTCTCGTTCATGAAGGCCTGGAAAACAGCTGGACTGTTGCAAGGTTGGATAGGCATCACCAAGCATCCATAGTGACCAGTGGGTGGTATGGTGGTGGCCATCTTCCCCTTATCAGCAGGGAGATGCAGATCCATTGTACGCACTCCGTTGATCCAGTCTAGTGAAGGGTGGAGCATTTTCATCTTTTGATATCCACTCCGCCGCCACTGGAGAGTGGGATGGGCGAATACAGCTGTGCTCGAAAGCGTTGACTGAGTAGTCATTTATGGCTTGGGTCTGATGTATGGTGAAATCGAGCAGAAGACCTCGGGCAGAGGTAATGCCCTCCAGCAGGTCGACGGGGCTACGTCTTGTTTGAGAGGAGGCAAGGTGCTGGATTTCCGTTTACTGAAGACGATCGCCAAGTCGCGGTGTTCCTGTCCCAGGGTTTTACCGGATGATGACAACATTGGTCGCAGGCCCGTGGTCCGGCAAGTGGGTCAGGTCCTCAGCAGTGAGGCCGATGACCAGGCGAAGAGAGGGTCGTGGATGGAGAGGCAGGCCTAACTAAATGTGACAAGGGTGTTGGGTGAGTCGATCAGAAATACAATGATGGGTTAACGGTACGCTATAACGCTCATGGACACAGACCATGTGCGTGCCTTGACGACCCTATGCCTACAGGGAAATCCCACATTCGCCATGTTGTTGAAGGGGGAGAGTGCGGGTCGTCGGGAGCCCAGGATGATCACATAGAGTCCACACAGGCAAGTTGCTGCTGCGTCAGAATTCACCAGAGCTGACAAAGAATATCCGTCGCCGTCTACCACTCGGCGAGGGCATGGCAGTAGGCGCATTTGATGTATCTGGTAGCAGGATGGTCTGAATAGTTAGCTGGCATACTAACTAGGGAGAATTGGCTAAATGGTTATATAATTGGCTTATTGGTAAAAGGCAGAGGGCATAGTGGAATGATATTTCTCGTACTTGTGGACCAGACTTATGATATGCCTCAAATATTTGTATTGAAGTTATTGTTTTCTTTCTTCTAAATCAACATACCAGAAGACAATATTCAAGACAGATTTCGACACTTTACTGATGATACCAATATAGGTGATGTTGTGCACGATGAAGAGTATTATCGAGATTTTCAATGGAATTTTGATGAGCTGATTAAGCATGCTTAATTCGAGTTACTGCATTTGGGAAAGTCAATCAAGGTAGAATATCCATTACAAACGGCTTGGCTCTGGGGTTTTCTGTAGCACAGAGTGGATGTCTATAGTTCCCTCACAGCGGTAGTGCAACGTCAAGTAAGGCCGCACTTGAAGTAATCTGAGCAGTTTTAGACGGTCAGCTGTAGAGCAAATTGTATTACACTAAAACAGCGCAGGAGGGATTTATCAACACGTTAATATCACACAGGGAAATCCGATGTGAGAGACGCTGGACAGCAAGAACATTGTTTTTGGAGCTGATCAGAATGAAGTGTCACCTTACGGATGTGGCTGTGATAACGAAGTGTATTACCAGGGTGATTACCAGTATTACCAGTCTTTTATTCCCGTAGATTTGTGCAAAATTCGATAATATGGATCACATCGTCAAGAAGAAGAAAGAAAGATACTTAAGCTTCAGGCAGAAATGATCAGACAAGGCTCTTGCAAATCACAAGGTAGCCAGAAATGAAATTAACTGGAATTAGAAGAATTAGAAAGGGACATGGGAATGCCTTAGAGAGTCGAATTAAGTTTCATGAAGTACAGAAGCGTGACGAGAGAGAGGGTGGGACATATCAGAGATAAAAGAGAAAGCTTGTCTCTGGATTGCAAGGAGGCTTTGATGGTGTTTAATGATCCTTTGCTTCGGTATTCACCAGCAAGCGAGACCTTGATGAATGTGGATCCAGCGTAAAAAGGCGGATATACTGGGACATACTTACGTACACTTACGTAAAGATTTATGCATTGGAAATTTGCTAAACGTTAAAATAAACCTTTCACCAGTGATAGAAGGTATATACCCTATGTAATTAGAGAAAGTGGACAAAGATATTACTGCCCTTTTGGACATTATATTTCCGTCTTCTCTGGCCGCAGCAGTAGTACCAGGGAATTGAAGGACAGCAAATGTTATATTTTTGATCAAGAAATGCCATAGGGATAGTCCTGAGAATTACAAACCAGTGAGTCTTCAATCAGTAGTGGGAAAGCTATTGGAGAAGATTCTTAGAGAGCGAATTTATGAATATCTGAAGAAACGTATTCTGGCTGGGAACAGTCAGCATGGTTTAGTAGGAGCAGGTCCTCCCTTATGAGCCTGATTGAATTCCTTGAATAAGTGAAAGGATATACAGATGAAGACAGAACAGTCAATGCAGGATGTATTAATTATGAAAGGTGTTTGACCGGGTTATGCATGTTAGGCACATTCAGAAACTGAGACGGAATTGGATCGAGCGAAACATGATTGCGTACACTTTGGATTTGCTTAATGATAGATTATAAGAAGGCAGATTAGATGATAGAAGGAGGGAATTCTGCCTGGACGACAATGGCCAGTGGTGTTCCGCAAGGAAGGTATACACTTCAATACACTTTACAACTATGACTCCACTCCGCTATTACAGTGTTCTGAATGACGGACTGCAATTTGACCATCCCGCAACACTTGGATATTTTATTGAATTACAGCTGAGGATGTATGCAAAGTGCAAAATCTCGGAATGGAACTGACCGCTATATAATCTGACCTCCTTTTGCATATTGCAGGCCTAATGTTACAATGATATCAAAACATTTTTTTTTTTCCAAATGAACTCATACAGTCAACAATTCAAAGTCTTCAGTAGCATCTGTTTGTGCTTCTCAAATCAACCAATCTCCAAAAATGCGATTTTCAAATTCCAATTTCAGGTATATATGCATTTGTCTTTATGTCAATTCATCCTTGAACAGTGGGTTTGTCGTACCCGGAGTAGATACACTCATATCGCGATCCCTTTAACCCTGAATCCACCTGGCCGGTGTGGAATCCGCGTCTGCCTCTTGAATTCAATACAAAAGCAGGCAAATAAAAGAACACAATGTATTTCACACAACGAGACAGAAATTTTCAGAGAATCATATCGTCTTGTGAAACAGAGGATTAATTCACACATTCTGTCAATACAAGCCGAACAAACACACGACTGCCTTTCATTCATTCACGCACGCATTATCTCTCTTTATATTTCAAGTGATCTGACAAAAGTCCAGTCCGTGTGCAATATTTTACGTTCGCAATCCATTCACACTTTAAACGATCGCAGAACAAGGAATAATTTACAAATAATCTATAATTAGAATCATACAACATTTAAGAAGTCTTTTCGCCTCTAAAGCAAATGAACGCTGGAGGTTATGTATCATCCGGAGATTAATATTCAACCTATTTAAGAATAACGGAATCACGTCATCAAATATAACAATATAGCCATATAACAATTACAGCACGGAAACAGGCCATTTCGGCCCTTCTAGTCCGTGCCGAATGCTTACTCTCAATTTTTTTTTTGTTTTCTCATAACTTCCCTTACCTTACGCAATTCAATAGACTTCTCCTTAGTGAAAACCGAAGAAAATAAATTGTTCAAACTCTCCCCCATCTCTTTCGGCTCCACACATAGCTGTCCACTTTAATCTCCAGCGGCGTCCATGATCTCTCACCTGCAATCTCTGATCATGGATAGGATTCGGAGTAAATGAATTTTTTTGCATAATAGCAGGCTAATAATCCTCATTACAACCGCTGAATGAATAGGTTTGGATACAGTACTGGGAACAGTAACTGCTAACAAAATCCAGTCCGGAACTATCGTCTTTATCTCCATACAGATGGAGTGAATGTATATTCCTTTAGTGCGATACCTTCCTTATAATTTCACAATTGCACTTTCTTATACGCACTCTAAAACGTTTCACTGTCTCAATTATTCATTGTGTGTTAGGACAGAGGGATGAAACAATATCAAAGACTTTCTAGATTCGTCTGTGCTGCGGGACACTAAATGTCGCCACCACATATATCTGACTATTGGCTTTAAATTGTCTCGATTAATGTTTATTTATTGTGGACCTTTGAATACCGTTCATAGATCTAACATAAATGCAGTTGAGTGCTTGCCGCTTGTCCGGTTACATTTGCTTGGCATGTCTAACGAGATTCTCTGTTCATGCCTAGAAATAAGGGATTGTTTAATTTTTTCACGTGCTGCCTTTTTGTTGTATTTGCCGCAAAGTCGAGTGTGCAGAATGTAATTCTGAGCCTTATAAAGGCTGCTATGTGTTATGAGCTAATGATATGTTCCTACATAAACACATTCAAATCAATTTCCTTTCAACAGCGGTAGCTAGACCGTGTACTGCTCTGGTGATCAGTTGTCTGTCACAGCTGAGTATGATTATCCGCAGGCACTAATGTCCCAGTTTCCTGAGCAATATCTCTTAAAAGCTTAAACACAAAGGAAGCAGTGCATGTTATATTCCTGTTTCAGTTTCCTGCCTCGTTTCTTTACATTGCGATTTCTCACTGGTCCCACACGGGGAAACCGCCAAGAGTAGTGCAGTGTTCTTCGGTTTGTACGCTGGCAAGAGATGTTTGGAACGAGGCTGCCTATCATCGTCATAACCGTACGGAGTTGCGTCACTACGTCCCCTTCTATTTCAAAAACCCATATTATTCCTCTCTGAATGGGCAAGATGGCCCTTCAGCTTTTCTATCTGTTTTAGACACTTGCTCTGATCTCTAGTGTTATGTTTATTTTCTGACATTGATTTAGGAATTGCATTCATAATGTGCTTAAATCGGTGCAATTTTGTCCCAATCCTTCCACTTTACTACAAGCTAAGATGTTTCTAGTCACTCACTCTTTATTATAATAAGCTTTCTAAAACTGATTCGAATGCATCATTATCCACGCTCCCCGAACCCACTCTCCTTGTAAATTATTCGGCTTCCCCTTAAGGTGAATAATTTCTCTACAAACCAGAACACCACCTCGTACAACTCATAAATGTTTCTTCTAATTATTCCGCTGTACTTACGATTGCTGACGACAATCCCCCAATACTCAAATATCCTTCTGCTCCGACTTCGTTTAGATACGACACGTCATAACTTCCCGTGGGTAATCTTCCAAACCTTTATCATAGTTTTTATTTATTTATTTATTTTCATTCATACCTGCATGAGAATCGTAGTCTACACAATGAGGACAATTCCTCGTTATGTATTTCTCCATCAGAATATTTTCTAAAATCAAATTGTGAGGGTGTGTTTCAGTTAAGGGTGACATTAATTTCCGAAATACCGAGTGGGAAAACCCAGTGAGTAATGGATTACAGGAGAGGTGAAATCATCAAAACGTTATATTATTGTTTTTTAACCTTATATTGTCATACACCAACGGGAAGAGAATCTTGTCTTGATTTCTTATTATGTAACTATCAGGATAGAATTTAGAATACGGAAGTTGTTTAGCCTTTAGGAACAAGTGATTATAACATTGTGAGTCTCGAAGTTTTTTGTGAGAGTATATCAGTAAAAACCTAATCAAGTAAACTCAATTCCAGAAAACAAATGTGTGTGAAGATGCGGCTAAGACTTTAGAAGGTGAACTGAAAGGAACTGCTTGATATTGTGTCAGTTAAGCAGCAATGGGGCCGATTTAAAGAAGTAAAACACGCAGTGCAGGAAACCTTCTCGGACAAGCAATTAAAACAATAGGTCAATGTTCAAAGTTCAAAGTAAAAATCATTATCAGAATACAGATATGACACCACACACAAAACTGAGATTATTTTCCTGTAGCCATACATAGGAAATCTGTAGAAGTTCATATGGATGAATGAAGGCACGCATAAAATATTGTAGAAAAGACAGCTATATAAGGAATACAGGAACATATTAATGATGTCAACCGTAGGATATATGTAAATGTGAGAGCTAGAGTGAAGGGGGAACTGCATTTTTGCCAAAAGGCAGCTTGAGAAGTATATTGCCGTTGATAGACCCAAAGACTTTAAAAAAAAATAATTTA